>NC_085139.1:62165165-62476656 GCF_024139115.2 Armigeres subalbatus
TAGGAAGGGGCGAAAAATATAAAATACTGCCGAATCGATGTTTTTAATATCGAAATATCGATGCCGAAAAATATCGGCGTTGAAACATCGATATTCCGATATATCGATACGCCCAAAAAATTAAAAGCACGAGCAAAAAAAAATGGAAACTTCGATTTCCCATTTCAGATCATCGATTCACACATCAAAGATTCGCTGTTTTTAACAGATTGTGCCTAATGTGCTATATTTTTACTTTAAAAAAAATCGAAATCCGATATCAGCAACGAAAAATCGATACGGTCAAATATCGAACATAAAATAATCGATACAAAATATCCATTAATCGGAGCGAAAATATCGATTCCCAGCCATCGTCACCACAGCCAGTACCAGAACACTAAAAAAATGGAAAGGACATAGTTTGTGCTCAAGGATATTCATAATTTTTCTATCATTCAGATATACCCCGTTTAGTCATTCCATTCGGAAAGTGTATAGGAAGCTAACTGGCATTTCTGGTAGTGAATTATTGTCGTTGAAGCACCAACTTAGAATTCGGAAGTCGGGACTTCCGAACCGAACTTTCTTCCGAAGTTTTATCTGTCATACTAATTGATGCGTTGTTTAGCGCATCTTTAGGCGAATCCAGCGCACTACTTCCGAAGTTGGGAAAGTTGCCTGTTTCTGGAGAAAAATCCAACTTCGGTATAAAAAGCGTTCTAACTTTGTTCCGGATACACAATATTTTGGAACGCTACCTCTCTTCGATAGTTAACTAGCCGTAATCTGAACATGATATATAGGGGAAACTGCCAACTGTTGAACGGCTAATTTCTTCGCCTATTGTTGCACGCACGTGTATTTCTTATGGGAGTTCAACAATAGACGACAAAATTAGCCGTTCAACATTTGGCGGTTTCCCCTACTTATAATGTATATTAAACAATATGAAATTAAAAGCGGCATGGATAGCAAAAATTCTACTTGGTACCTAATTGAATTGCTTGAAAGAACAAAAAGAATTTGTTTTTTACCTTGTTACTTCCATCTTCTATAGTGCATGTATAAAAAAATCAACAGTTATCACGTGCTGGAAGAGGCGGCAAGCTTGATGCTATCATTCTGGCGTGCAATATTTCTCGGGTACTTATTCAAAAGGACGTATGTGATTTTGTAAACAAAGATTCAAACGTCGATTTGTCCAATCTGATGGCACTCCCACGCAAACTATCACCACAGACAGGCAGGGGAAGCCTTCGGCTACCTGTTGGTGGTGTTGGTTTGCGTGGGAGTGTCATCAGATTGGACAAATCGACGTTTGAATCTTTGTTTACAAAATCACATACGTCCTTTTGAATAAGTACCCGAGATTTGTTTGATAGGTGTGACAGCTGGTACGCATGACACCATGAATGACGCCTAGCGCCACCAAACGACGTATTGCCACAGTCAATATTCAAACGTACTTTTATTTACACAGCTTATTGAGTAATATTTGTTCTAGCCTGTATGTCTGTTATCTGTGTAAAAAGTGAGACGTCTTTCTCCTCACTTTTCACAGTGAGAAGTGAGAAGAAAGCAATTATCGTCTCTCGATGTGAAAAATGAGTAGTTCGTCTCACTTCTCAATTTGCACTACTTACTTTTCACAGTGAGAAATGAGAAGTAAGAAATGATTAGTGACACGTCCTTTTTCTCACTTCGCACTTCTCACTTTTCACAGTGAAAAGAGAGAAGTTAGAAATGAGGAGTTGAGAAGTGAGAAATGAGACATTTCATTTCAAATGATGGTTGAGAAGTGACGTCAAATGGCCTATTCGACCAAAAATTTTTTTCGGTCAAATGACCTTTTTGGCCAAATGACCCGTTCGGTCTTCTGTAGCAATCGAGCAAGTAAGTACAGTGCGTGTTTTAGTCGTCGCGAAAAAGTTGAGATATCGAATGAGTCTTCGAGAAATTACGTTAGACACGCGTTGCTTTTCCGTCTTTGTATCATCATGAATATGTCGTCGGTCAAAGGACGTAATTAGTCGCTTACCAAGGCGATTTCTAACAGATTTCCTTCCCAAATAATATACTATCCCTTTCCAGTGCACCCATGGAAATGCAGAGGATTCATCGGTCTCTCGAACTAATTTCCCTCCCCTTATATTTATTGATTGTGAGGACGTGGCCGGCATCGTTATTGGTCGTTATTGAAGAAACTCCGAAGCATGTACCTACAGTGCAAATGGCTTTCTATTAAAAAAAAAACAATTCAATTGGTGAGCTGTGCATATTTGTTGTTTCTCGACCAATCACGACTAGAAACTACGGTGTGCACAGTCAATCAAACTAAGCTAAGCTAAGCAAATGACCCGTTCGGCCAAATGGCTTTCGGCCGAATGGGTTTCGGCAAAACAACCTCTCCCCCATATTACGAGTTTACTGTCTTAGTCTTTTCATAACAACATCACCATTGCATTGGTAGCTATGCTACTCGCTGATTGCTTATATCTTGATAATGTTTTCGGCCAACGTCTTGGAGAATATGGCAGCTATTGGATGAGCTCTTGTAGTTCCATCATCCATCATTATTAGTTGCAGTGATAATCTCTTCTGTAGATAAAGCTACTGAACAAGCATCAACTGCAATTAATAGTATCAGGAACAGACTGACAATGTCTAAACAATGTATTCGCATACTAAGCTACCGGAGGATCGGAGATTGTCAGATTTTGAACATTGATGTGGGTAGACTGATATTTAGCATGATCCTCGTCTTGGCAAAATGCTTGAACAATATTGCCGAGAGGTATACGAATAAATGCAATGGCAATGAAATATCACAATCGGAATTTCTAATTGAATTTCAATAAAAATATTTTCGAGATTTCAATTATGTTTTTTTTTTATTTCCCTGAAAATTCGCATATACTTTCTTTGTGATCAAAAAACGTAATTTGCATAATTGGTTTGCCATTTTGACTCTAGTCTAACTTTTGAAAAGGGCCTAAGCAAAAACACCTGGACCACTTTAAAAAAAAATATAACTTGAAAACGGCTTGTCCGATCGTTTTGGTGTCTTCGGCAATGTTTTAGATAATCATTAGGGCTATTTGAAAAAAATATAGACTGTGTCTCATTTCTCAATTCGCACTACTTGCATATCACAGGGAGAAGTAAGAAGTAAAAAATGATCAGTAATAAGTGAGATGCCAAACATCTCACTTCTCAGTAATAATTTCTCGTTTCTCACTTCTCATTGCGAAAAATGAGTAATGTGAAGTGAGAAGTGAAACGTCTACTCACTTGTACAGTGAGAAGTGAGACGTCTCTCTTCTTTTTTCGCTCTTCCCACTTTTCACAGTGCCTTTATTGAAAAACTTGTTGACCGGAAGCACCTTCACGGTCCTCATTGGCGGCTCTGCATCCGGAGAGTATGCCGATGAAACAGGGGTCTCAAAGGATCGGTTATTGCAGCCACCCTCTTTTTGACTGCAATGAACGGGGTCTTCGGCATACTATCGGCTAACGTCCACCTCTTCGTTTACGCCGACGACATCCTCCTGTTAGTTGTAGGAGGAACTCCCGGACGAACCAGGATAAAAGCGCAGGTGGCGGTTAGCGTAATTTACCGATGGGCTGCATCCATCCGATGCCACGTTTGCCATTGCTGCCATCAAATCGAAGGTCCATCTATCAAGCTTGGTAATGATACTATACCCAACCGAAAAGTCGTACGCGTTCTTGGTGTGGACATCGACCGGTGGCTCACCTTTCTACCATATTTCCGAGCCGTGAAGGTAGCTTGCAAGCTCCGGATCAATCTGATGAAAACCTTAGCCGCAAAACACCGTGCCAACAACCGGCACACTAGGCTAAGTATAAACCAAGCTACAATAGACAGTCACGATGGTTTGGCACGGAGCAAGAAGCTGGTCGATGCCTCCCGTCAAGTTCGAGAAATCCATTGCCGCACGCTTCATCGCTATTCGCTTCCGGAATCATACCATAATGTGTACGGATGAATCTGTTTCTTGCAGAGGGGTAGGATTCGGCGTTTCTGGTACCAACTAAGCCAGGCCCGAGAGCCTAACTCCTCAATGCACCATTGCAACTCACCGCAATTCCGCCGAAGCCGCAGCTATCTTCGTCGCAGCCACCCAGCTAACAAGCCGATAGCGATACCCACGGATTCAGCCAGTGTGGTGGCTGCTCTTCAGAACCACACCCCTAAACATCCGTGGATCAAGGGAATCCTCGCAGGTATGTCACCAAACACCTGTTTTGCTTGGAATCCCGACTTTTGTGACATTATAGAGGAAACGTTGATGCCGAAGCCCTCGCCTGCGTGGGGCTTGAAGGCTTACCCTACACCCGATCGGCCGACGACGTTAAAAAATAGACAAAAAGTGTCGTCGGCCAGGACTGGGCTCGGATTTGAAACAGCAACGATACACTACCCCTAAGAAAGGTTCAAGAGACTACCGGCCCCTGGCCCGACTTTGCTTCACAAAAAGAGCAGACTATTCTGTCAAGACTCCTGGACCGGCCACACCAGGGTCTCCCACAACTTCGGTGAAGGCCCTTTCCGGTCTCAATGCGACTTGTGCCAAGTCATGAATACCGTAGAACTACGGTATCCCAATCAGCATCCGTGATGTTCTAGGCGATAAGGCAAATGCGGCTGCCTTATTTCGCTTTCTGAAGGATGCAAGTCTCTACCACGAAATTAAGATATCCGGACTTTTGCCAAAGGCGAACGGGCGTTCTTCGGATTTAAGTCCCACCCCCTCAGTGAACCCCTTTTTTGATGTAGGACTACGTCTGTCTTTTCTATATTGGGGTACACTTTACGATTGCAACAAATCGAAAAACGTCACGAAAATATGATAGACTTTGATCGTTAATATCTCAGCCGTTTCTCGATGGATTTTCAATTTTCTTGGACCATTCGATCAAGGAAGAGTCAACGCTTCATTCCCGATGTACACTGAAGTTGTTTTTTACGCGTTTTATTTTTACACGAATCGCTTTTTATGCAATTTTTTTTCATTAGAATTTCGGGATTAACGCGGTTTATTTAAACATATTTTGGAATTAATGCGGTTTTTTACGTTGTTTTAATTTACGCGGCCCATATCCTCCGCGTAAAAGCTGACTCCAGTGTGTTACAATATTTATGTATTATTATTAACTACTGAACACTTACTAACAGTTTAGCAATTGGTTTTGGTGAATCAGTCAAACTCGTAAGTGCATCGCAAGCTTCTTCTACCATAGCACTACATTCCAATTGGAACTTGGCCTGCTTTTAGTAATCTATTAGCATAAGGAAAAAAAGTTCAAAAGTAGCATTTACCAATGCTTCGAATCGAGATACAATTATCGAACGACTTTTACTCCCTTGCGAGTTTTAATCAATTGATAATTTGGATATGTGATCGCTTGAAAGTGTTGTTCATCCTCGATTATCTGAAAATTTTATTTTCATCATCCTTTTCAAATTTTGGTCTAAAAATTATATACATCACCATGGTTTGTAATGCTCACTTAATCTCAGTAGACAATCACGAAAACTACCAGTACTGCCTCGTAGTTCAACGTCACCTTTGCGTACAACCCGATTGGGCTGCACCTTTGAGTTTTTGTTCAGCTGAGGGGGTTTCTGCCTTTCCCGTTTTTCAGCCATTCTTTAAACAACATTCTGTCATGTTATCGAACGACTCTCTTCTACCTTTTCACCAAAGCTTCCGGAAGATTTTCTAGATCACAAAGTTGGACCCCTTCTATTAAATTCGGACTCAGGAATTAGCCAATAATCATATCGGCTTTCGAACCTTTCAATTGAGATCACTTAAAAAATCAAAGATTCTTTAAGGCAGAAATTGTCTAAAAACACTGGATCTTTCATGGCAACTAAATCTAGGCCCCATTCCTTCAGGTAATTAGATCCCACCGGAGAACATCGCAATCAAGATCATCTAATAACCACCATGGACCGTTGGGATGCCGTTTTATAGAAGGAATTACCGCACTGGAGTGCGGAGCAGGGACCCAGCTTTCATAGGACAGCCCAGCGGAGCATGGATACCACCCCATAACGGAAAAGAACTACTTTCGCAACCATACCCCCGTTTTCCCCTTTCATTCGTGCAGTGTGTCATCTTTATTGTACTGTCCTTAATCGTCTAATTTTTATTTCCTTCACTATTACGTTACAATTTTAAAAAGTTTAATCTTAAGATAGGTTATAAAATCAATCGGCCATGCCCTCGGTTGGCACGCAAGGGCGGCTCTTCCGGTCGACCCTTTTGTTTAATGCAGCTCTGTTTTTTGCCATCGGCGGTATCCACGGTTGGCCCGTAAAGGGATCTCCTCAAGATGTTATTCTTCATGTGTTGAACTTATTTGATTGATATTTGGAAAATAAACCTAAATTTAAATTCTACATTACATATTATGTGACCAGTATTTAAAGTAGTTGCGGTAGCTTTCGTCGTGGTTCGTTTTTTTGAAAAAGCAATTCCACTCGTCGTTTACACTGCCTCAAATGAGGGAAATGCCCCACACACTATTTAACAAATCACGGTTTACTGAAAAAAAAACAAACAAACACAAAACATCAGCAGCCGGTGAAATCTATAGATAGTTGAATATATAGATGAGCGAAGATAAATCCTCTGTCTCCAAACGAACTGTCAAACGTGTCTCCAAACGAGCATGACGTCACGATTTCAATGGAAACGTTAAGGGCTGTGACGTCATATGTGCGTGTGCACGGGCAAAAAAATCGACTCAGCCATGCTTTCGCTCATCTATAGATTCTACTATCTATAGTGAAATCTATTTCAAATTCATTTCGGTCCAGAAACTGTATTCGTTCGCAGGTCCTACATGGTAGATGGTTAGGAATAACGGCTCGAGCATTTCGAAATAGGGAAAAAAACATTGGTCCATGAGTTTTGTTTTTTTTCTGCGACCGGTTGCCGCTGAAGACAAACCCACCGGAACCGATCGTTCCGGTCATCAGAGACAGATGTATGAAGGCGCGAATTGTACATGGATCGGTTGTTGGTTGTGGAGGAAACCAGAGGAAAAAAAATCATCCCGCAACGAATCAATAGGCACCATAAAGTTACATCCAATGAAGGCCCATCGCCCATTGAATGTAACGTAAATTTGATTTTTTTTTTCCATGCCGGAAACTGGCGACCATCATCCCGAGCCGAAAGGATGCTTTTGAAAGCAAAACACTAACGACGGCCCTCGCCATCGCTTCACTTTGCACCATACGGGCGATTCGATATTGATCTCCAGTATTTTGTCCAATATTTGGGCGTTGATTCTAGGTGCGGCGCCCGTTGTGGTTGTGGTTCACTTTCGGGGTGGGGGTGTGTAGATGGGTAGCTTTTTTTTCCTCACTCGAGGCTCATGCTTCGTCCACGCAGCCTGTGTGCCAAAGGCAAATTTACGATGATAGAGAATCGTAAAAAACAAGCATCGAATGTGATTTTGCACTGGAGATAGGCGAGTGCTGTATACGTTTTTCTGTCCAATTGCATCGGAAGGAAACGGCCAAGAGTTGTGCGCTGTGATCGTTTGCAGCTGCCAGCAGAGCTGAGGACCTGATGGAGAAGACGTGTCTGGGCGGGAAGTGTTTATCAGTAATGGTCCAGACTGGGCTACGGAGACCGAGATTGATACAATCGGCAAATAAATCAAAACATTTTATGATTTTACTGTGGTTCTGCTTCGATTTTTTTTGCCGATATACATGCGATTGTTTGGTTAGGATTGTTCATTGCGATTTTTCCCTATTTTCAATCCAGCTGTGGGGCATGAACGTAATGATAAAGCGATTAATCAAATCGAGCATGGGAACGTTTCATTGGGTGCAAACAATCATTTGAATACATCATGTGATACTGTGGCTGAATGTTGGAAACAATGTTGCAGAGATTAGTCTAGGGATGAAGAACGATAGTTTTAAATGGACGCTTTATCTTAGAGTTGTTGCAACAGGAAGAAGTTTTCACAAAGAGCACAAATTGAATAGGACGTATAGTGTATTCGCGTTTTGCTTTATGATCGGACATGGAAAGAACAAATTACAGTTTCAGTATTTTACCTTACCCAACAAAATTAAAGGTGGTTAAGCAACAGAAATTGTACAACTCTCGCACTAAGTTTCATAGGAGCGTAACTGTATTGGTCGATTTCTCTTCCTCGATGTTTTATTTTAATTATTGTACCAAATTGCGCTTGTCGATGATTTAATGGTTTGGTGTGATATAGGATAATTTTATCTTGCACCAGAATCAATAATCACGGTTGTAGCTTTTGAAACAATTGTGTTATCAACAAAATATAAAATCGATTAAGAGAAATCAATCAATACAGTTACGCCCCTATTGTTATTAAACCATAGTTTAATAAAAGGTAAAATCGTATTTTTTAAGATTTCTTTATTAGGCGGGAACAAATTTTAATATCTTCTTCTGTCATCACCCCTCTCCAAATTCATTTATTTGAGGGTGAATTTCAAAAATTTTACGGAAAAATAATTAAATTTTGAACTTTAATATAATTTTTTTTAAAGAATACTTATGAGTTTTCAGTTTTATCAATCTATGCCTTAATTTTTTCATTCCCACACCTTCATTATCTAGAAGTCAATGTGACAAAAGAAATTAAAAAGATTTATAAGCTTTGTGAGTCAAAATAGTTCACCGTCTTGGAATAAATTAGATAATTTTATATCATTCGTTTGCTCTTATACAGAAAACTAAGAAAACTTCGAGCTCATAATGAACAACAAATTTCTTTATCAACAGAATTTTATGTAATAACTTGTAATTCACTACACGTTCCAGTGACGACGGGTAAAAACTTTCTCAAGGTGTGCTACTTAATATGATCCCTTAATATGATACCATGGTCACATTACTCACATTGCTATCTTCTAGCTGATCCAACATATGTCATCCTCAATTTCCAACTCCGTGATACTTACGAGAGTGTCGCAGTCACTGGCCTCTTGCTTCCATTATCTCCCTCCTTACGGTGAAGTTGGGCGTGGGCAGTAGCAGTAATATTCATGCTTTTGTGTTTTCTTTTCTTGGTTTCTGATAGCATTCTAGATAAGGATTTCAAATATAAAACACTAAGTTGAAATATACGAATTATATCAAAACAATGCCAATGCAACTTGTAGCTCTATCTGGGCTTAAAACTTCATAGAAAAGTCACTATTTGGTCACTTTTCTACAATTGGAAGTCACTATTTACTTAGTTTTTCGTCATCGTTGATCACTAATGTCACTATTTTGAATGGCTACCAGCACTGAATCATGTTGAGTGGAGGAATTCGGACACGTGTTCATGAGACAAAGTCTTGATTTCGATATAATTAGGATGGAGGAACCCTCATTGAAAACATATGCGAGTTTCTTGAGACAGACCTGCTTGATAATTTGGTTTAATGGCAAGGACAGAATGATTGTCAATTAAAAAATAAGATGGATTATTGCATGGAGCAACTGTACCGCGCTAATAACGCACGAAAGTTCTATGAGAAGTGGGACCGTTCACGTAAGGGCCACGTGCCACAGCCTGATATGTGTAAGGACATAAACGGGAACCTTCTTACGAACGAGCGTGAGGTGATCCAAAGGTGGCGGCAGCACTACGAAGAACACCTGAATGGCGATGTGGCAGACGAAGATGGCGGTATGGTGATGGACCTGGGAGAACGCGCGCAGGACATAATTCTACCAGCTCCGGATCTCCAGGAAATCCAAAAGGAAATTGGCTGGCTGAAGAACAAAGCTCCTGGGGTTGACCAACTACCAGGAGAGCTATTTAAACACGGTGGTAAGGCACTGGCTAGAGCGCTGTACTGGGTCATTACCAATATTTGGGAGGAGGAAACTTTTCCCGCAGGATTGAATGGAAGGTGTCGTGTGTACCATCTACGAAAAGGGCGATAAGCTGGATTGTAGCAACTACCGCGCAATCACATTGCTGAACGCCGCCTACAAGGTACTCTCCCAAATTTTATGCCGTCGACTAGCACCAATTGCAAGGGAGCTCGTGGGGCAGTACCAGGCGGGTTTTATGGGCGAACACTCCACCACGGACCAGGTGTTCGCCAATCGCCAAGTATTGCAGAAATGCCTCGAATACAACGTTCCCACACATCATCTATTCATCGACTTCAAAGCCGCATATGATACAATCGGGACCAGCTATGGCAGCTAATGCACGAACACGGATTTCCGGATAAACTGACACGGTTGATCAAAGCGACGATGGATCGGGTGATGTGCGTAGTTTGAGTTTCAGGGACATTCTCGAGTCCCTTCGAAACGCGCAGACGGTTAAGACAAGGTGATGGTCTTTCGTGTCTGCTATTCAACATCGCTGTGGAAGGAGTAATACGAAGAGCAGGGATTAACACGAGTTGTACAATTTCCAATAAGTCCGTCCAGCTATTTGGCTTCTCCGACGACATAGATATTATGGCACGTAACTTTGAGAGGATGGAAGCCTACATCAGACTGAACAGGGAAGCTAAGCGGATCGGACTAGTCATTAACACGTCGAAGACGAAAAACACGATAAGAAGGGGTTCAAGAGAAGACAATGTGAACCACCCACCTCGAGTTTGCATCGGTGGTGACGAAATCGAGGTGATAGAAGAATTTGTGTACTTACCAGCAGATAAATTCGGAGACACATAGTGGCTGGAAATCGTACGTACTTTGGACTCCGCAAGACGCTCCGATCGAATAGAGTTCGCCGCCGTACCAAACTGACAATCTACAAAACGCTCATTAGACCGGTAGTCCTCTACGGACACGAGATCGGACGATGCTCGTGGAGGACCAACGCGCATTTGAAGTTTTCGAAAGGAAAGTGCTACGTACCATCTATGGTGGTGTGCAGATGGCGGACGGTACGTGGAGGAGGCGAATGAACCACGAGTTGCATGAGCTGCTGGGGAAACCATCCATCTTTCACACTACGAAAATCGGACGACTGCGGTGGGCCGGGCACATAGCCAGAATGTCGGACAGTAACCCAGCAAAAATGGTTCACGACAACGATCCGACGGGCACAAGAAGGCGCGGTGCGCCGCGAGCATGGTGGATCGATCAGGTGGAAGATGACTTGCGGACCCTCCGTAGACTGCGCGGTTGGCGACACGTAGCCATGGACCGAGCCGAATGGAGAAGGCTCTTATATACCGCACAGGCCACTTCAACCTTAGTCTCAATAAATAATAAATAATAATATTGCATTGGTTGATGCTGCCTCTTGTGTGGACTGGATATACTTGCGCTGAGATGTACACGCTTATGAGTTGAGCTGTGATTTACTCAGTATGTTTAAGAGGCACTGAGTGGCCACTGGCCAGAGACCGTTTTATGATTTTATGACCCTATAATAAAGACAAAAAAGGGTCGTTAGGCCGAAAGTGTCATTTGACCGGAAGAGTCATTTGGCCGGAAGGGTCATTTGGCCAAAAGGGTCATTTAGGCGAAAGGGTCATTTGGCCGAATAGGACATTTGGCCGAAAGGGTCATATGGCCGAATAGGACATTTGGCAGAATAGGTCATTTAGCCAAATAGTTCATTTGAAAAGTAAAAATTAGGAGTGAGAAGGAAGACGTCTCACATCTCACTCTTCGTTTTCCTCTTCTCAATGTAAAAAGTGAGAAGCGCAAAGTGAGTAGCGAGACGTCTCACTACTTACTTTGCGCCTCTCACTTTTGACAGCGATAAGTGATAAATGAGGAGTGAGAAGTGAGATGTCTCAATTCTAACTCCTCATTCCACACTTCACGCTGTAAAAGGTGACTAGTGAGATGTCTCACTCCTTATTTATCACTTCTCGCTGTAAAAAGTGAGAAGCGCGAAGTGAGTCGACCAAATGGCCCTTCCGACCAAACGACCCTTTCGGTCAAACAACCCTTTCAACCAAACCCTTTCGACCAACGACTCTTTCGGCCAAATGATCCTGATGGCTTACAATCAGCGGCTGTGAAAGTAGAACATATGTATATTTGAGGTTATGACTTTCAGTCTTCTTATGCTCAAAAACGGGTTTTACGTTTTTATCCGACGGAGTATGATTGGCTTGGGACTGTGAAGAAGATGTGTCTTCACTTCACTATTGAATTAGCTCGTGATCGAATCCTGATATTTATGACGGCCTATGTTTATCTGAATGAATGATGTGGATGGTGGATAAAACCAACTGGAAATGAGGAGCAAATTGAAATGTTAATGGTTATTGCTGGAAATTAGTGCTTCATCAGAAGCTCGTTTTTTCTATGTAGATTGAAGCTGTGACTTTTGGACAGATTTATTATTTATTGTTTGTATCACGTGTACTTATGTTTATTGTATTGATACTTCAGTCCCTATATAATGCCATACAATGTACCATAGAAAACTTTGGGTTTGAGATTATCAGAATCATATACTGATATGCTTTGAATGCAATACTAACGTATAAGCTGGACTATTTGTGGACTGCTCTGAATTGGTATCACTATAGTATTCTTGTTTAATGACGGAGCTTGATAAGACCCCTCTCACATCGACTGTAAGAAAGGGTAAACGATTCGAGCAAATAGGATTCAGTCGAATGTTCCGTATCCATGAATAATTGTTAGCATGCAAGCATCTTTATTGGTGACGGTGTTTTTTAATGTTATTGATTCTAATGTTGATAATGGACTGATGATAACTATGAAACAGTGACCAAAAACAACTGTTTGTTTTGACAAAAAGGGGAAAGTAATGTTATGCTGGAATGGGAGCAATGGGAGCATATCGAAAAATATGTCTGCATAATGTGGAAGAAATGTCATGTGAATTTTCGAGGGTTGCCTGATAATAAGTCCCGATTAGGGTAGCTATTGAGTCCGAATGTAGCTGCAAATTGAAAGGAAAAGAAAGGTGAAGATATAATACATTTCCTTGATTCTAAAATGGATCTTGCTTTTTTGTGGGATTGTATCAGAGATTGATATGCGAGAAATTCAAAGATGCGTAGAAATTTGATGAAACAGATTGAATGTAATGTGAATAAGTCTTTTTCATCCACATGTATTTAAATCAAGATTGACTAGAAAAGACGGTGTTTTATACTAGCGAGGTTCCCCAGATAACCGCAGTAGATACAATAACCGATCATATCGTAAAAAAGTTGGCTTATTCTGCGTGGATGTGTTGAGTTGTAGTGCGTTGGTGCGTCGTGCTTTAAATATTATGTCAAATACAACTTTTCCTAAGATATCGCTTGAAAAACTATTGAAAACAATGATTTGCCATAATAAACTTGACTCCCTTGCACCTATAGTAGTGCAACTGTAGTAATAGTGGCGAGTCTCAAAACAAATCAATGGAAAGCACCACTATGGGAACCAAAATTAATTTCTACCGCCACTAAAGGAACAGTACACCCATTAGTGGTGCAAGCAATATTTGGTAGTTGTTGATGTTAAATGATGAAATCAATATCACTTTTATTAGCAAATTTACTAGTTTATTTCAAGGGCGTAGCCAAGGGGGGGCAGGGGGGAAAAAATTGTGGAAAGATTGAACGGGTACTGAAATAAATTCCCTCAAACATGTGCACTTTACGATCCAATAATATACAGAAATTGGTGGTTGAAATTCAAAAGATTCCCAAAACTTATTAGGGCATCCAGGATCCATAATATATGAAAGTTCAAAACAACTCGAAACATTGCGGGCTCAAAAATTCTCCTTGAAATCCTTCTAGAGGCTCCCCTGGGAACTTCTGAATTCCTCCGGAAAGTTATCCATAAATTCCTCTGAAAATCGTTCGAAAATCCTTCTCATGTACAGAAAAATATATTAAGCTCGTTTAGTGGAATGTATTAAACCGTCTAAGACGAATTAAGTACTATCCATTTAATTCCACCAGTTAATTTTCGTTATCTTTGCAGATACGTATTTCGACCACAACTGTGTGGTCGTCTTCAGTGTCTTGTACTTGACTCGACTTCAAGTAGTCAAGTAGTGTCAAGTCAAGTAGTCGAGTCAAGTACAAGACACTGAAGACGACCACACAGTTGTGGTCGAAATACGTATCTGCAAAGATAACGAAAATTAACTGGTGGAATTAAATGGATAGTACTTAATTCGTCTTAGACGGTTCTTCTCATGTAATTGTAATTCCTTCTTATCTAGAAACCCCCCACTAAATTTTTTTAGGAAATTCATGAGGAAATTCCTTGAAGATTTCTTTTCTTCTCTCCAAGATTTACTTCTAGATATTTCTTCGGCTATTCTCTCTTCAGGAAGAATCCGGCATTTCCTTCAGGCATGCATTCGAGTGTTCCGTCAAGAATACATACGGAATTTCTTCCCAAAATTCTACAAGAAGTTTCTTCAAAAATTTATGACGGAAATCCTCCGATTTAGCTTCATAATTCCACTTGTAAATCTATAAGAAATTCCTTCGGAAATTCTTCTAGGAACTTCTCCGGGCATTCCTTCCTAGCATTCCAATCTGGAATTCTTTTCGCAATTACTTCAGAATATCCTTCAAGAAATCCTCTAGAAATATCTTCATGAATTTTTCCTGGAATTCGTCCAAGAATTTCCCCAGAAATTCTTACAGGTATTTTTTTGGGAGTTTCTTCAGGTACTTCTCCAGGATTTCCTTCAGGTATTTCTTCTGGAAATTTTCCGCGGAAGTGTACTAGAATTCCTTCCGGACTTCACTCGGAATTTACTCGGATATCTGCCAAGAGTTCTTCCAGAAATTTCTTCGGAGCCAACCGCAGGGATATTCTTCAGCAATTCATCTGGGAATACTTCCACGATTTCATCTGGGAATTTCTGCATTAATTCCTCCTGGTATTTTTCTGGGAATTCCTTCAGATATTTTTTCGGAAATTCCTTTAGGGAATTGGGAATTCCTCCGGAAGTGCTTGTGGGAGTTACTCTGGGAGTTCTTCCAGGAGTTTTTCCAAGAAATTCTCCGGTAATACCTCCAGGAACTTTACGGGGAATTCATGGACGATATTTGGCAGGAATTTCACGGGAAAAGGAATTTCGGAAGTTCCTTCAGAAATATTTTTTCTCTTCCTTTAGGGTATTCCACCGGATGTTCCTCTGAAGTTCCACCAGTAGTTCCTTCGGGAATTCAATTAGGCTTTCTTCCAGGAATTCATTTAGCATTTCTTTAGGCATTTATCTACAAATTCCTCCAGAAGTTCCTCTGAGAATTTCTCTGGGAGTTCTTACATGAATTCCTCCGGGAGGTTCTTTTAAGAATTCTTCCAGAAGTTCCTCCTGGAATTCTTACGGAAGTTCCTTTGGGAGTTCATCAGAATTCTTAAGAGAGTTCCTCCAGGATTTCCTCCGGAAATTCTTCCTGTAGTTCTTCAATAAATTTCCCCAGAAGTTCCACCGGCAGTTCCTCCGAGAATTCCTTTGATAATTTCTCCGGAAATTCCTATAGGAAATCCCCCGGGAGTTCCTCCGGAAATTACTCTGGGAGTTCCTCCGGGAGTTCCTTTTCAGAGAAACACCCGGAGAAACTGCCGGTAAAACTCCCGGAGAGATTCTAGTAGAAACTGCTGGTGGATCTCTCGGAGGAATTCCCGAAGGAACTGCTGGAGGAGCTCCCGTAAGATCTCCCGTAAAAACTCCCGGAGGAATTTCAGGTGGAACTCCTAGAAGAATTCCTAGAGGACCTCCCGGATGAGCTCCCAGAGAAACTATCGGAAGAACTTCGGGAGGAATTTCCAGCTTTATTTCTGAAGAAAGCCTAAATGATTTACTCAAAAAAGCCTGAATAATTTCCTGGAATAGCTTCTGGTGGAACTAGACCTGTGCGCCGGTCATATTATCGGCGGCGGCGTCACGGCGGCGTGAGCCGGCCTGGACGAAAAAATCAATTTTACGCGGTTTTGATTCACGGTTTTGAATTACGCGGTTTTGATTCACACGGTAGGAATCGTCCGTATGAAAACCGACTTCAGCGGATTAAAATTGCAATATTCTGCGTTTGCCGATCATAAAACAGCACATTCGAAATAGTCAATAGCCGGTGATACTAATCAATACCTAATTTCAAAATGTTATTTGAATTACCACTATTTTGTTATTTTTTGATTAATCAAATTTTAACAATAAATCCTGCTTCACTGTTTCCTGTGTTAAGAATAAGATTTCGGTGTCATATCACTAAAAATAATCTACACATTAATGGTACGTGAAAAATCACGTAGCCACTAAATTTCACTCACACCACTCATTTTACCTGATATCTATAAAAAGTAAGAAGTGGCACATGATTCTTGACTGAAAACTTTTTTAATTAAACCAAAATAAACGGTATAATTTACGTGAATTTCACATTAGTGAACATAAGCTGAGAACCTTACGCAGCTTGATGTTTAGCTGTCAAAATAATTCAACACGTCAGTCATTGCTGAATAACAATTTATTATAATTCTAATTATCGGGAATTCATAGTTCCTAAGGTATGTATTGTAGAAATAAGTGACCATATTATCCATGTGGCGGAAGCATATATTTATTTACGTTCCCAAAATACGTTGCAGATAACCATCGGAGTAATATGGATGGACATGTCCCAGCTTTGTTGCAGCTCCAGCTCAACAAATGCAAAAACTAGGCTGCCAAGTGTGTGTTCACTGTTATATGCTTGCCCTTCTCTGTAAATTCTTTAGCTGATCTCTCTTCCTGCATTCGCACTATATGTCCAACTCTTTGTTATCTGCCTTATTTTATCAACCTGCCTATATCTGCATTTTTGTATACTTTGTTTAATTCGTGATTCATTCATTCGTCTGCGCCATTTACCATTATCCACCACGCTGCCAACTATTGAGAGCACTATTATCAACTCAAACTCTTAGATAATTCGATAATCTGCATTTTTTACGTCCATAACGATGTGTATAGAGCTAGTTTTGTCAGTGCCTGTAGGTAGCTTCATAAAATTACAAAATAATTTACTGGTGGAATTTTCAAAGGATTACCCGGAACAATTCTCTATACATTGCTTAACTTAGTTTTGGAAGAATTCCTATGGAAATTTCAGGAAAAATTGTCAAGGAACTTGCTAATGAACTTCTAGAGGAATTACTGAAAAAAACCGAAGAAATTATTAAAATTATCTTCCGAAGAAATAACAAATAAATTTTCAAAGAAATTCCAAAGCTAATCTCCAAAGTTGAAAGAAATTCCGAAATAATCCGTGAATAAATTTCTGAAGGAGTTTTTAGAGAATGTTTTGGAATTCTTAAACAATTTCAAAGGAACTCCTAAAACATTCTCTGTAGATATTTCAAAAAGATTTTGCGAAGGATTTTCAGAAGGTATATCCGAATTTCTGAACGAAGTCTTGACGGAATATACAAAGGAATTTTCGGAGATATCTAAGACTGTCAGAAGTTCCTTCAGGAGTTACTTTGAAAAAAAAAACCTTCAGGGAATTCTTCGGATATTCCTTCAGGAATTCTTAAGAAAATTTCGTGCTAGAACTTCTTAAGAATTTCTTAAAGAGTTACTGGGAAAATATCTTTACGATTTCCCCAAGGTTTTCTTAAATAAATTTCTGAAGAAACTTTTTCTGAACTAATTCCTGAGAGAAATTCCAAAATATAGCTGAGAGAATTTCCGAAAGATTTTCTGAAATTCGTTTCCGGAGGAGTTTTGTGAAATTTCTTCAGGCAATTTCCGAGGGAATTCGTGGACGAATCTCCTATGAGTTTTTGGAGAATTATAAAACAAATCCGAAGGAATTCATGGAGAAATCTAGGATTTACTTCAGAAATACCAGTAGGCATTTCCTCTGAAATTCTATTAGAAATTTCTTCATAAATTCCGTTGAGAATACCTCAGAAAATTCCTTCAACAATTTCTTCTGAAATTCCTCTATGGATTCCTATGGAAATTCCTTTAGGAATTCTTTTGGGAAGTCGTTCAGAAATACCTTCAAAATCTCTTAAAGTAGTTCAAACGTTATTTTTGAAAATCCAATCAGGCCCTCTTTTAAAAATGTCTTCGGAAAGACATTTAGAAATTCCTGCACAAAACCCTCCAAGAATTTCTACAAAAATTCTTCAAAAATTTATTAACCTTCCGTGACTCGCTTGATCCCCAACCGCTAACGCAGTCCCACTTCTGTTGTGAACGAGAAGCGTGCTTTTTCAAAAATGTTGTACTTTTGACATCGGCGTGAGTCCCCGAAGATTAAGAGGACCTTAAAAAAAATTTTCTTGAATATTCTAAAAAAAAATACACCAAGAATTTCTTTGGATATTTCTCAAGGGATTTCTTTAAAAGTTTCTTCGAAAAGCCTCCGGGATTTCTACTTAGATTTATTCCAGGAAATCCATTGAAAAATTAATTAGAGAATGAAATAGTTTTCGGTGGAGTTGCTAATTGAATTTTCGAAAAAATAAAACAAACAAAATAAACAACTAACACTGAGAAAATCCGAAGGTATTACTGAAAGAATTTCGTAAAGAACCCATGAAAGCATTTTCGATGGAATTCCTGCAGGAAGTTCTGGAAGAATTCCCGGATAATGTTTTAAAGGAATAGCTGGAAGAAGTTCTGAAGAAATTCCCTAGGAAAATTTGGAAGAAATCTTATATGCAATCTCTTGAAGAATTTATTTATGGAATTCATAGAATAATTGCCGAAGAAATTCATAAGGAGGTATTGCTTTAAAAAATTAAAGAGTTGCTAAACAGTTTTTGAAAAAACTCCAAATGGAATTTCTTGAGAAATTTGTTAAGAAATATCCGGAGGAATCGCTAAAGAAATTTTCTAAGGAATTCCTCAACGATTCTCCTAAGAAATTCCTAACAACATTTTCGTAGAAATTACTGAAACATTTTTTTTATGCATTCCATAAGGAATTTCCTGAAGAATTCTTGAAGGATTTTCTGAAGAAATCCGTAATGGAATTTCTAAACGAATTTTCGGAGAAATTTCGTAAGACATTTCCAGAAAAATACATAGAGTAATTTTCTGAGGTATTTTATTGAAACTTTTCGGACGAATATCTGGAGGAATTTACTAAGAATTATACCAGGTGGTTTTGGCGTTTGGGCATGTATTCAAGCCTTCACAAAAGCCTTTGTACCACAACAAACATCATTTGTGAGTCACCTACAGGCAGTGTTGTCTTACAGTGTTGATTTTACTCCATCCAAACGATATGGACATTTAGAAAATTCAAATAGACTTCTAGCATTTACTTAGTAAAGATTGTAAAATCGTTTAGATGGAGTAAAATCAAAGAGCAGAATTTTTTGCACAGAGGGTTGGACACATTGCCTACAGATTTGGGTGCCCAACTGAATGAGGCTTTGGCTTAGACGAATTCCAAAGACCAGTTAAACATTTTTTGTATTATTCTACTAAGTAGATTAAATTCTAGTAGATAACCTAATTCAAATTCACAACTAATCAACCAACCTATTTATTAACCAATGTTTGTCACCACACTGTCTTAGATACACCATCACATGAGGTAGATTTGAAATTGAATTCTGACGAGTTCCACCTCAACAACATTCTAACGACTAACTAACAACAACAATCATAACACGAGTTTAGTACTATTCCAATCAATTCCACCACGATGTATTGTCTCACAACTGTAAGGCCATCTTCAGTGTCTCTTATTTTACTAGACTCGACTCCAGTCAATTGATTTGTTTATTGCGATTAGTCATCGGCGTGGCAAAATTATGATCGGCGGCGCGCCGACCCAAAATCGTCGGCGGCGGCGGCGTGTGTAAAACCACCGGCGGCGGCGGCGCACAGGTCTAGGTGGAACTCCCGGAGGAATTTCCTAAGAAACTCCTGGATGAATTGCTGGTGGAATTCCCGGAGGAACTCTCAAAGTAATT
Source organism: Armigeres subalbatus (assembly GCF_024139115.2). Classification (NCBI taxonomy): domain Eukaryota; kingdom Metazoa; phylum Arthropoda; class Insecta; order Diptera; family Culicidae; genus Armigeres; species Armigeres subalbatus. The sequence continues at coordinate 62,185,079 of NC_085139.1, forward strand.
TTTTGGAAGAATTTCTGAAGAAACTCCCGGGAGAATTTTCAAAGGAACCCCGGGGAAACTTCCAGAAGCATTCTCGGAAACAAGAGAATTCATCTTATAGACAAATCTTGTCTAGCTGAAACCTTTGTTGGGGTTTGTAGCTGGACCATCATCATCATCAGAGGACCTCCCGGAGAATTTTCTGAGGAGCTCGAAGATAAATTCTCGGAGGAGCTTCTGGTGGAAAATCTATATAAATTCCTGAAGAAGCTTAAATAAATTCCAATTCTGCCGAAATTCCCGAAAGAATTTTCAGAGGAACTACTGATAGAACTACCGGAATAATTTTCGAAGGAAATCCTTGAGAAATTGGAAATGCCGGTGGAACTCCGGTGGAAGAATTCCAGGAGGAATTTTCGGAGAAACTCCTGGAGGATCTCCCAATGGAAATCTTGAAGTTTCCACCGAAATTCTTTCAGGATTTCATTGCGAATTAACCTAGGAATTCCTCCGAAAATTCCATTGTTGATTTCATTTTAGGTATAATTTCGGTATAAATTTCCGGTGGAATTCCTAGAGAAATTCTTTGAAATTTTCACAAGAAATTATTCGAAACAATTCTCGGAAAATTTTATGGAATTTACACAAGAAATTCGAAGATTTTTCGTGAAATTCTCAGGAATGTTTACTGGCAATTCTGCGGAATTTCCACAGAATATTCTTATTCTTGAAAATTATGGGAAACATCACGAAATTATTGTCACATTATTATTGCAGGGAATTCTGCAGAACCTATAAAGAAGTTCGTGAAGATTTTCTTGGAGTAAATAATGGTGGAATTTTCAGATCAACTCCCGGCAAAATTTATGGTGGAATTCTTGAAGACACTGCCGAAGAAGGCATTCCTAAAGAATCCCTGATAGAATTTCGGATAGAATGCCAGGAGAAATTATCGAAGGAATTCCTGGAGAAAGCTTGCATATTGATTTTCTTCCTATTTTATAATAAATATTATTTCAGAGAGGATTTGTTTAGAAATTCAGATGTATGGTTCTAGTTTTCTTAAACTTATGGAAGAATGCAGGATTTTTATAATAATTGTTATAGCCGATTTTATATTCTTTCTGAATACTAAGTTCGTTAATATTTTTCTCACTTTATTTAAAAATATCTGATGAGCAATAAATCACGCATTTTTAAATCCATTATTGTTTTAATCATTATTGTTTCGATTTGGTTTGGATTTGGTTTCATATGTTAATATTCATGTGTTTTTATAAAACTACTATAAAACCACGATTTAGAAGACCAAAAAAGTTGCCCCCCCCCCCTTCTCGAAATCCTGGCTATGCCCATGGTTTATTTATTGGCTAAGATATTAAAGTTGTAAATTCCAAATTTTCAAAAAAAAATGTGGTTCTACTAATACCTCCACTATTGGTACCCGATTGTTTAAATCCAACGTGAAATCTTGTTTTTGACTTTCAATCTCATTTTAGTGTTTTATTTTGTATAACAGCAACGACCTGCTATGACAGTGTGGGTGTTTCTCCTCAAGGCAATTCATCCATCCTCCTTCCAAGGGAAGAGACAGAAAACAAAGTGATAGTATTGTTGCCGGGGAAGATTCCTCGAGGAAGATTTGGGTGAGCGGATAGTATCCAGCGGCTTGAGAACCACAACCGCTTCTCACCGTTGATATTAGCTACCCCCCTACCCCCGCTTTTTCCAGAATATATCCTTTTAAGTTGAAGTTCATTCCATCCCCCAACCCTCTGGCTAGTATCAACTTCTTACATTCAGCCGTGAAGAGATAGTTCGTTGGAGAACTTGGAACTCGGGAAGCGTATGTTCCAGAAGGTGGTAGCGTAGCAGAGCAGTGGGCCATCAAGAATGCCTTTATCGAAACAAGCGAGGACAACTAGGATGGGCTGCGCACTCAGCGGAAGGAGTGGATTACAGATACGACCTGGCGGAAAATTGAGGAGCGTAGAGAAGCAAAGCCTGCAATAGAGCGGCAAGAACCAGAGCGAGTCCCGTCAACGGTATTCGGTTCTAGAGATGGAAGTTAAATGTTGCTGCAGACAGGGAAGCGTGGGTGTGCTAGACAACTGGTGATATTTGCCACCTCTACGATACGATCATGACGCCTGAATGGAGCAAGGATAAATCCGAAGATGCACCGATGAAAGATGCGACAGATTAGTTATTCACCCAACTGATCAGCTTAAACGTTGATTCGAGTACTTTCAACAACTTTGAACAACAAGTTTCGATGCCCGGTAAGAGCCACCAAAGGGTGCGTCCCATTACCCGCGTCAACTCCGAAGCTTCAACATTGCAGGAAGCAGCCATCCGAAGGTAGAAGGGCCGTTTTTCCGAAAACCATTCGGCCGGATGCCTGTTGACCGAAGGCCACTATACCGAAAGTCATTTTGTCAAAAAGGCCATAAAAGTTCATTTGGCCGTATGTACAAGTTGTGCTAACCACGTGCACCCAGCACGAGAGTGTATATACAGTGACCGGCATAATAAAAATCCCACTCGCCGTTTTTCATACAAAATGGTCAACTTTGGAGATCTAGATCTCGATTGCGTGTAAACCAATTTCGCTGAAAATTTTAACAGAGCTCAGATATAACTTGAATTTTACCACACCTGAGTTCCGACTATATTGATTCATATGGTAAAAAAATTATTGCTATAATACCAAAATGATTTTTTTGGCACAAATTTATTTTTTAAATATCTTGAATTCTATAGGTTGTAAACTGATGACTTATTAAACAAAAATGCGTATTTTGGCAGTACATAAAAGTTTGCGGAATATATTTGGACACTAAGAGTTGTAGTTTTTAAGATATTATAAAACCAATTTTTTGCCAAATTTTTGCCAAAAATTTGCCAAAAAAATCGTTTTGGTATTACCGCGATAATTATTTACCCTATGAATCAATATAGTCGAAACTTAGATGTGGTAAAATTCAAGTTATATCTGAACTCTGGTCAAATTTTCAGCAGAATTGGTTCACACGCAATCGAGATCTAGATCTCCAAAGTTGACCATTTTATATGAAAAACGGCAAGTGGGCTTTTTATTATGCAGGTCACTGTAAGACTAAACCGCTATTGCCTATTCTGTGTATCTCACATTCGCTATCGCACCGCTAGTCACTGGTCAGTCAGTGTGTCGTATATAGGTTTACTATATAAATGGACACATAACAAGTAGGGATCAGGCGAGTGAATCAGCAGTCACAACACAAGTCATTTGGTACAAAAATATGCGGTGTCCGAAAAAAAATCAGTTTGAGGGGAGATTTGAATCGGAATCGACTTCCGTGGATTTTCGGGTAGTTTTGCATTTCTAATATCGGATTTTTGCTCAAAAAATTTCGTCAGAAAAAATGGTTTTCAAAAAAATGAAACAAAATTCAGTGGAATTCCGGAATAAATTTCACCCATTTCTTCTGGACTGCCTTAAATCTGAAACCAGAGATCATAGATTTCTTGGACGGCATTCCCTTGATGCTAGGGTTTTTATGACTTAGAATTTTCCACAGAAGCTTAAGAATAAAAGTAGTTATCTGGACTGTATTTTACGGCTATAATCTTGCTTTTAGATTTTTATAACAAACGGTTAAGAAAAAGCTGTTCGCTACTTCTCTGAACGTTCCAGTGAATCCGACAACCCTTTACTGACAAACCAGGCTCAAATAATTGACTTTGCATTGATTTCACTCTCATAATACCAAAGTAAATTCCGATGTTCCGGATCTTCCTGATGTCCAAAATCGATTCGTCTACAAGAATATTATATTCAAATCTTAGAATACAAAAGGTGATCTATTTTCGACACGATAAAATAAGGTATTGCATACCCATAGGGTCTGTTAACAAATTACGTAACGCTTTTGGGGGGAGGGGGAGGTCCAACTTGCGTTATACTTTGTTACACCAAAAGGTGGGGCATTCCGTGTTTGACTACGGTCGAGTTAAGTCGCATCGGCGCAATCGGTCGATCGCAGTTAATTCATTGAGAGGTGTCCAATTACGCCTCCGGTCTTTCGGGTAAAAGTGATTACTCACTAAATCGGTAACGCGAATAAGCAACGCAAGTGTCTACCAAGAGTGCAAATTAAAAACCAACCAACGAGCAGAGCTTATTTAATGAACAGTTCTAATTTCCCCCGTATGGGGGAAAACCCCGGCGGTGTAGCCGGGGAAAAAATTATGGTAATGGAAAGGATGGAGGAGGGGAAAAGCTTCCATGGAGTGTCCCCAGTATTAGTGGAGAAAACAATCCAGAGCCACTGTGGGACAATAATTGCGGCTAAAAAAACGAGAGAAGGAAAAATATTTGTAACAGTGAGGAATGAAAGTCAGGCCAAAAACCTGGCTAAAATTGAAAAACTAGTGGACGGAATTACGGTGAAGATTTATGAACATAAATCATTGAACTCCTGCAAAGTGGTAGTGTTCTGCCGTGATGTGAAAAACGATACGGACGACGCAATTCGAGACATGTTGTCAGATCAAGGCGTGATAAATGTAAAGCAAATTAAGAAGGGCGTGGAGGACAATAAAATACCTACCGGCATTTTCGTGATAACCGTGAAAGGAACCAGGCCACCTAAAGAATTCAAATTGGGTTACCTCCTCTTGCAGATAAGACCATGGTATCCTAACCCGCTAAGGTGTTTCAAGTGTCTCAAGTTTGGTCGTACTAGCATCAGCTGCCCGGCCAAGGATTAAAGTGCAGTAAATGCAGTGAAGTCTACCATGAAGAATATGGCAACGTAGCAAAATGTATTAATTGTGGTGGTGGGCATGGTGCATTTTCCAAAGAGTGCCCAGTTCTGCAAAAAGAAAAATCTATTACAAAAGTGAAAGTGGACAGAAACATTTCGTTTTGGGAAGCCAGAAACATTGTTGAATCAGAGAGCAAAACAGCTTACTCAGATACAGTGATATCATCAGTTGAAGAAGATGTTAAAAAACTTACTAATGAAAACAAAGCCTACGTAGCTAAAATCAACGAGCTAAATGAAGAGAAGAAAATGTATGCTGACACCTTGAAAGCTAAAATGGAAGTACAATTCGAGACAAAGCTCATGCAATACAAAGAAGAATTGATCAAATGTTGCCAGGAAAATGAAAAAAAGTGACGGAAATGCAAACAAAAATTGAGGAAATGCAGGAGACGTTAGACTCAGTTCACAAAGCATACAAGAAAGAAAAAACATAGAAGAAAAATTGCAGAAAAAGAGGCGGAAAAACTCAAAGAAGATTGCAACAAGCTCGAAAATCTATTGAAATCATACCAACAAAAACAGCCCCAAACACACAAGGAGTCTGGATAACACCTTGCTCTCACCACCTAGGAAGAAAAAAGGAAACACATCAATGCAACCATGTGAACAGATGGAGTTTGTTGAATCGGATTCAGAACAATCCATAGGATCTACCCACCACGACGATAATATGTAGTAAGAATATTTAACAGCTTAAACGAGACCACAACACCATACCCAAGATAAACAAGTAGTCAAAACAATCCCAAATAATATAAAAATAACACAAAATAATAACAGTCCAGCAAACAACGAAAATTTTGCGGTCTCATGGAATGTCAGAGGATTAAGGAAAAGAAGAACCGACTTAAAACTATTAATGGCCTCCATCAACCCATTGGTAGTATGTCTACAGGAAACAATGTGCCAAAAAGAACAGCAAGCTAACATCAGTAAGTATAAAATATACCACCGTCAAAGACCTGGTGGAGCCAGATCAGCTGGTGGAGTGATAACGGCAGTAAAAGAGGACATAGACAGCAAGAGTATTGACCTAAATACAAATTTGGAAGCAGTAGCCGTAAAAGTAGGTGCACCAATAAATGCTAACATACTAAACGTATACCTCCCTCCCGGAACCCAAATCCAAAAGGATGATATTTCTGAATTACTCGCTCAAATTCCTAAACCTATGATCAGGGCCGGATTTATGGGGGGGCCGGGGGGGCCATGGCCCCGGGCCCCCACAAATCTTATGTACCAAAACCAACATTTTTTGTACATTTTGGGGCCCCCACATACCGTCGGCCCCGGGGCCCCCTTCCGGCTAAATCCGGTCCTGCCTATGATAGTGATGGGTGATTTTAATGCACATCACCCACTATGGGGTTCAGACGAAATCAGTTGCCGAGGAAAAATTATAGAGTCAATCATTGACGAAGAAAATCTTGTAGTGCTCAACAATGGTGAAAACACATAAGTGAATAGTGCTACAGCAATTGGATCCTGCATCGATATATGTTGTTGTTCAGATGTACTAGCTGGTACTCTGGAACTTACCGTCTCAGATGACTCCTATGGAAGTGACCACATACCCCTAATTATATTGATGCCGCAAATACTACAGGAAACACAACGTCTCCCTAAGTGAAAAATTGATGAAGCAGATTGGGAAAAATACCAAAATACGATTGACATCACCTACATAGATAACGTTGTTGACCAAGTCGAAGAAATAACAAGGCAGATAAACAGAGCTGCTGAGCAATCGATTCCAAAAACAAAAGGAACCATCACAGGTAAACAGGTGCCATGGTGGAATAAAGAAGTTGCAGCAGCCATTAAAGCAAGAAGAAAGGCTCTTAGAAGCTTGCAAAGAAACAAAAAGGGAACTCTACATCCACAACATACCCAAGAATTCCGAGATGCAAATATCAAAGCACAAGAGACCATCGTAAAAGCCAAGAAGAAATCTTGGGAAGACGTCCACACGTCTGCCAAGGAGATGTGGAAAAACTTCAGCAAAATTCAAGGAAAATTTAAAAGCCCACGTATCCGAGAAATCAAATTCAATAATGAAAAAACAACTAACAACAAAGGAATTGCTGATAGTCTTGCTGCACACTTCGGACAAATATCCAGTGATAGGGAATACTCTCCAGCATTTCTGGCATATAAAAATAACATCGAACAATCCCCGATACTTATAAACCAGTAAGAAGAAGCCGGATATAACTCAGTATTTTCCCGAAACGAGCTTGAAGAAGCAATGGAAGGACTTAAAGGATCTTCTCCAGGCCCAGATGGCATCCACTATGCGATGATCACCAAACTGCCAATAGAGTACAAACATCTGCTCCTTAACACATATAACCGATTGTGGGAAGGCTCCGTATACCCAGAAAGCTGGGCCAAATCCATAGTGGTTCCTATATACAAGGGAAAAGGAGAAAGAAGTTGTCCAGGAAACTACAGACCAATCTACCTAAATAGTTGCCTTGGTAAGATCCTCGAGAGAATGGTGAACACCCTCTAATGCACCTAATTGAAGAACGTAGGCTACTTAACGACCACCAATTTGCATTCCGTAAAGGGAAATCTACATCGGACTATCTAGCACACTTTGACACCGCAGTTAGAGAAGCTATGCACAAAAAGATCTTTACACAAGCAATCTTTCTCGACATTAGAAAGGCTTACGACACCACTTGGCGTAGGCTGGTACTAAACAAAATCTGTGAGTGGAAAATAGGAGGCAATCTTGTTAAATACATCCAAAAAATCCTGGAACGAAGGACCTTCAAAGTTAAAGCCAACAATACTCTGTCACAGGAAACAATAATGGAAAATGGCCTATGTCAAGGATCAGTGATAAGTGTTACGCTATTCCTAATTACAATCGACACCATATGCGCAAAGCTTCCTGCCGAAGTTAATGCACTCCTCTTTGCCGACGATGTAGTTCTTTTCGCCTCCGATGGTAACAGGAAAAATCTCACAAAAAAATTACAATCAGCGCTTAAATCGGTTGAATCATGGGAACAACGCACCGGCTTCAAAATCTCTACCGAAAATGTGTAACTATAGCGTTCAAACACCCGAGATCTAGAAAACAAACAAGTCAAAGACTTATATTGAACAATGTCCCTATACCAGAAAAATCATGCCACAAATGCCTAGGAGTAACATTAGATCAACACCTCACCTACAAAACACACATCGAGGAAACAAGAGCAGTATGCTCCCAGAGAGTCCAGTTTATAAGATCCATTGCATCCAGATCATGGGGTGGAGACCGCCAATCCCTGATAAAAATCTATAAAGCAACCGTACTTGAAAAAATACAATATGCAGCCCCGATCATATCTTCAATTAGCGACACGGTAATCAAACGGTTCGAAAGTTTGCACAACAGCGCTCTACGAATTATCATAGGAGCATTCCATACCAGCCCAATAATAAGCATCCAGGCCGAAGCAGGCATCCCAAACATCAGATTTCTTTTGAACCAAAAACTAGCGATATTTGCAGCAAAGGTAGCCAACAATGCTCGTCAACCATCAAACAGCGAAACAGAAGAACTCAGCAGCAACAGTTCAGGGGAACTTTGGAATCAAGGACCAACTACTGAACCAAACACCATAAAAACTAGAAGTAGCCGAATCATCGAAGAACTAGCAACTAACATCCCTTTCTGCATACCATCTACTCCACCATGGAGTAGTAAACCTTTCTGCATACCATCTACTCCACCATGGAAAAGAAAACAAATACTTGTCGATAATACAGTTCTACACGCGAGCCAGACCGGAAACAATCATCTGGATTTAAGACAACTATTTGCTCAACGAATGCGTACTAAATACAGATTCCATACAGTTTTATACACTGACGGATCAAAAACAGACTCCAGAACCGGCTTTAGTGTAATTGTGGAAGGAAACGTAATACGTAAAAGAACCCATAACTTAATTAGCATCTACAGCGTCGAAACCATGGCGGTAATTGAAGCTCTGAAGTGGATATCAAACCAAGATAGAGTAGGTGCTTTTATCATATGCACCGACTCTCTGAGTGTGATAACAACTATCGAAAAGAGAAAGATAAAATCTTCCCTCAAAGATGAAATAACCACACTGTACAATAACATAACCGATAAAAGAACCTTCTGTTGGATCCCAAGCCACATCGGTATTCCCGGGAATGAAAAGGCCGATACTGAAGCCAATCGAGCTTATCACCATTATGCAAAAAATAGTTGATCACAAAGAAATTAAAACCATCATTAAAAGAAATATGATTAACAAATGGCAATTGGAATGGGAATCAACCAGAAATAACAAATTAAGAGAATGCAAAAATACCACTACACCATTTAGAGAGACAACAGGAAATCGCAGAGAGGACGTTATACTAACCAGACTACGAATTGGCCATACGCAATTAACGCATGCCTATCTACTAGAAAAAACAGATCCACCCAATTGCACAAAATGTAACCAAATTCTTACTGTCAAACACATTATAGTCAACTGTCCAGGATATGATGATGCTCGGAAAAATTGGGCTCCAATCAAACATAAGAGAGGCATTGGCCGACGACAGCCGCCAAGCAAAAAAGTGCTATCGTTCCTCCAAGAAATCGCGCTGATAGATGAAATATGACACACAACTACCCAACGGAAAACCTAATATAAAACAGTAGAAGTGTTGAAAAATTCAGTTCATCAAGTTCCACCAGTTTTACCAGTAACCACCTCACTGAAAATAGGATACTTCTAATCAAAGGAAGACAGCGTTAAGCACATTGACGATCGGCAGGCCACCGTAATCGAGAACTAGGTACCAGTCCCCAAGGCGTCAAATCTTATCATAATAGGATGGATGTTCTGCCAGCGGACCGGAAGAGACCAGTGAATGAAATATACATTATCTAGATCCTAAGTTACTCAAACTCTGTGAATTGAACAACCAAGACTCGAATAATATTTAAAGAGTCTTTAATAAACATAAAAAAAAAGGTGGGGGAGGGGGTGGGTACTACCAAATGTTACGCATAACGCGAAAAATTAATAGTTTTGAATGCTTTTTTAATCACTGATTGAAGTAGGTATTATTGCTGACATGTTTTGATTAAGACGAAGAATACGCAACCTATCCTCTTCACTATCATACTAGCCATAACTGTCCTATGCTAGTCTTTGTAGTTTTTTAGTTTTTATCTCAAAGCCGGCTATTTTGATGTTTTTTTTAAATTCTAAAAGACAGCGATTAAACCTTCAAACCAAGCCAAAGTTCGCGAATATTGTATTTCTCGACAGAACAGCTCCACTCAACTATTTGAAAGGTCATGATCACAAATTCTGTTTTCGTTTATACTAGCTGCGTTTTTAATATTCTTGATTTTTGATCATGTGCCGTTCCTATTCTAACAGTGTTCAAAAAATACTAAAACCCACACAAAAGGAAAAAAAATCTGCCTTTACCATTTTCATAGTTACGCGTTATACGGGGGAGGGAGGGGTTATCAAAAATGTTACTTTTTGTTACGAGGGGGAGGGAGGGGGTCAAAAACCTGGATTTTTGCGTTACGTAATTTGTGAACAGACCCATACTGTAAGAAATCATACTTGTTTTATGTCCCCTTTTTGCCAAACCGTGGAATCAACTGTCCTCCCATCAAACAATTTGATCTGGTAAGCATATGCTGGACGTTATCCAACTTCCAAAAACCAACTTAGCTAATTTCAGACCACCAGCCTTTCTAATGTCGTCAAAAGGCTGTTCAATCGAAGGTAACGAGAGAAGCTTTGAGTTTGATTGAAAATTAGACTTGCGAAACCACTCCCTTGATATAAGGCGTTCAATCCTAGACGTCTTTAGTTTTTCAGCAGATTTCCGGACGGGGTTTTCGGGCAATATTTTGGCCTTTGGCCGAAACTTCCTATTGGGGCGTTCTTTTCAAGTACTGAACTGAAAACCAATCGAGGACCTACCAGGAAGAAACAGGTGTACCCCAAGGGTCGGTTCTTGCAGTCACCCGATTTGTTGTCGGCATAGACGGTATCTCGTACGTACACAACCAGAGCCATCACTGCAATTCGTCAAGCAATTCACTGGAATTATCTCTATGGGTCTCCGGTCCTTTTATAATCAACAAATATCTTGTTTGGTATTTATAACTTGACTCGACTTTGGTGGAAATAAATGGAATAGAACTAAGCTCGTCTTATGGCATGGTGAAGACATTACTGTAGAAGAGCTTAATTAATTTTCTCATTTGTAACTTTATAAAATTTTGGTCATCACAAGCTTGCATCAGTAAAAGAAGTGCGATTAGTCTTACTCATGGTCTCTATTTTAGGCTCATAAAACTCTGAAGAGGAACGGCTTTTTATACAAAATATCTAAATATTCATTTGAAGAATATTCAATATCCATATACCTATTTAAAAAAACAGATATTAACGCCGAACATCAACACGTCGTTTCATGGCGATTTCATCAATACCCGCTTCCATCTTCTAGATCATAAAACACGTCGTCAATAAAACTGATGTTCCCCATTGAATTCGCATCTGACTGACTGACTGGCCTAAAGCAACCAGAGCCCAGAGAGTGCCCATAGTCAATCATGGATAAAAGCATCCGATAAGCATTCGATTTCGCCCTGTGCCATTTCTTTCTTCTCGAACCTCACCCCGATAACGGCAGCCGGTAATAAAATTTTCCCAAACGAGTCTTGACGACACCGACGACGACGACGATGATGATGACGATGATGACGGCGCTGCAAGATGACACTCGGCGGTCGTTCCACAGGCCAGTCCAGATTTGGCTTTCAACTGTGCCCCCTGCACCGGGTGCGGCCACTACCGAGGACCCATTAGTCATAAAGACAATCACGTTCTTAGGCTCCCTTCCGAAACCAATATCCAATATGGGGAGCGCGACGGGATGCTTTCTGGTTTTAGTTTTTATTTCGCTTCGAAAAACGAATGCTGGGGATAAGAACTATGCTAGCGATATCTTGTGCCGTTAACGTCGTCTTCGTTGTAGTCGGAGGCTTCTAATCAGAGTACGGCTCATTTATCTCAACCAGGACCTCGGCCTCCCAACAGGGAAAACGTGCTGCAATATCGTTTAGATTTTTTTTTCTGGTTCCATCCGTTTTCCTGGTATGGTATTTCCCAAATGTTGGGTGTTCCATCTACATAAACAGGATAACTGTAAAAGCAATAGCTTCAGCCTGAATTTCCGATAGGTTATTGCTCAATAAGATTTATGAATTTGATCTTACAATTCATAGACAATTCAACTAACAAAATTTCTTAGGATGGTTTATATGCGGACGAAATTATATTGGATTTTGATTTAAATTGTCTATAGAAATAAATTTACTAAGATTCAGAAAATGTTAATAGTGAATTGACTGGATAGTTGCTTATCAAATTTTAACTGTTATCATTTAGGTCTGTCTTTTCTCATCTTTTTCTAAATTTAGGGAATATAGAACAAAAAAAATTAAATAATAAAAAAAATATAAATTCAGGTGAATAATTCTCATATAAATATGATGACATCTCAAAATATAACAAAATTGAGAAATAAGACCGCATAAAGTTTTCATTCATCTGCGGAGCATGGATCGGTTGTGAACCACCGGATCTCGCATGCACCATCAGATAAAAAATGTCCGGAATGCACAAAAATCAACTCCCAGGAGGCATTTTTCGCCAGTAACAAATGGGGAGGCATAGATGTCAAGCCATTTCTATTTTCTCGGATTTCATAAGACGAACCTAACTGAGGAAGGAACGACGAAAATTTGGGGAACATTTACTACCAACGAACGGCTGAGTGGTTGGTTGTGTTGCCGAGTTCGGCAAAGAAAAAGCATGCTCCCGGGTTCTACTCGATTTTCGCCTCATATATTCGGTGTGTGATTACGTGCGATAAATCAGATATGGCTATGGTGATGGCGAAGCAAGAGCCGATCGGTCGCAATCGAACAAAGTATATGCCAATACGAATGGGTTCCGGATTCGTATCCAAATGCTACAATGGTTCATTTCCGATCCGATACGATGTGGAACGCATAATGGAGGTACGGTACGGCGCATATGTTGGTAGGTGTTTGCAAGGAACAACATGCACGGTTGGTTCTGCCCGGTACCGAGATATTTCATTATCATTGTGATGCAATTTGTTTATGGCATCTTATTCCTATTCTCATTTGGATGATGTATCGCACCCCGGTACCGCACAGTTGGGTAGCAAGGGATGTGCGTCATGGTGCTCCAACTATGGGGATCTGATTGTCTACAGCGTTATTACAACACCAATATCGGACGGATTGTGCAACTTCATAATCGTTGGTCTTAGGCTATGTTTCTCCAGCTTTTCCGGAAGTCTTAGGGTTCGAGCTCTAGCCGATTCTCTGTTAAGCAGTCTATACAAGCAACTCATGCCGCAACCAAAGCACTCCTCAACAAACAACAACAAGCTACAAATAAGCATCTGAGTTGAATTATTGTTTATTTGTGATCTTCATAGCTGAATAAAATGAATGCTGAATAATTCACTAGATAGATTTCATTTCAGCATTTGATCCAACTAATATTTGACTTGGTTTATTAATTTGTTTACTACGTTTATTTGAAGTCTAACTAACGTTTTCGTTTTATCACATTTCAGCACATTGGGGAAGTTTAACAACGTCCTAAACTCGTGGTTTTTAAAGTTCCCTGTGCGACTATGATGCGATGCTGTAAAGCGATGCGATAAGCAAGCATTGAACATTCTTCTTTGTTCTTCTTATTATTATTATTATTATTTCAGACTAAGGCCGAAGTGGCCTGTGCGGTATGTAAGAGTCTTCTCCATTCGGCTCGGTCCATGGCAACACGTCGCCAGCCACGCAGTCTACGGAGGGTCCGCAAGTCATCTTCCACCTGATCGATCCACCTTGCCCGCTGCGCACCTCGCCTTCTTGTGCCCGTCGGATCGTTGTCGAGAACCATTTTCACCGGGTTATTGTCCGACATTCTGGCTACGTGCCCGGCCCACCGCAGTCGTCCGATTTTCGCGGTGTGAACGATGGATGGTTCTCCCAACAGCTGATGCAACTCGTGGTTCATTCGCCTCCTCCATGTACCGTCCGCCATCTGCACCCCACCATAGATGGTACGCAGCACTTTCCTTTCGAAAACTCCGAGTGCGCGTTGGTCCTCCACGAGCATCGTCCAGGTCTCGTGTCCGTAGAGGACTACCGGTCTAATGAGCGTTTTGTAGATGGTCAGTTTGGTACGGCGGCGAACTCTATTCGATCGAAGCGTCTTGCGGAGTCCAAAGTATGCACGATTTCCAGCCACTATACGCCTCCGAATTTCTCTGCTGGTATCATTTTCGGCAGTCACCAGTGAGCCCAAGTACACAAATTCTTCTACCACCTCGATTTCATCACCACCGATGCCAACTCGCGGTGGGTGGCTCACATTGTCTTCTCTTGAACCTCTTCCTATCATGTACTTCGTCTTCGACGTGTTAATGACTAGTCCGATCTGCTTGGCTTCCCTCTTCAGTCTGATGTAGGCTTCCTCCATCTTCTCAAAGTTACGTGCCATAATATCTATGTCGTCGGCGAAGCCAAATAGCTGGACGGACTTATTGAAAATTGTGCCACTCGTGTTAATCCCTGCTCTTCGTATTACCCCTTCCAAAGCGACGTTGAATAGCAGACACGAAAGACCATCACCTTGCCGTAACCCTCTGCGGGTTTCGAAGGGGCTCGAGAATGCCCCTGAAACTCGAACTACGCACATCACCCGATCCATTGTCGCCTTGATCAACCGTGTCAGTTTATCCGGAAATCCGTTTTCGTGCATTAGCTGCCATGGCTAGTCCCGATCGATTGTATCATATGCGGCTTTGAAGTCGATGAATAGATGATGTGTGGGCACGTTGTATTCGCGGCACTTCTGCAGTACTTGGCGAATGGCGAACACCTGGTCCGTGGTGGAGCGTTCGCCCATAAAACCCGCCTGATACTGCCCCACGAACTCCCTTGCAATTGGTGCTAGTCGACGGCATAAAATTTGGGAGAGTACCTTGTAGGTGACGTTCAGCGATGTAATTGCGCGGTAGTTGCTACAATCTAGCTTATCGCCCTTTTGTAGATGGGACACACGACACCTTCCATCCACTCCTGCGGCAAAACTTCCTCCTCCCAAATCTTGGTAATGACCCAGTGCAGCGCTCTAGCCAGTGCCTCACCACCGTGTTTAAATAGCTCTCCTGGTAGTTGGTCAACCCCAGGGGCTTTGTTGTTCTTCAGCCGGCCGATCTCCTCCTGGATTTCCTGGAGATCCGGGGCCGGTAGAATTATGTCCTGCGCGCGTTCCCCTAGGTCCATCACCATACTGCCATCTTCGTCTGCCACATCGCCATTCAGGTGCTCTTCGTAGTGCTGCTGCCACCTTTGGATCACCTCACGCTCGTTCGTAAGAAGGTTCCCGTTTATGTCCTTGCACATATCAGGCTGTGGCACGTGGCCCTTACGTGAACGGTTCAACTTCTCATAGAACTTTCGTGTGTTATTAGTGCGGTACAGTTGCTCCGTCTCTTCACGGTCTCGATCTTCCTGCTGACGCTTTTTCCTCCGGAAAATCGAGTTTTGTCTGTTCCGCGCCTGTTTATATCGTGCCTCATTCGCCCTCGTGCGGTGTTGCAGCAATCTCGCCCATGCTGCATTCTTCTCTTCTACTAACTGCTCACATTCGCCGTCATACCAGTCGTTTCTCCGATCCGGGGCACCGTGCCAAGTGCAGCGGTTGCGGTGCTACCAATGGCGGATCGAATATCTCTCCAGCCATCTTCAAGAGACGCTGCGCCTAGCTGCTCTTCCGTTGGGAGTGCCACTTCCAGCTGCTGCGCGTATTCTTGGGCTAGCCTACCGTCTTGTAGCCGCCCAATATTAAGCCGCGGCGTCCGACTTCGACGCGTGTTGTACACCGTAGAGAGTTTTGAGCGCAGGCATACTGCAACGAGGTAGTGGTCGGATTCAATATTCGCACTGCGGTAAGTGCGGACGTTCGTGATGTCGGAGAAGAATTTACCGTCGTTTGTTCTTCTTAAACATTGGATTTCACAATTAATTGCATATTATTCGGCAACTCGGCTGTACGGAAACCAATTTTTTGTTAAATATCTTGGCTGTGCATATACACAGCACATGTTTCGAAATGGACAAATTGATATGAAATTTGCGAAAAAGAATCCACGTGTCTTGGAGGGACTCGAACCCTCAACCTCCTACTCTCTAGATAGGCGTGATAATCCCTACACAACAAGACCAGTTAAAGGTCACGTTTGCGGAAAAGCCATCAGAATCCGAGTACCAACCTCCACCGCGGTTAACTCTCTTTTTTGCAAATTCAATATCTTTCGGATGCTTGATTTGTCCAATCTCCACATGTGCTTTACTGTTGTATATCCACAGTCAAGCGAGTGCACATTGTTTATTAAACGAGAGGATCGCACTATATGCCCCCAACAACAGGCTGGGCGGACTGATATAGAATGCGAATCAATCGCACTCTGCTGTGCCAAAGGCTTGCTTGGCTAAAGCTAAAGCTAAAGCATTTGATGAGTTTGATTGCCTTATGTGTGCGGTCGCGTGTACTCAGACGACTAATGACGGTGAAAGACCGACACTTGATTACAATTAATTGTATATTATTCGGCAACTCGGTCGTACGAAAACCATTTTGACGTAGGACTACGTCTGTGTTTTCTATATTGGGGTACACTTTACGATTGCGAAAATCGGGGACCGTCACGAAAATATGATAGACTTTAAACTTTAATATCTAAGCCGTTTCTCGATGGATTTTCAATTTTTTTGGACCATTCGATCAAGGATGAGTCAACGCTTCTTTTCTGAATTTCAACTATTTATTATCGAAAATTGATAAAAAGTTTAGAAATAGGTCAACCAACCAATCACGTACATGCATCACTAGCTTCTTCTTCTTATTGGCATTACATCCCCACACTGGGACAGAGCCGCCTCGCAGCTTAGTGTTCATTAAGCACTTCCACAGTTATTAACTGCGAGGTTTCCAAGCCAGGTTACCATTTTTGCATTTGTATATCATGAGGCTAGCACGATGATACTTTTATGCCCAGGGAAGTCGAGACAATTTCCAATCCGAAAATTGCCTAGACCGGCACCGGGAATCGAACCCAGCCACCCTCAGCATGGTCTTGCTTTGTCACTAGCACAGACATCAAAAATCAATCACTTGCAGGTTTGGATCTAATCCTCAGTTCGAACAAGATTTTACGCAGAGCAGACGCATCAAAGCGATCGCAGCGGAGCGGACACAGCATCACGGAGGCGCTAATGACATTTTCAAAGGAAATCCATCGCACTGGTGGTGGTGCTCGATGTGTTGCTGCAGATCGTTCAACCTCAACGAACCAGAATTTCATATGAAGAAAAGGTTGACCATAAAAATTGCACTGTGGCGATCCCGCACCGCCAGTGCCGATACTGAAAATTTATTACAAATTGTGGTGTCAGTTAGTTGGAAAGGAACATCGGGAAAAGAAAATTGGTTCTTCTCAGGACCAACATTTTACGAAAAGAAAGAGTTAATTGCGAAAATGGACTGTTTCGGTGGCATCGGGTTTGGCGTGGTAGTTTGGTTGCTGTTAGTGATTCCATCCATTCAAATTCACTACATCATCTCCCTCCGACGCGCTATCAAATTCGTTATTTATGATTGAGTTTTGCACTTTGAAGAAAGTTTATTTAGGATAGTCGGATCAACCTTCTTTTGTATAAAATCAATGAAGACGCCACCTCAGTGAAAACTTTCTACAGCAATCACCCATCGGTGAACGTCGCTCGGACAGACAGATGGCAAGAGATAATAATTGGTAATATGGAGAAACTTCGTCTTGAGTGAAATTTCTGCTGTTATTCCTCGTAACAATACACATCTAAGATAAACTACATCTCATAACCAAATTCAGAATCGAGAAAATTTCATAGGATTCTTAGAATTTGTCATTTTTCGAACGGTCCGTTGTCTGCGGAATCTCGATCGAAATGGCTCGCGCGAGCCGAAAGGCAGCTTTCTTATATCTAATGAAGTAATTCCATTAGCCCCGCCCCTTCATTATTCATTGAGTGCACATTATATTTACACCCATATCAGATCACAAAGGGGCGAGGCTAACAAGCTAAATTTATTAAATACAAAAAAGCTGCTTTCCGGCGCGCGCGAGCCATTTTGATCGGGATTCCACAGAGAGCGGTTCGACATTCAATGCAGCGGAGCGGACACAGCAGCACTGAGTGGGTGGCAATGCTGAAAATTTATTTCAACTTTTGGAGGCTTAGCGAAAAATTATCGAGTGGCGGTCGGACAGTTGCAACGCAAGGTGTCGACAAGCGATTGGATGCAGTTGGTTATTGGACAGAAGGCGTATTGGGAAAAGAAAATTGGTTCTTCTCAGGACCAACATTTTATGGAAAGAAAGAGCTAATTGCGAAAATGGACTGTTTCGGTAGCATTGGGTTTGGCGTGGTACCTTGGTTGCTGTTAGTGATTCCATCCATTCAAATTTACTGCATCATCTCCCTCCGACGCGCTATCAAATTCGCTATTTACGATTGAGTTTTGTACTTGAAAGAAAGTTTATTTCGGATAGTCGGATCAACCTTCTATTAATAAAATCAATGAAGACGCCACCTCTGTGGAAACTATTTACAGCAACCACCCATCGGTGAACGTCGCTCGGACAGACAGATGCACACTGGTTCAGACGCCCCCAAAACGTGCGTTTTTTAGTTTTCGACCTGAAAACTACATTTTAGAGTCATGAAGTCTTCAGAAGAGTTGAAGGATATTTCTTGGGCTTTCTTTTGATAAGAAAATATCAATGATCTATCCACCTTGAAGGGCGGTATGAAATAAAAAATTTACGCAGATGTACAAAAGCAGTGGTTGTTCTCTGCAATGTTATTATTATTTATTTATTCAGACTAAGGCCGAAGTGGCCTGTGCGGTATATAAGAGTCTCCTCCATTCGGCTCGGTCCATGGCTACACGTCGCCAACCACGCAGTCTACGGAGGGTCCGCAAGTCATCTTCCACCTGATCGATCCACCTTGCCCGCTGCGCACCTCGCCTTCTTGTGCCCGTCGGATCGTTGTCGAGAACCATTTTCACCGGGTTACTGTCCGACATTCTGGCTACGTGCCCGGCCCATCGCAGTCGTCCGATTTTCGCGGTGTGAACGATGGATGGTTCTCCCAACAGCTGATGCAATTCGTGGTTCATTCGCCTCCTCCACGTACCGTCCGCCATCTGCACCCCACCATAGATGGTACGCAGCACTTTCCTTTCGAAAACTCCAAGTGCGCGTTGGTCCTCCACGAGCATCGTCCAGGTCTCGTGTCCGTAGAGGACTACCGGTCTAATGAGCGTTTTGTAGATTGTCAGTTTGGTACGGCGGCGAACTCTATTCGATCGGAGCGTCTTGCGGAGTCCAAAGTACGTACGATTTCCAGCCACTATGCGTCTCCGAATTTCTCTGCTGGTGTCATTTTCGGCAGTCACCAGTGAGCCCAAGTACACAAATTCTTCTACCACCTCGATTTCGTCACCACCGATGCAAACTCGCGGTGGGTAGCTCACATTGTCTTCTCTTGAACCTCTTCCTATCATGTACTTCGTCTTCGACGTGTTGATGACTAGTCCGATCCGCTTAGCTTCCCTCTTCAGTCTGATGTAGGCTTCCTCCATCTTCTCAAAGTTACGTGCCATAATATCTATGTCGTCGGCGAAACCAAATAGCTGGACGGACTTATTGAAAATTGTACCACTCGTGTTAATCCCTGCTCTTCGTATTACCCCTTCCAAAGCGATGTTGAATAGCAAACACGAAAGACCATCACCTTGCCGTAACCTTCTGCGGGTTTCGAAGGGACTCGAGAATGCCCCTGAAACTCGAACTACGCACATCACCCGATCCATCGTCGCCTTGATCAACCGTATCAGTTTATCCGGAAAACCGTGTTCGTGCATTAGCTGCCATAGCTGGTCCCGATCGATTGTATCATATGCGGCTTTGAAGTCGATGAATAGATGATGTGTGGGCACGTTGTATTCGCGGCATTTCTGCAGTACTTGGCGAATGGCGAACACCTGGTCCGTGGTGGAGCGTTCGCCCATAAAACCCGCCTGATACTGCCCCACGAACTCCCTTGCAGTTGGTGCTAGTCGACGGCATAAAATTTGGGAGAGTACCTTGTAGGCGGCGTTCAGCAATGTGATTGCGCGGTAGTTGCTACAATCCAGCTTATCGCCCTTTTTGTAGATGGGACACACGACACCTTCCATCCACTCTTGCGGCAAAACTTCCTCCTCCCAAATCTTGGTAATGACCCAGTGCAGCGCTCTAGCCAGTGCCTCACCACCGTGTTTAAATAGCTCTCCTGGTAGTTGGTCAACCCCAGGGGCTTTGTTGTTCTTCAGCCGGCCAATCTCCTCCTGGATTTCCTGAAGATCGGGAGCCGGGACAATTATGTCCTGCGCGCGTTCTCCCAGGTCCATCACCATACCGCCATCTTCGTCTGCCACATCGCCATTCAGGTGTTCTTCGTAGTGCTGCCGCCACCTTTGGATCACCTCACGCTCGTTCGTAAGAAGGTTCCCGTTTATGTCCTTACACATATCAGGCTGTGAACGGTTTAACTTCTCATAGAACTTTCGTGTGTTATTAGCGCGGTACAGTTGCTCCGTTTCTTCACGGTCTCGATCTTCCTGCTGGCGCTTTTTCCTCCGGAAAATCGAGTTTTGTCTGTTCCGCGCCTGTTTATATCGTGCCTCGTTCGCCCTCGTGCGGTGTTGCAGCAATCTCGCCCATGCTGCATTCTTCTCTTCCACTAACTGCTCACATTCGCCGTCATACCAGTCGTTTCTCTGATCCGGGGCACCGTGCCAAGTGCAGCGGTTGCGGTGCTACCAATGGCGGATCTAATATCTCTCCAGCCATCTTCAAGAGACGCTGCGCCTAGCTGCTCTTCCGTTGGGAGTGCCACTTCCAGCTGCTGCGCGTATTCTTGGGCTAGTCTACCATCTCGTAGCCGCCCGATATTAAGCCGCGGCGTCCGACTTCGACGCGTGTTGTACACCGTCGAGAGTTTTGAGCGCAGGCATACTGCAACGAGGTAGTGGTCGGATTCAATATTCGCACTGCGGTAAGTGCGGGCGTTCGTGATGTCGGAGAAGAATTTACCGTCGATTAGAACGTGGTCGATTTGGTTTTCCGTTTCTTGGTTAGGTGATTTCCATGTGGCCTTGTGGATATTTTTGCGGGGAAAGAAGGTGCTTCGGACTACCATTCCGCGGGAGGCTGCGAAGTTTATGCATCGTTGGCCGTTGTCATTCGATACGGTGTGCAGACTATCCGGTCCGATGACCGGTCTATACATTTCCTCCCTTCCTACCTGTGCGTTCATGTCACCGATGACGATTTTAACGTCCCGCAGTGGGCATCCATCGTATGTCTGCTCCAGCTGTGCGTAGAACGCTTCTTTCTCGTCGTCGGGTCTCCCTTCGTGTGGGCAGTGCACGTTGATGATGCTATAGTTGAAGAAACGGCCCTTAATCCTCAGCTTGCACATCCTTGCGTTGATTGGCTGCCACCCAATCACGCGTTGGCGCATCTTACCCAGCACTATGAAGCCGGTTCCCAGCTCGTTGGTGGTGCCACAGCTTTGGTAGAAGGTAGCCGCTCGATGCCCGCTTTTCCACACTTTCTGTCCTGTCCAGCAAATCTCCTGCAGCGCCACGACGTCGAAGTTGCGGGGATGTAATTCATCGTAGATCATCCTGCCGCAACCTGCGAAACCTAGCGACTTGCAATTCCATGTTCCAAGCTTCCAATCGTGATCCTGTATTCGTCGCCTAGGTCTTTGCCGATTATATCGAGTCGCATTATCTCTTATATTGTTCGTAATTATTGGTTTTCTAGGCGGCTTATTGGGCCAGCGCAAACCTCCTGTCTCGTCGGAGGGCCGTCGTGTCAGGGCTGTTTAGCGTCCCACCTAACACCAGGACTTGGGCTTGTGCGCTTTGAGCGGCACACGGTCGCTTTGGTGGGGCCTACTTGCGGATACATGCAGCTTTTTATAGAGGTTTAACAGGGCCCACTGTCAAACCCCACCACATCCTAGGCAAGCCCTACAACTCGCAGATGGCCTGGGGAGGGATCGTTACTATTGCATAGTAACAATCTCCATCAAGACGAAACAGCCACATTTAAGACGAATGGATGTCATTTGTCGAGATTGTAACCATGCAATAAATAACTAATCATGTTAGCCACTTTTTAATTGTTTACGTAACAGTTGTACTGAAAAACGTACATTAAGGACTATTTTAAGTTGATTCAAAACAATAGTGGAACACGACGGAACAGAACAAAACATTGTGCATTCGGTAGTTTAAAACCGAATCGAATTTCCGATGGTGGCTGCTTGGCTTGCCGCTTTTCATGGTGTGTTGATGTGAAAATTGACTATTTTTTCTAAAAATTCCTTAATAACTTTGACAGGTTACAAGATAGATCAAAGTAGTCTTCTAGACAAACATGTTTTTTTGTCATTATGCACAACTTTCTAGAATAAAGCATAGTGCTAAAATCATTTCCAAAAAAGTTATGCTCAAAATATGATTTTTGAGGGTCATTCATACAAAACGTGCTCTAATTCCTTAAAAAACCGTTTGTCCAATATTGTGTCATCAGAAAAGATGTTCCAATTCACATTCTTTATAACATTGCAGAGAACAACCACTGCTTTTGTAAATTTGCGTATTTTTGCCTTTCTCGTATACAAAGTATACGTAAAGGCTATATGTTCGCTCCGAAAACGAACTTTTTATAGGAGTCCCGGAGACCCATAGTGTTATATACCGATCGACTCAGCTCGACGAATTGAAGTGATGTCTGTGTGTATGTGTGTGCGCAAAATAATCTCACTCATTTTTCAGGCACTTATCATTAACCGATTTGCTCGCAACAAGTTGCATTCGACGCGGAATCTTGTCCCATTGTTTCGTATTGAAAATTTGCCGAATCGGACTATGGGCTTCGGAGTTATGGCCAAAATATATTTTTTTCAACAAAAATTCTCACTCATTTTTTAGACACTTACTCTTAGCTGATTTACTCGCAACAAGTTTCATTCAACGCAGAATCATGTCCCATTGTTTCGTATTGAAAATTGGACAGATCGGACTATGGGTTTCGAAGTTATGGCCAAAATCCACTTTTTCACATGAGAAACACGTACAAAATTCTCACTCATTTTTCAGGCACTTATCCTTAACCGAATTGCTCGCAACAAGTTTCCTTCGACGCAAAATCCTATCCCATTGTTTCGTATTGAAAATTGGTCGAATCGAACTATGGGATTCGAAGTAATGGCCAAAATACATTTGTTGACAAGAAAAATTCTCACTCATTTTTTAGGCACTTACTTTTAGCCGATTTGCCTGCAACAAGTTGCATTCGACGCAGAATCTTGTTCCATTGTTTCGTATTGAAAATTAGCCCCGGACTATGGGCTTCGAAATTATGGCCAAAATATATTTTTTTATAAGAAAAATTCTCACTCACTTTTTAGGCACTTACTCTTAGCTGATTTACTCGCAACAAGTTTCAGTCAAGGTAGAATCTTGCCTAATTGTTTCGTATTGAAAATTGGCCCAATCGGACTATGGGTTTCGAAGTTATGGCCAAAATTCATTTTTTACATAAGAAACACGTACAAAATTCTCACTCATTTATCAGGCACTTATCTTCAACGGGGATTTTTGGGGGGGAAATTGGCGGAATCGGACTATGGGATTCGGAGTTATGGCCAAAATATATTTTTTTATAAGAAAAATTCTCACTCACTTTTTAGGCACTTACTCTTAGCTGATTTACTCGCAACAAGTTTCATTCGACGTAGAATATTGTCCAATTGTTTCGTATTGAAAATTTGCCCAAAATTGGACTATGGGTTTCGAAGTTATGGCCAAAATACATTTTTCAAAATCTCACTCATTTTAGTCACATATGCAGGCCTGGTAGCGGGTCACTTTTTAGTCACTATTAACTAAGATTTTTTAAACTTAGCTTTATGTATCCGTCTGATGATGCTTTGTTCATGGCGGAAATGAAATTACGGTCCCGCTATATTTAGTCCCTTCACAGAGAGCAAACTCATTGAAGGCGCGCCCCTTATCAAATCTTTCCTTGAGAAAACAGAACAGTAATACTGTTAATTGGCCATGCATCGGAGCCCTAGCCACATCCTTGTCTTGCTTCTAGAATATCACCGATAAAGTTACAACCCCGGATTCGGCTCTATCTACAAGACCATTTCAATCTAGAGAATTTGTTCAGTAATGAGAACTTCCGTGTGTTCCTCTCACTACCATTGTTTACCAGTTCATGAAGAGTTAGTACATCCATAGAACCCTAACTCGAACTTTTTCCAGCAGTTAGTTCAGCCTAGGTCGATGGGCCCTGGTTTTATAAAAAACGAGAGGAATTTGAGTCTGAGAGTAAAGTTATTTTTTTAATTTAAAAACTGCAATTGGTAGAGAGGACTAAATAAGATAAATCCTTGAAATACCACAACTTATTGCTCTAGTTTGAAAAATGGTTTAAGCTAGGGTTCAGTTTGGTAGATCTTACACCGTAAATAAAACAATACGTAAAAGTGATCTACCAGCTTTACGGGGGGAAGCCACTTATTCACTAGCTGCTCTTATTGGCATTTCGTCAGTAGCTAATTAAAGGTATTCTACGTCACAAATTTTATAATTGGTATACAGTCATGCAAGCAGGAGACTTGCCGATAAAAACTCAAACTTTATAGTAAGGGAAGGTGGAGAGACTTGACCCCTGGGAGAGTTGATACTCCCCAGTTCTACCGAAAACTAAAGTAGTATTGTTATAGCGTATTAAGATCCTCTAGAGTATAGAGTCTAGACAAATGATCATTATGTGGCGAGCTAATTTTTATTGATAACCTTATTTACTCTATTATTTACTGTGTTTTGTCCCTCCTAAAGATGTTTTTAGTGGCCACGCAAAATTTGAACAACTTCTTCCAATAATGACCAAATGCTATCATTTTTTTCACAGCACAATGCCAAAAATATGCTAAATGATCTTCACTGATAGAAATGCCAACATTTCCAATTTCAGGAAATTCGGATGTTGAGTTGTTGCCTCAATATGAGGAGACTTGATCTCGTCATCCATATGAAAAAAATCTCAAGCGGCTATTTTTTTGTAGATTTGACAGATGTAATGAAAAATTTGCTCTGAAAAAAAAAATATTTAGTTAGTATAGAAAGAAGATCAAGTATCCCCAATTTTGAAGATTGCATGCGCTGTTGAATTCCAATCGTTCATGAATGCGCACAGCAAGTCCTTCATTATAAGCAATTCAATCCCAGGCTTGTTGTACAATCTTCATATTGTTTTATTTGTTTTCTACCAAAACGATCCGTACTGTTGTTCTTTTCACATTAAAGATTCCAAATACTTCCGTGAAATATATTTCAGTTACCAGATAAAGATTGTCGCTTCGGTTCCCTTTGTTCTGCTGTCCGAAACATGTGTGGTACTTAACTGTCAAATCGTATGTATTTTTCCTTCATTGACATTTAGATCCACTATCCTCGCCAGCAAAAGATGTTCCGGACAACGACGACAGCGACAATCTTTATCTAGTAACTAAAATATGTTTTCTTCCGTGGCACCTATGACAAATCGTAGAGTTCTCTGCATCTTTCTTAAGTAGGTGTTCAGCTAATCCAGTGATCGTTATTTTAACTCATTCTCTTTCGCGCAGATTTTTGCCGAGAAATCATTTTTCGGGGAAGAAAAACAGGTCTTATAAGTAATAACCATGTTTCGCTCACTTCCAGTTACGTTAAAAATTTGATTTGCTATAGAGGGCAATACAATTTTACTTAGTCACTGAGTAGATAAAAGTTAGCGTGTACGATTTTTGATTCTCTTCTAAGTTCGTTCTAAGAGAAAAGAGTGGCAAGTGAAAGATGTTTTCCGTCACAAATAATTTGAAAAAAAGATTCTTCTTCGATCCAAAAACGCTTGACTTCGTCTCATCGAACTTGCAACTGAAACTGAAAGTCACTATTTGGTCACTTTTTCTGTAACTGAAAGTCACTATTTGGTCCCTTTTTTCGTCATCTTTGGTCACTAAAGTCACTATTTTGAGCGGCATCGGTCGCTACCAGCCTTGCATATGTACCCTCAGCCGATTTGCTCGCAAGAAGTTGCATTCGATGCAGAATCCGGCCCCATTGTTTCTTGTTGAAAATTGGCCGGATCGGACTATAGGCTCAGAAGTTATGGTCAAAATACTTTTTTTTCACCAAAAGTGCGTAGAAATTACTCACTTGAAAGAAACGAGAAAGGCACCATCACCGCTAGGTGGATTAATCTGGGTTTAGTTATTATTAATACATTTCAATTGCCTCTGGCAGTTAGAATTTTTCCTCTGGTTGAATTGAACCATGTAGGAATTACAATGTTTTCAACTTAAACTAAACTTAACCTATTTTATACTAAGGGTACAAGGAGTTAATCGTTGCAATAGAAGATTGCAACGATTTTTGTCTAAAATTGGAAATTATTTTGTTGGACATTTGTTGCAATGTCTCAATATAAGAAATTCTATGAAGTTCATTGGTACTATACCACGGAGGCAACTTCAGAATCATTTTCAAAATTTTATTTTGAATCCTCTGGAGTGCCTTCTTTCTGGTATTGCAGCAACTAGTCCATATTGGCACAGCATACAACATGGCAGGTCTAAAAATTTGTTTGTAAATCAAAAGTTTGTTCTTAAGACAAAGTTTTGATTTTCTGTTTATAAGTGGATATAGACACCTAATATATTTGTTACATTTGGCTTGAAGGCCTTCAATGTGATTTTTAAAAGTTAATTTTTGATCTAGCAGAAGTCCTAAATATTTAGCTTCGCTAGACCAATTAATTGGAACCCCATTCATAGTGACAATATGTCTGCTAGAAGGTTTCAAATAAGAAGCTCTCGGCTTATGTGGGAAAATTATAAATTGAGTTTTGGAAGCATTCGGGGAAATTTTCCATTTTTGCAAGTAAGTGAAGAAAATATCCAAACTTTTTTGCAATCTACTACAAATGACACGAAGGCTTCGCCCTTTGGCTGAAAGGCCCGTGTCATCTGCAAACAAAGATTTTTGACACCCTGGTGGTAAATCAGGTAAGTCAGAAGTAAAAATGTTATACAATATGGGCCCCAGTATGCTGCCTTGGGGGACACCAGCCCTTACAGGTAATCTATCAGATTTAGTATTCTGATAGTTTACCTGCAGCGAGCGATCTGATAAATAATTTTGGATCAGTTTAATGATGTACAGAGGAAAATTAAAATTCATCAATTTTACAATCAAACCTTCATGCCAAACACTGTCAAATGCTTTCTCTATATCAAGAAGAGCAACTCCAGTCGAATATCCTTCAGATTTGTTGAGCCGAATTAAGTTCGTAACTCTTAATAACTGATGAGTGGTTGAATGCCCATGGCGAAAACCAAATTGCTCATCAGCAAAAATAGAATTGTCATTAATATGAACCATCATTCTATTTAAAATAATCTTTTCAAACAGTTTGCTTATTGAAGAAAGCAAACTGATTGGGCGATAACTAGAAGCCTCAGCTGGATTTTTGTCCGGCTTCAAAATAGGAACAACTTTGGCGTTTTTCCATTTATCTGGGAAGTATGCCAATTGAAAACATTTGTTAAATAAATTCACTAAAAAGGATAAAGAGCTCTCAGGAAGTTTTTTGATAAGTATGTAGAAAATACCATCATCACCCGGGGCTTTCATATTTTTAAATTTTCTAGTAATAGATCTCACTTCATCCAAATTAGTTCCCAACGAAGGGTCGAAAACAAACATTCTTTGATTGAGAATGTCTTCGAAGCTCCGTGTAACCTGATCCTCAATTGGACTAGTGAGACCTAGACTAAAATTATGGGCACTCTCGAACTGCTGAGCAAGTTTTTGAGCCTTTTCGCCATTTGTTAATAAAATTTTATTTCCCTCTTTAAGCGCTGGAATTGGCTTTTGAGGTTTCTTAAGAATTTTTGTTAATTTCCAAAAGGGTTTCGAACTGGGATCCAACTTCGAGACATTATTCTAAAAGTTGGTATTTCTCAGAATAGCGAAACGTTTTTTAATTTCATTTTGCAAATCTCTTTCAACGCGGGGTCGCGAGTTCTTTGGTATTGCCTTCTTCTCACATTTTTAAGACGGATCAGTAGCTGAAGATCGCCGTCAATAATAATGGAGTTGAATTTAACTTCACATTTCGGAATTGCAATGCCTCTGGCTTCGACAATTAAATTTGTCAAAGATACGAGAGCATTATCAATATCACTTTTGGTATCGAGAGGAATATCAACATCAAAATTCCTATCGATATACGTTTTATAGAATCCCAATCAGCTCTATGATAATTAAAAGTAGAGCTGATTGGATTATAAATGGCTTCTTGTGAGATTTCAAATGTCACAGGAAGGTGATCAGAGTCAAAGTCAGCATGAGTTACCAATCGGCCACACAGCTGACTTGAATCCGTTAAAACTAAATCAATTGTAGAAGGATTTCGACTGGAAGAAAAACTGGTCCATTGGGATATTGAATAGTATAATATCCCGCAGAACAATCTTCAAATAAAATTTTACCATTGGAATTGCTTTGAGCATTATTCCATGAACGGTGTTTGGAATTGAAGTCACCAATTACGAAGAATTTTGATTTGTTGCGAGTCAGAATTTGAAGATCAGCTTTCAACAAATTCTTTTGCTGCCCATTGCATTGAAAAGGCAAGTAGGCTGCAATGAAGGAAAATTGTCCAAAATTTGTTTCAACAGAAACTCCCAAGGTTTCAAAAACTTTGGTTTCAAACGAAGAAAATAATTTATGTTTGATACGTCTATTAATGACAATGGCGACCCCACCACAGGCGCTGTCAAGACGATCATTTCTATAGATAAAATAATTTGGATCTCTTTTAATGGAGAGTCCTGGTTTTAAATAAGTTTCTGTAATAATGGCAATATGCACATTATGAACTTTTAGGAAGTTGAATAATTCATCTTCCTTACCCTTTAGAGAGCGGGCATTCCAATTTAGAACTTTCACACAATTATTTAGATCCATTGAAACGGAGTCCGATAACAATTTTTTGTGTGTACTTTATACCAACCTGAACAGCTTCAGGAATGGTATTTGCTTTGAACATTGCATCAATCATGTGATGCAATTGTTCAGTTAAAAAATCAAAATCGGAAGCAGTCATGCTACCTGAATCGGCAACATGACCGTTATTTTCCGTTGGGACATGGGTATAAACCTCATTTTGAGAAGAGAAATTTTGTCTACCAGCAGCGATGTTTGCATACGTAGGTACATTCGAGAAATTGGAATTTACTGAAGTGCTTGCTACCCGTTGACGAGCGGCAAAATTTGTTTGTGAATTGTGGTGGGTATGAATTGCTCGACCGGTAACCGGTTTCGGAATTTGAGCGTTTGAAAAATTTCTACCCGTCGAATCTGTGATCCGATTGGAATTTCCCGTCATCAATTTTGCACGGGAATTCAAAACTTTTTTGCGTGAAGGGCATTCCCAGAAATTGGATTTATGATTGCCCCCACAATTTGCACATTTAAATTTATTGGAATCTTCTCTCACAGGACATGCGTCCTTGGCGTGAGAGGTTCCACCACAAATCATACATTTAGCATCCATGTGACAATGTTCGGTTCCATGACCCCACTTTTGGCACTTACGGCACTGGGTGGGGTTTTGGAAATTTCCCCCAGGCCTGCGGAAATGTTCCCATGTAACACGGACATGAGACATAATACAGGCCTTTTCCAAACTTTTCATATTATTTAGTTCACTTTTGTTAAAATGAACTAAATAAAATTCTTGAGAAATGCCCCTCTGGGAAGTACCAAAGTGGGATTTCTTTTTCATCTTAATTACTTGGACTGGTGAAAATCCAAGTAATTGAGAAATTTCAATTTTAATCTCATCCAGTGATTTATCATCACTGGGGAGACCTTTCAAGACGACTTTGAACAATCGCTCAGTTTTGTCGTCGTATGTGAAGAATTTATGGCGCTTCTCAGTTAAATAGTGAAGAAGACGTTTGCGATCGTCAAAGGATCCCGGCAAAACGCGGCAGTCACCCTTCCTAGCAATCTGAAATGAAACCTTGATCCCCTGAAGGTTACTCAAAATCTCATTCCGGAAGCCAGAAAACTCGGCAACAGATACCACAATTGGCGGAATCCTTTGCTTTTTCGTATGAATCGAATCACCTGGGCTAGAGGTATATTCGATTTGCTCAATTTCATCATTAATCAAATCGAACTGATTGCTCAGTTCGATTGGAGAAGAATTATTTCCGATATTAGAGTTAGAAGGAATATCTGAATTCTCCAGCTTCCTTCTATTTTTTCCGCGCTTTGGCAGGACGGTCTTGAAACCTTGTTTCTTTGAAGGAAGTGGAGAATTCAGAGACTCCCCCTTCCTCTTGTTTTTATTAATGCTTATTGCTGAGCGTGGAGACGTGACCTTCTAAGAGGTTTTTTCCCAGAACGGTGTCCCTGCAGGATTACCACCGCAAACTTACT
Source organism: Armigeres subalbatus (assembly GCF_024139115.2). NCBI lineage: Eukaryota > Metazoa > Arthropoda > Insecta > Diptera > Culicidae > Armigeres > Armigeres subalbatus. Next base: position 62,215,653 of record NC_085139.1, read on the forward strand.
TCCGCAAACGGGTCCAACGTAAAACGAAGGCACGGGTCCTTGCAAAGACCGTAACGGGATCAGTGGGTACAAATAGCGCTAAGAAGCACCGTTGAAATTAAAATAGCTTCGGGTAGTATTAAAAACTTCCTTCCGCAAAGAGAGAAAGAACCGCACAGCACGAAAGCACGATGCGGTCTGCGAAATGTCCTATTCGATCAAATGTTCTATTCGGCCATGTGTCCTATTCGGCCAAAATTCCTATTCGACCCAAGGACCTTTATGGCCAAATGTTCTGTTCGGTCGAATTAGCTATCCGGCCAAACGACCTATTCGGCCAAATGACCTATTCGGTCAAATTGTCCTATTTGGTCAATTGTCCTATTTGGTCAATTGTCCTATTCCGCCAAAAAATCCTGTTCGGCCAAAAGTCGTATTCGGCCAAATGACATTTTCCGCCAAATGACCTATTCGCCCTAATGTCCTATTCGGATTAATGGTTTGTTCGACCAAATGTCCTATCCAGCTTTCCACGCTAGCCGTAATGGCGACTGCTATAAATAATTCTGACAGTAACTGCTTCCGAGGCTCAAACAATTCCGACGCTGAGCGGTGTCATAGTAATAATTTTACCTTGTTTATTTACTGGTGGCAGAAAAAAAATGAAAAGTTGCAGGTGCTATTTTAATTTATTTAATTCAAAAATTTAATCCTTTCAGATCTCAGCGTCAAAGAATAAAAAAAAAACATCTCTTGTAATCTTTCGGCATTTAGTTTTTTATGCATGGCAAAAACCCACATGATGTTTTTCACAAAACGGGTTATGAACGCAGCTGAACAGGCTGGCTCGACACATAGCGAGCTCATCAAACATGAAGTCGCTCTAAAATCTAAATACGTCTTGGCTTTCGATTCTCTGGGGGTGTTAAAATTAATAGCTTACTCAAACTTCAACAGTCTTTATTCTTTCATGTTCCTGAAAAACAGTGGAACATCGTTTTTTTTTTCACGAATCAGACCTCTAAATAAGTTTAAATTCACAGAATATAATTAAACACGTCCGCTAGCAGCCCTCACCTTCGTAGAACAATGAATAGAAAAATGCTTAGGATAATAATATGGGGAAGATTGTAAATGTATCGCCATAATGGAAAAGAATTATATATAGATAAATCATAAATTAATTCCCAGAAGTATTCAAGTCGTTAACCATTTTCTATTCACCAAGATGAGGAAACACTCGTCCTCAAGCTTTAACAAGCTTATTGTGTATCCTCACAGCAATTATATTTTATCAATTATTATAAATTATTCCTATGCAGAGGGTCATTTTCATTAGAAATGTGTTTTCCATGCTCTGAATCTGCCATTTTTCATATTGGCGCTAGGTACATTGTATCCAATGATATCCAATTTCTACGCAGGTATAGCACTGAGTGAAACACTTTGAGTCCTAGCTGTACATCCAAAATCATCTGATGGAAGCTCACTATTATTCGCCAAATAATATTTTTGAATGTAAATGTAAAGTGTAGTATTGAAAATTCTTAGAAAAATCCCAATTCTCTTTTTTCAATTGTTGATCTTTTTCCGGCCATCAATTAATAAATAAAGTAAAATGTTTGCTTAGAGACGAATCAGCTTCGAAGCTAGTTAATCGTCGGAAGTAATTACTGTCAGGATTATTTATAGCAATTGCCATTATGGCTAGCGTGGAAAGCTGGATTCAGTTTAATATATAATATATCCAAATATCCTGTTCGGCCAAATGTCCTATTCGACCAAATGACCTTTTTAGCTAAATGACCTATTTGCCCAAATGCCCTATTCGGCCAAATGACCCATTCGGCCGGATAACCCGTTTGGTCAAATAACTTTCCTAATGGTTTGGCCTAATGGTTTGTTCGGCCTAGTGGCATTCGGCCAAATGGCTTTCTGCCGAATGGGTTTCGGCCAAAAGACCCTTCCCCTTATGAAAGTAATAAAGAAACAGAATCAATTGTCACCACAAGCGAGCGACAAGTATGAAGTGAGTAGCAATTGAAGGTAACTAACCATTAACTACGTTACGCAAAAATTGATAATTTTCAACCCCCTCCATCCAATGTCACGTTTTTGCCTTTCTCGTATACTAAGTATACGGTAAAGGCTATATGATCGCTCCAAAAACAAACTTTTTATAGAAGGCCCGGAGACCCATAGTGTTATATACCAATCGACTCAGTTCGACGAATTGAGGTGATGTCTGTGTGTGTGTGTGTGTGTGTGTGTGTGTGTGTGTGTGTGTGTGTGTGTGTGTGTGTGTGTGTGTGTGTGTGTGTGTGTGTGTATGTGTGTGTGCGCAAAACTACTCAAAAAATGTCACTCATTTTTCGGGCACTTATCCTCAACCGATTTGCTTGCAACAAGTTGCATTCGACGCAGAATCCTGTCCCATTGTTTCCTATTTGAAATTGGCCAGATCGGACTATGGGATCGAAAGTTATGGCCAAAATACAAATTCATACGAAAAAATCGCGTAAAAAATGTCACTCATTTTTCGGGCACTTATCCTCAACCGATTTGCTCGCAACAAGTTGCATTCGACGCAGAATCCTGTCTCATTAATTCCTATTTGAAATTGGCCAGATCGGACTATGAGATCGAGAGTTATGGCCAAAATACAAATTCATTCGAAGAAATCGCGTAAGAAATGTCACTCATTTTTCGGGCACTTATCCTCAACCGATTTGCTCGCAACAAGTTGCATTCGACGCAGAATCCTGTCTCATTGTTTCCTATTTGAAATTGGCCAGATCGGACTATGGGATCGAGAGTTATGGCCAAAATACAAATTCATTCGAAAAAATCGCGTAAGAAATGTCACTCATTTTTCGGGCACATATCCTTAATTGATTTGCTCACAACAAGTTGCATTCGACGTAGAATCATGTCTCATTGTTTCCTATTGAAAACTGGCCATATCGGACTATGGGATCGAAAATTATACCATTTTTGCCTTTCTCGTACAACTAAGTTGTACCGAAAGGCTATCATTTCACTCCGAAAACGAACTTTTTATAGAAGCCTCTGAGACCCATAGTATTATATACCAATCGACTCAGCTCGACGAGCTGAGCACATGTCTGTCTTTCCGTGTGTATGTATGTGTGTATGTGTGTGTGTATGTGTGTGCACAAAAGCTATAAAAAACATTAGACAACTTTTCGTATAGAAATCCTTAACCGATTTTCTCGCAACAAGTTTCATTCGACAGGGTACAAAGCCTTGTTGATCACTATTGAATTTTATAACGATCGGTCATTGCGTTTAAATGTTATGAAGAAAATGGTACATCGGACCGTATAAACCCCATATAAGGTTGGTGTCTTAACTAAATGCGAGAAAGGCACCACCAACGCTAGGTGGATTAATCTGGGTTTTTTTATTTCATACCGCCCTTCAAGGTGGATAGATCATTGATATTTTCTTATCAAAAGAAAGCCCAAGAAATATCCTTCAACTTTTCTGAATACATCATTCATTTCATTTATTTAGTCTACATCTATACAGATAACACTGAATCAACAATTTGACGCCACAATACACGGTTCGAGGCCGCATCTCTCCATCCTCGAATACGCCCCACGCTCGCCAAGTCGTTCTGCACCTGGTCTGCCCATCTCGCTCGCTGCGCTCCACGTCGTCTCGTACCTGCCGGATCGGAAGCGAACACCATCTTTGCAGGGTCGGAGACGAGCCAGCCTCGGGCTGAAAGTCTCCTTAATAAAGACACAAAAAAAAAAAAAAAAAATCTTTGCAGGGTTGCTGTCCGGCATTCTTGCAACATGCCCTGCCCATCGTACCCTTCCGGCTTTAGCTACCTTCTGGATACTGGGTTCGCCGTAGAGCTGGGCGAGCTCATGGTTCATTCTTCGCCGCCACACACCGTCTTCTTGTACACCGCCAAAGATGGTCCTAAGCACCCGTCTCTCGAATACTCCGAGTGCTTGCAAGTCCTCCTCGAGCATTGTCCATGTTTCATGTCCGTAGAGGACTACCGGTCTTATTAACGTCTTGTACATGACACATTTGGTGCGGTGGCGAATCTTTTTCGACCGCAGTTTCTTCTGGAGCCCGTAGTAGGCCCGACTTCCACAGATGATGCGCCTTCGTATTTCACGACTAACGTTGTTGTCAGCCGTTAGCAAGGATCCGAGGTAGACGAATTCCTCGACCACCTCGAAGGTATCCCCGTCTATCGTAACACTGCTTCCCAAGCGGACCCTGTCGCGCTCGGTTCCACCCACAAGCATGTACTTTGTCTTTGACGCATTCACCACCAGTCCAACTTTTGTTGCTTCACGTTTCAGGCGGGTGTACAGTTCTGCCACCTTTGCAAATGTTCGGCCGACAATGTCCATGTCATCCGCGAAGCAAATAAATTGACTGGATCTGTTGAAAATCGTACCCCGGCTGTTACACCCGGCTCTCCGCATGACACCTTCTAGCGCAATGTTGAACAACAGGCACGAAAGTCCATCACCTTGTCTTAGTCCCCGGCGCGATTCGAACGAACTGGAGTGTTCGCCCGAGATCTTCACACAGTTTTGCACACCATCCACCGTTGCTTTGATCAGTCTGGTAAGCTTTCCAGGGAAGCTGTTCTCGTCCATAATTTCATTTCTGAATACATCATGACTCTAAAATGTAGTTTTCAGGTCGAAAACTAAAAAACGCACGTTTTGGGGGCTTCTGAACCAGTGTGAGATGCCAAGAGATAATGTTTGGTAATATGAAGAAACTTCGTCTTGAGTCAAATTTATGTTGATACTCTTCACAACAATACGCATCTTAGATAACCAACAGCTCATAACCGAATTCAGAATCTTGCGAGAAAACTTCATAAGCTTCTTAGAATTAGTCATTTTCCGAATGGTCCGTTGTCTGCTGCGGAATCCCGATCAAAATGGCTCGAGCGCGTCAAAAAGCAGCTTTCTTATATCTAATGAAGTAATTCCATTAGCCCCGCCCCTTCATTAATCGTTATGAGTGCACATTTTATTAACACCCATATTAGATCACAAAGGGGCGGGGCTAACGGGCTTAATTTGTTAAATACAAGAAAGCTGCTATTCGGCGCGCGCGAGCCGTATTGATCGGGATTCGTTTCGACATTCGATGCAGCGGAGCGAACACAGCAGCACGAAGGCGGTCGGACAATTTCAACGCAAGGTGCTGTCAAGCGTTTTGATGCAGTTACTTATTGGAAAGACGCATTGGGGAAAGAAAATTGGTTCTTCTCAGGACCAGTATTTTATGGAAAGAAAGAGTTAATTGCGAAAATGGATTGTTTCGGCAGCATCGGGTTTGCGTGGTAGCTTTGTTGCTGTTAGTGATTCCACCCGTTCAAATTAATTACATCATCTCCCACCGCCGCGCTATCAAATTTGCTAGTTACGATTGAGTTTTGCACTTTAAAGAAAGTTCATATCGGATTGTTGGATCAACCTTCTTTTGTATGCATAAAGACCTTTTTGGAGGACACCATCCTCAAAAATGGCCGAAATAAAGAAGGAATAAGCAGAATCAGAAGTGGCGTGAAACCAAACACAAATATATTTATATGCAACGTTTGGTCTTCGCCCGCGATGTAAGCGTTCGTGGCAAAGTAAGGATTGTGATGTCCCCGACTGAAAGCCAGTCGAGTGGCTTCAGCGGCCAATGAGTCATGTTAATTCCACGGTTAGAGACTCAAAGTCCATCCAACTGGGAACAACTATTCGACTTCTTGATTCAGTTGGCCTCCGAGCAGTTTGCTCAATATTAACAAACGACACAAATTATTATGGCAAATACTATCAATTTCGAATAGCTACGTAGTCCTACGTCACCTTTGCGTACAACCCGATTGGGCTGCACCTTTGAGTTTTGTTAAATATCTTGGCTGTGCATATGCACAGAGGACATATGTAGGGGGAAATGCGACAGACAAGGGAAACACAAATAATCAAATTCGAACATCAATCTCTTTCGAAATCAGATAGTTTATGTTCATACACTAAATCAAGGCCCGCCAACACTTCCCCAACGGGTTTTATCTGTTTTCCTCGGACCCGAAGAGTTTCAGTCAACTCAGACCTAGCTCCACGATGCTCGGTGCACCCCCACACGACGTGCTCAATATCCTGATAGTTGCCGCAGGCACAGAGATTGCTTTCCGTAAGCCCTATCTGAAACGTATGTGAATTCAGCATGTAGTGATTAGACATTAGGCGACACATGGTTCGAATGAAATCACGTCCCACGTTCAAACCTTTGAACTATGGTCTATTCGATACCTGCGGGAGGATAGAATACAGCCATCTACCCATATCTCCATTTTTCCATTTTCGCTGCCAACTAATCAATGTCTCTTGACGAACTATTGCGAAAAATTCATCAAAGGCGATTTGTAAATCGTAAATATCGCCTTCCATAGCGCCCACCTTAGCCAGGGAGTCCGCTTTCTCATTGCCCGGAATTGAGCAATGAGAAGGGACCCATGCCATGGTGATGGTGTAGGAGCGTTTCGATAAAGCACTCAATGCTTTCCGTATCCCCCTTAGGAGATACGCTGAGTGCTTAACCGGCTTCATCGACCGAACAGCCTCCAGAGAACTTAGACTGTCGGTGAAGATGAAGAAGTGCTCGGCAGGAAGTGTTGCAATATACTCCAATGCGTAGTATATAGCTGCTAATTCAGCAATGTATACTGAACCTTCTGTAATTTAAAGGAGGCGTTATGAAAATTGTTGTACACACCGAAACTAGTGGATGCCTCGGATTTTGATCCATCCGTGAAACATTTTCTGTCCGCGTGGACATACCCATACTTGTTTGCAAATATTCTAGGTATCACCATCGAGCGATAGGAATCAGATCACGATCGGTGTTATCCGAAGAGGGGGCTACCTCCAACGTCATGTACCAGTAGTACACATTCATAAAACGAGTTTGAGGATTACGTTCAAGCAGTTTCTCGAAATTCTAATAACTAATGGGTTAAGTACCTCACAACGAATGATGAAACGGAGCGATAATTCCGCGAAACGATCGGCCAAAGGAAGTACTCCCGCAAGTTCTTCTAGACTCATCGTATGAGTCGAGTTCAAACAACCCAGCGTGATGCGGAAACAGCGATACTGAATCCGCTCAATTTTCAACACGTGTGTTTTCGCCGCGGACTGAAAACAAAAGCTACCATATTTTAGGACTGACAGAATTAAGGGTATGCGATAACACACTTTTTCCTAACGAAACGAAACGAAACGAAATTTAAAATGTCTATGTTGATTCGGATCGAAACGATACGAAATATGGATTTACTTTCGAAACTTCGAAACGAAACGAAATCAAGGTTCATTTGATTCGAAATTTTTCGAAACGAAACGAAATTTCATTTTTTTTTCCGCGGAATTTTGATTAAATTGGTTTTACATTATGTACGAAATTCAGATTTCACTTTTTCGAAGTCAAATAACTGTTTTACGACCAATAGAGTTATAATAACAGAAGAGGCAGTCTGTGATAAATCACCGCATTCTTGCCGCATACACCATTGACGATAAGGCAATAACCCAGCATTTATGCCGCTTTCATATCAGAAAGTATTAAAAAAATATAGAAATTGGGGGATTTTTAAAACCTTTGTTCACTTAAGAATAATGTAATTATGCTGAAGCATACTTCATGTTGTCTTGTCAACGTGTTTTTATAGTATTGAGCTAAATCAAAATCAGAAAATTAATGCTTAAATTTATTTTTTTATTTAATGGGATACTCAATTATGTATCCACATCTGCCAGACGCATACACAGATAGAGAATTGATATTTGAAAAGGGCGTAACAGCCAAAACTTATTCCTTCTTATTATTCGTCTACATATATATAGCATACATTTGCTCACTAGAAGTTGCACCTGTGCACCTTTCTAAAATGCACAACGATATGTACTTCAGAATGAATTTCACAGACCCATAGTCTTATATACAATCAGCTCGACGAACTGAGCTCCTTTCTGTGTGGCCTTGGCATATGAGAACAGCTGTTATGGTCAGTATGAGCTAAAAGCAATCATAAGGAAAGAACTTTCAGCAATTTTAATGATCTTTCATCCCGTTCTGGATTTTTTTTTGCAAGTTCCATGCGAAGATCTAGAAATGCCCACAAATCTTCAATGTTCCTTACATATTGTGGAAATAGTCAAAGAAGAGCTTAGCTTGATTAACTGTACACATCGTAATTGTTAATCATGATTGTCCGAGAAGCAGCAAATATGCACAGCTCATCAATTAAATAATATTCTTGGGATGCAAAAAAGTTATTCTTATTGTATATTTGCTTCGGAGTTTCCAAATCATGACCAATAACGATGCTGGTCACGTCCTTACAGTCAATTTAGGATTAGAAGAGGAAAATTAGTTTAACACTTATTGCTATAAAAAAGCGGTTCTTAACCTTTTTCTTGAGAGGTACCCTTCGAACTTTTGCATTGATTGAGGTACCACCTATGATTTTTTTTGCTGTAAATGAAAATAATCGTAGCTCTTAAAGTATATCAAAAATGGACCTGAAATCTAACGGAATATATGGCTCTCCATAAACTTTTTATTTTTAATTTTTATTTTTTTAAACTTCCTAATTGAAATTAAGGTCTTACATCAAGGGACTGACTGCAGGAAATCTTTTGACTATTGAAGGCTTCCGAGCATATTGAAAATAGGCTTTCGAACCTCTTGAAAGGAGGCTTCCGAGCCTCTTGAAAGGAGGCTTCCGAGCCTCTTGAAAGGAGGCTTCCGAGCCTCTTGAAAGGAGGCTTCTGAGCCTCTTGAAAGGAGGCTTCTGAGCCTCTTGAAAGGAGGCTTCTGAGCCTCTTGAAAGGAGGCTTCTGAGCCTCTTGAAAGGAGGCTTCCGAGCCTCTTGAAAGGAGGCTTCTGAGCCTCTTGAAAGGAGGCTTCTGAGCCTCTTGAAAGGAGGCTTCTGAGCCTCTTGAAAGGAGGCTTCCGAGCCTCTTGAAAGGAGGCTTCCGAGCCTCTTGAAAGGAGGCTTCCGAGCCTCTTGAAAGGAGGCTTCCGAGCCTCTTGAAAGGAGGCTTCCGAGCCTCTTGAAAGGAGGCTTCTGAGGCTTTCGAGACTACTGTTCCAAGCATCTTGAAAGAAGAACTCCGACCCTCTTCAAGGGAGGGCTTCGAGCCTCTTGAAAGAGGCCTTCCGACCCTTTTGAAAAGAGCCTTCCGAGCCTTTTAAAAGAAGGAGAAAAGAAAAAAAAAAGTTTCAAGAAGAAAGCTTAAACGAAGATTTCCGGGCCTCTAGAAATGAGGCTTCCAACCCTCTTGAGAGTAGGCTTCCGCGCCTTATGAAATGAAGCTGTCAAGCCTGTTTAAAAATCCCTTCCGAGCCCCTTGAAAAGATCCGAGGCTTTTAAAAGAAGCAGAAATAAAAGGAAATTTCTAGAAAAACAGCTTGGCTTCCGGGCCTTTTAAAAAAAAGTTTTTGAACATCTTATAATTATGTTTCCGGGTTACTTGAAAGGTGGCTTCCGAGCTGCTTAGAAGAAGGCCTCCGAGAGGCGCAGAAGGATGTTTCCAATTCTCTTGCAACGAAGCAACTGAGCTTTTCGGGAAGAAGTCTTCATGTCTTTCAAATGGAGGATTTCGAATCTGTAGACTCTAGATTTTAGTTAAGAATCATATTCTTAACATATTATTCAACATTCTGTTTTGACCCGATAGATTGCATAAAAGATTTTTTAAATTTGTTCATTCGAGGTTTTGCCCTTTTGATCTTTTGTCCCACATCTCTTCATCCATTGTACTGGTTGTGGAGGACAGGATTCAATAGGCCATGATTTACTGATCGCCATGCATAGGATAAAGGATGTATTTTGGACCACCAGTTCGACGGCTCATATTTTGGACCACTGAGTACAAATTCTTCTTGGTGGTCCAAAATAAAAGCCCCGTAAGGGTTGTCCAAAATACATTCTTTACCCTATTATGTACAAGACAAAGTTTAGAAATAAAAAAATATACAAATCTTTATTAATAAGTTTGGATTAAAATTGTAATTCAACCGCCATTAAGCATTTCGTCCGAGGTACCCCCTGGGCCCGGCGAAAGTACCTCCAGGTTGAGAACCGCTGTTATAAAAGACCGAGGAATGCTCTGCATCTCCGTGAGCGCTACGGGAAAGGAATCGTTGGTTAGTAGAGAAGGAAATTCATGTGAAGCCACTGGGTAAGCGACTGAATATTTATTGTAAACAAAGTTATTTTGAAAACAAGAAGACGAAAACTGTGTTTCAAATCAATCCAACACAATTCAATGTGTTTCGTTTAATAAGCTTCTACAATACGATCGATTCCGCACTAAATAATTCTGTGCTCTTCGATGCAGACATTAGTTTTATCACTTCGCATTCTCCCCCAGTAGCTGGCGTGATCAGCATCTACAGGATCGATTGTACACTGCTTAAACAAATGCCTGCTACGCGAGGGAGATTTTTTTTCACTTCGCGTTCTCTTGGACTAGCTGCCGTCCCATGACCAGCAGCAACATGATCGATTCCGCATTAATATTGCACAAATAGTAAAAAATATCACAAAATATAAATTTGAAACTTGGAAACACTGAAGACGTTTTACAGAAGAAAACTACATACGTATTTGTCGACTAAGAATGGGATTATGTAGCAAGCGTTAAAAGAATATATTGTATAACCTAAAGTTTTGAAAACAACTTAACGATTTTTTTCGGCGGCGCAGCCAAATTTTTTGATAATATAAAGAATAGTTTAAGTTTAAATTTGTTTCGAAATTCCGCGGAATTCCGTTAAATTTCGTTAGAAGCTAGTTTTTTCTAGCGAAATTTTTGTAATTTTACGAAACGAAACGAAATCAAGAAATGCGATTTCGCCATGCTAAAATTCCGCGAAATTCCGCGGAATTTCGTTTCGAACCACCTGAAACAAAATTTTTCGAAATACCGCATATGCTTAGACAGAATAGTTGTTCGATACAACCTAAGCAAATCTTCCGGGTGGGCTCCCCACCATGTACCCCGAACAGCACACATGTTGCACATAAGTTTCTGTGACCCATATGTAACCATATTTAGTCACATTTGAGTAGCGGCACCCAAATCGGTCTGGATTGTGCTGTTAGGGACCGGTTATTGTTCGCATGAAGTTGAATCAACAAGTTAATCAACAACTTCCGACGACACGATAGCATCGCGATAGGACGATACGAATTACAATCGGACACGAGCAGGGTTTGCAGAAATCGCTTTCAATAGCTAACGAACAACAATAGAAGAGAGGCAAAAACTGTTCCGAATCATAACAAGCCATGATACCGTGCGGGACCGAAATCCGTACAGCACCGTAATCCGTCCACCTCATGAGATATCAATAAATTAAGGGTAAAAGGTAATTAATGTAGAAATAATTTATCTTGTCCTGTTCAGATACTTGCCAGTAAGCTTTTAGGGCATAGAAATGGGAAGAAGACTTTGAAATTTAAACAACAAAAATCAAAAACAAATCACCACCCACCAAACGCAGAGTTTTTGCCGCCATTTTGTTTTCGGGTAAAGCATTATTGCAACAAAAGTAACTGTGTTTCTTTATTAATTGCGTATCATTACATAAGATAAGCGGAATACAAATCGAAGGGATCGCTTCTCAAGGTGCGTATCGAACTATTTACAGTGGTAGTTTAGTCAATCAGACTGTTTCAATTTAAATATTTAGTTAAAAAATAGCTGTACGGATTTTGATCCTTTGATTCGAAATCCGTCCACGGTGGACGGATTTCGAGTCAGAAGTAGTTCATTTTATTCGTTATTTTATTATGTTTTTCGTAGTTTTTAATAAGTAAATGTGAAACATTTCAAAAGTAGAAGCCTTCATGCTCCAATGTCAATGAAAATCGTTTTATTTACATTCGATTCCTATTTTCTAATGACTTTTTCATATATCAAGGTGCTTAAGTGTACGGATTTCGATGCCCCACGGTAATAAATTTATCAAACTTGTATACAAGTGCGAAAAAATAGAATCGGATAGGCAGCCCCCACAGAAAAATGGTGATTTTCGCTTTGTTTTCGCTCCTTTTGTGTTGATTACTGCACAGCTGGGTAGAACAAGCATAATCAGAGCCAGTGCTCCCCGCATTTGGAGCTTTCTAAAAGAAATTTATTATGGGGTATAACATCCCGAATCAGTTCTCTATCATGACAGCTTGCGAAAAAAGTTTCTCGTGGTATGCTGCATATCGTATATGTATACAGAAATGATAAGTGAAAGACTTGCTCTTTCTCTTTAGGATTCAATCCCTGGACACGGGCTTTCCAGGCTTTTGAATGGCTATGACTCGCACCTCCCTCCAATCATCCGGAACAATATTCATTTCCAAAAGTTGATTGAATAGGTTCAATAAGCGCCTCTTCGCGACGTCTGGAAGGTATTTCAGCAAATTGAACCTGATTCTATCCTTCCCCGGAGCAGAATTGTTACATGAAATAAGAGCGAGTGAGAATTCAGCCAACGAAAAAGGCCGATCCATGTCACCACTGCTGTCAGCTAAGGTGCCTCGAAGCATTCGCTTCACTGGAACGGAATCTGACAGACTTTCTTATCGAAATCGAATATCCACCGTGGTAAACTTTCGTGATCCTCGTTCACCGACGACGCGTTACGCATTCTTCTCCCGACGGACCAAAGTATCTTCATTGAGGTCTCGCGCGACAAACCCTAGACGAAGTGCCTCCAGTAACCGCTTTCTTTGCCTTGGCCAGTTTCTTGAACTGGTCCTCAAGGGCGATATATCGCTTATGATGTACGACCGAACCATGTTTTCGAAAATACTTAAACGCAGCGGATTTCTCGCGATAGAGTTTTTTACACTCGTCATCCCTCTACGGACTGGATGGCTTCCCACGTATCGAAACTCTTGGCACACCGGCCGGCGTTGTGCCTGAAGAGCGCTGTTAAGAATCAATTCGGATATAAACTGGTACTTTTCCCGCGGTGGAAGTACGCCTACCGACTGTTCATTGTCAACAATTGCCTCAACATATTTGCCCCAGTCAATGTGCTTCGTGAGGTCATATGCGATATCGACCGGAGGAGGCTGGTATGTTCCATTAGAGATTGATATTTCGATCGGCAAATGATCACTACCATGGGGATCTTGAACTACCTTCCACGTGCAGTCCAGCGATAGTGAGCTCGAATATATTGAAAGATCTAATCGGCTGTCTTTTGCTGGAGGTACCACTCGTGTAACTTCTCCATTGTTAAGAATGGTCATGTTGAAGTCGTCGCAGAGGTCGTATATCAAGGATACACGGTTGTCGTCGTACAGCTCCCCCCAGCCTGTTCCGTGGGAGTTAAAATCTCCCAAGAGCAATCGTCATTTCCATTTATTCAGACTAAGGCCAAAGTGGACTGTGCTTCTCCATTCGGCTCTGTCCATGGCTACACTTCGCCAACCAAGCAGTCTACGGAGGGTCCGCTAGTCATCTTCCACCTGATCGATCCACCTTGCCCGCTGCGCACCTCGCCTTCTTGTGCCCGTCGGATCGTTGTCGAGAACCATTTTCACCGGGTTACTGTCCGACATTCTGGCTACGTGCCCGGCCCACCGCAGTCGTCCGATTTTCGTGGTGTGAACGATGGATGGTTCTCCCAACAGCTAATGCAACTCGTGGGACATTCGCCTCCTCCACGTACCGTCCGCCATCTGCACCCCACCATAGCGCAGCACTTTCCTCTCGAAAACTCCAAGTGCGCGTTGGTCCTCCACGAACATCGTCCAGGTCTCGTGTCCGTAGAGGACTACCGGTCTAATGAGCGTTTTGTAGATTGTCAGTTTGGTAAGGCGGCGAACTTTATTCGATCGGAGCGTCTTGCGGAGTCCAAAGTACGTACGATTTCCAGCCACTATGCGTCTCCGAATTTCTCTGCTGGTATCATTTTCGGCAGTCACCAGTGAGCCCAAGTACACGAATTCTTCTACCACCTCGATTTCGTCACCACCGATGCAAACTCGCGGTGGGTGGTTCACATTGTCTTCTCTTGAACCTCTTCCTATCATGTACTTCGTCTTCGACGTGTTGATGACTAGTCCGATCCGCTTGGCTTCCCTCTTCAGTCTGATGTAGGCTTCCTCCATCTTCTCAAAGTTACGTGCCATAATATCTATGTCGTTGGCGAAGCCAAATAGCTGGACGGACTTATTGGAAATTGTACCACTCGTGTTAATCCCTGCTCTTCGTACTACCCCTTCCAAAGCGATGTTGAATAGCAGACACGAAAGACCATCACCTTGCCGTAACCCTCTGCGCTTTTCGAAGGGACTCGAGAATGCCCCTGAAACTCAAACTACGCACATTTTCCGATCCATCGTCGCTTTGATCAACCATGTCAGTTTATCCGGATATCCGTGTTCGTGCATTAGCTGCCATAGCTGGTTCCGATCGATTGTATGATATGCGGCTTTGAAGGCGATGAATAGATTATGTGTGGGAACGTTGTATTTGCGGCATTTCTGCAGTACTTGGCGAATCGCGAACACCTGGTCCGTGGTGGAACGTTCGCCCATAAAACCCGCCTGGTACTGCCCCACGAACTACCTTGCAATTGGTGCTAGTCGACGGTATAAAATTTGGGAGAGTACCTTGTAGGCGGCGTTCAGCAATGTGATTGCGCGGTTGCGGTTGAGTTGCTACAATCCAGCTTATCGCCCTTTTTGTAGATGGGAAACACGACACCTTCCATCCACTCCTGCGGCAAAACTTCCTCCTCCCAAATCTTGGTAATGACCCAGTGCAACGCTCTAGCCAGTGCCTCACCACCGTGTTTAAATAGCTCTCCTGGTAGTTGGTCAACCCCAGGGGCTCTGTTGTTCTACAGCCGGCCAATCTCCTCCTGGATTTCCTGGAGATCCGAAGCCGGTAGAATTATGTCCTGTGCGCGTTTCCCCAGGTCCATCATCATACCGCCATCTTCGTCTGCCACACCCGAGCAGCACAAGTCAGACATAAATGGTTGCAGAAACTTGATTGTGACTAAATCTGGTCACTTAACAGTCGCAGTTACATTTGTGAAACATGTGTGCTGCTAGGGCATCGTCATTCAGGTGCTTTTCGTAGTGCTGCCGCCACCTTTGGATCACCTCACGCTCGTTCGTAAGAAGGTTCTCGTTCATGTCCTTACACATATCAGGCTGTGGCACGTGGCCCTCACGTGAGCGGTTCAACTTCTCATAGAATTTTCGTGTGTTATTAGCGCGGTACAGTTGCTTCGTCTCTTCATGGTCTCGATCTTCCTGCTGGCGCTTTTTCCTCCGGAAATCGAGTTTTGTCTGTTCCGCGCCTGTTTATCTCGCCCATGCTGCATTATTCTCTTCTACTAACTGCTCACATTTGCCGTCATACCAGTCGTTTCTCTGATCCGGGGCACCGTGCAGCGGTTGCAGTGCTACCAATGGCGGATCGAATATCTCTCCAGCCATCGTCAAGAGACGCTGCGCCTAGCTGCTCTTCCGTTGGGAGTGCCACTTCTAGCTGCTGCGCGTATTCTTGGGCTAGTCTACCGTCTTGTAGCCGCCCAATGTTAAGCCGCAGCCGAGCGCAGGCATACTGCAACGAGGTAGTGGTCGAATTCAATATTCGCACTGCGGTAAGTGCGGACGTTCGTGATGTCGGAGAAGAATTTACCATCGATTAGAACGTGGTCGATTTGGTTTTCCGTTTCTTGGTTAGGTGATCTGCATGTGGCCTTGTGGAGCAACCGTGGCTCGGGCATTACCGAGCAGATGTGTGGGAGATGCCTGCGAGATATCTCAGTTCCCGGAGGAAGATATATCGAGGCGATACTGAGGTCTTTTCCTCGGATAGTCACCTGACATGCGATGACTTCGGTGCCTGACATATGTGCAAGATCGACTCTATAGGATACTTTTCCGACCCCTAACAGCACCCCTCCATGTCTGTCTGCACGATCTCGGCGAATGATGTTAAAATCTGGAAAATGGAGGTTCACATCGGGTGTTAGCCATGTTTCACACAAAGCGAAAACATCGCATTCTAACTTATTAATTAAAAATTTGAAAATATCTATTTTATGAAGTATGCTTCGACAGTTCCACTGTAGACCCGAAATCGTATTAACCTTGTTGACCTAATTAGCCATCAAAGTATACGATTGTTTCAAGTAGGGGCATTTTGGAAGCCAGCTGCTTCAAAAGAGGTGTCAGAAGAGGGAGAACTGAATTGACCATGTTTTTCACATAGTCAGACGCGTTGAAGATGTTAAGGATGAAATCCAAGATGCCAGCAAACGTGAGATGACATGAGATTGCTCGCGATGCTCAGCAGCTGATGGAAAAATCGAAAAAGTGGGACCATCAGGGATTTTAGATGTCCTGGGAGAGGCGGAAAGTCCTGTTCTTCCTGAAGAAAGACTCTAGGAGCTGAACGTTTAGCAACACTCCCACCTACCTTCGATTTTGCCATGTTGGCTTAGGGAACTCTGCGATGCAGTTTTCGAAGTTTTTCGAGGGTCGCTGGCTCTGCTTTCCTCGTTTCCTAGATGATCCTTTGAAAACAAAGGACACCCCTTCGCCAACTTCAGAGTCAGAAAGTTGATCGTCAATAGGTAAAGACGAGTAGCGGCCATTTTCAGCATCTCAGCGTAGCTTCGTCTAGAACGCTGTTGTAAAGACCGGTTCTGGTATTCTCGCCGCTGTATGTACGTGGGGCAAGCGATGAGAGCATGTGGAGGGCCTTCGTTGCAATAAACGCATTTTGGCATGGTATGGTCTTGCATGCGCCCTCCACATGTTCTCCCCGCACGATGCACAGCGAGGTTTATTGCAGCAGTACTGAGCGGTGTGGCCCAGCTGCTTGCAATTATCGCAGTTCATCACCCTCGGCACATACAGCTGAACAGGCAATCGAGGTTTGCCAATCACCACAAAGTCAGGCAATGCAGAGCCGGAAAAGGTAACGCAAAAGGAGTCAGAAGGCAAGTAGGCCTTTTTCTCTCCTTCCTGCGACACCGATTGCATTTGCCGCCAATCCAGTATCGGGACAGAGAACGATTTTTGAATTGGCCGGAGCCAAGAAGAATATCTTCGGTGGTCATACTCCCTTCGGTGACCACGCCCGCGATCTCAATCGCCTGACTCGGCAAATATACTCTGTACACACCAAATTTTCATTTCTCGTTCCAGCAAAACAGTTTGCTGGTTGTAAACCAGCAATGAATTTATTTGCTAAAATCCAGCTGTCGTTCAAATGTTTAACTGAAAATCAGCAAAAATGAAATGCGGTCAAATTATTGCTGGAAATCCAGCAACCGTGTTTATTTGTCAAATTGAAGTCATGCGTCAGAGATAAAAATGCGCAAAAGTACACGGCCACCATTTTTGCTTCATTACCGGGTGTTTGAGTTAGAGCTGCTTTTTTAATAAAAAACCCAGATTAATCCACCTAGCGGTGATGGTGCCTTTCTCGACCTTCGTAAAATGTGTGTGCTTGAAAAAAGATGAGCTAGTGGCTAGGAGTAAAAAAGACAAATTTCTTTGTCCGTTCTATGAAAATCAGATTATTTATGGCAAAGATATTGTAGATCCAGTTGAAAACCGAAAATCATATTTTGTCCCATTTCCGGATGTCGCAACTGCATCGCGAGTGGTGCCCGACTATGGCACAGTTGCGCACTACTCGCGATGCAGTTGCAACATCCGGAAATGCGAGAAAATGCGATTTCGCGGGACCTCGGTTCGGTTTTCAGCTTGATCTACAATATGCTAATAAGAATTTCGACATTTTTGTTTCCTTTTCCAATCTTTTTGACGTACATAACCCTGTTTTATTTCACCCAGTCATATATTTTAAGGATATCACTTTTGGATGTTAGTTGAACTGAAGCTCCGACTACACAAAAAAAAACGAAAATGTCATTCCCATCACGCGAGCGGAGGGCAATATTTGTTATGATATAAATCTCATGACCGTCTTTCTGCCAAACTCCCGTATGAAGTGGGAGAGACAGAGACATCATCTCAGTTCGTCGAGCTGAATCGATTGGTATATAACACTATGGGTCTCCAGGCCTTCTGTAAAAGTTTGGTTTTTGGAGCGAACATTCAGTCTTTTCGTATAAAAAGGCTAAAATGGTGTTTCGGCCATAACTTCCGATCCCATAGTCCGATCTAGCCAATTTTCAATAGGAAACAATGGGACAGGATTCTGCGTCGAATGCAACTTGTTGCATGTGAATCGATTAAGGTTAGGTGTCCGAAAAATAGGTGACATTTTTTGTGATTTTTATGAAAAAAGGTATTTTGGTCATAATATCCGATCCCATAGACCGACCTGTCCAATTTTCAATAGGAAATAATGGGAAAGGATTTTGCGTCGAATGCAATTTGTTGTGAGCAAATCGGTTGAGAATAAGTGCCTGAAAAATGAGTGACATTTCTTTCGGAATATTTTCGTATGAATTTGTATCTGGC
This sequence comes from Armigeres subalbatus, assembly GCF_024139115.2. Lineage (NCBI taxonomy): Eukaryota > Metazoa > Arthropoda > Insecta > Diptera > Culicidae > Armigeres > Armigeres subalbatus. Next base: position 62,234,179 of record NC_085139.1, read on the forward strand.
CATAACTCTCGATCCCATAGTCCGATCTGGCCAATTTCAAATAGGAAATAATGGGACAGGATTCTGCGTCGAATGCAACTTGTTGCGAGCAAATCGGTTGAGGATAAGTGCCCGAAAAATGAGTGACATTTTTTACGCGATTTTTTCGTATGATTTTGTATTTTGGCCATAACTTTCGATCCCATAGTCCCATCTGGCCAATTCCAAATAGGAAACAATGGGAAAGGATTCTGCGTCGAATGCAACTTGTTGCGAGCAAATCGGTTGAGGATAAGTGCCCGAAAAATGAGTGACATTTTTTACGCGATTTTTTCGTAGGATTTTGTATTTTGGCCATAACTTTCGACCCCATAGTCCGATCTGGCCAATTTCAAATAGGAAACAATGGGACAGGATTCTGCGTCGAATGCAACTTGTTGCGAGCAAATCGGTTGAGGATAAGTTCCCGAAAAATGAGTGACATTTTTTACGCGATTTTTTCGTATGATTTTGTATTTTGGCCATAACTTTCGATCCCATAGTCCGATCTGGCCAATTTCAAATAGGAAACAATGGTACAGGATTTTGCGTCGAATGCAACTTGTTGCGAGCAAATCGGTTGAGGATAAGTGCCCGAAAAATGAGTGACATTTTTTACGCGATTTTTTCGTATGATTTTGTATTTTGGCCATAACTTTCGATCCCATAGTCCGATCTGGCCAATTTCAAATAGGAAACAATGGGAGAGGATTCTGCGTCGAATGCAACTTGTTGCGAGCAAATCGGTTGAGGATAAGTGTCCGAAAAATGAGTGACATTTTGTTGAGTAGTTTTGCGCACACACACACACACACATACACACACACACACACACACACACACACACACACACACACACACACACACACACACACAGACATCACCTCGATTCGTCGAACTGAGTCGATTGGTATATAACACTATGGGTCTCCGGGCCTTCTATAAAAAGTTTGTTTTTGGAGCGATCATATAGCCTTTACCGTATACTTAGTATACGAGAAAGGCAAAAATGGTATAATTTTCGATCCCATAGTCCGATATGGCCAATTTTCAATAGGAAACAACGGGACAGGATTCTACGTCGAATGCAACTTGTTGTGAGCAAATCTATTGAGGATAAATGCCCGGAAAATGAGTGACATTTTTTACGCGATTTTTTCGTATGAATTTGTATTTTGGCCATAACTTTCGATCTCATAGTCCGATCTGGCCAATTTCAAATAGGAAACAATGGGACAGGATTCTGCGTCGAATGCAATTTGTTGCGAGCAAATCGGTTGAGGATAAGTGCCCGAAAAATGAGTGACATTTTTTACGTGATTTTTTCGTATGAATTTGTATTTTGGCCATAACTTCTGATCCCATAGTTCGATCTGGCCAATTTCAAATAGAAAACAATAAGATAGGATTTTGCATCGGAGGCAACTTGTTGCGAGCAAATCGGTTGAGAATAATTTCCCGAAAAATGAGTGACATGTTTTACGCGATTTTTTCGTATGAATTTGTATTTTGACCATTACTTCTGATCCCATAGTCCGATCTGACCAATTTCAAATAGGAAACAACGGGACAGGATTCTACGTCGAATGCAACTTGTTGTGAGCAAATCGATTGAGGATAAGTGCCCGAAAAATGAGTGACATTTTTTACTCGATTTTTTCGTATGAATTTGTATTTTGGCCATTACTTCTGATCCCATAGTTCGATCTGGCCAATTTCAAATAGGAAACAACGGGACAGGATTCTACGTCGAAGGCAACTTGTTGCGAGCAAATCGGTTGAGAATAATTTCCCGAAAAATGAGTGACATTTTTTGAGTAGTTTTGCGCACACACACACACACACACACACACACACACACACACACACACACACACACACACACACACACACACACACACACACACACACACACACACACACACACACACACACACACACACACACACACACACACACACACACACACACACACACACACACACACACACACACACACACACACACACACACACACACAGACATCACCTCGATTCGTCGAACTGAGTCGATTGATATATAACACTATGGGTCTCTGGGCCTTCTATAAAAAGTTTGTTTTTGGAGCGATCATATAGCCTTTACCGTATACTTAGTATACGAGAAAGGCAAAAAAAATATGAATGTTACAAATCATTTGATGAAGCAAAATAAATATGTATATGATGAAACATTATTACATTATTTGTTTTTATTTGTTTGTTTTCTTCCTGTCTTTTTTATGTCAGAAATGTATTTGAAAGTTAGAAATGATCAATTAAATCGAGGTAATATGGTCGGAGTTTTGCTAAGTTTTATTAAGCACTGATGAAATGCAACGAAAGTTTTCATGTAGTGATTCTTATTGATCACAAATGTTTTTCAACTCAATAATGGCATATTCATATTACAAGCATTTACGAGGCATTTAGAGTGATAAATTTCATATGAAATAAAAATACGATGAGCAATCCTTGATATCAAACTACTCTTCATCATGTGAGTAAAATCGTGCTCTGAATAGGCTATAACAGGAGACATTTAATCTGTAATAGATTAATACATTAAAAAAATATCAATAAATTACGAGCTAAAAATCACAGGTGAATCATACTACGTTTACTACATACTACAAACCCTTTGCTACAGTGTCAAAGAACCCATACCATATATTATTTAATTTACATGTTTTGTATGGCAGGGTTTGCTTTGTTAAGCATTAGTCGACCTTGAGAGAAATGGTTCAGAAATACCAATCCGAAGAAGATGAATTTGATTTTGGTTCGATCCAGGTTGTTTAGATTAATGAAATTAATATCATGATATATAATATAACATGATATAATATTATATGATGAAATATAAACATTTATTGAGTATAATTGCAAGAAATTTGATGAACGTAGCAAATTATTGAAAACAATGAATGAAGCACAACCGATTGATACCGAAGCTTGCTGTCATCTGATCGAACATTTTGTTCACCTGGTTCTGAAAAAAGGTAATTCTACTATGGGATCACTAGAAAAAAGTAGGTTCTGAAAAATGGTGGCTCTGGTATCGTAATCATTGAATATTTTTATTGGTGTCAACCGGCCCGACAAAGTAGTCGAACCTCCATTAGTCAAAACGGAAACCCGAAAACAAGTTATTTTGTATGGTAGGATTCGATTTCATAAATGTAATTTAATAATCACAAATTAAATGTATTCCTATAACAACAGAATATTTATTCATAGGGAGTCTCGTAATAAGTATTACGAATATTATAAACATGTTTAGAAGGAGTAAAACGATTATAAAAAGTAAAATAATTGAATAAAACGTTACAATGTATGTAATATATGATAACCAATACGGAGACAAAGAGTTTGGATATTTCCGTTGGTAAAAAATAACCCTTTAGCTGTTGTACACAATATACAGTTTATTTTATGAAAATACTGTTGAATACACTGCCATATGATGAACATATTCCATATAATTTGCTATTTGAGCTCAAAGAGTTTAATTCATATACACTTAAAAGAAATTTAATAAATTTGAAATGACTATATTAGAGGTGATGGACATTTTATGTGTTAAAAAAATAGGAATGAAACAAATGTAAAGAATATGATAAGAATAATAAAATCAATAAATATTCTGAAAATATTAATTATAATAAGGTAATGAATTAACAATAAAAACTTCACTTGTCATAAGACGAGTCTGCACAATCCCACTCAATTACACCACTCAACTGTACCCCGACAGATACGTACCTCGACCCTAACAGTAAAGCCGTCTTCAGTGTCTCGTACTTGACTCGACTTCGAGACGCCGAAGACGACCCCACCGCTGAGGTCGAAACACGCATCTGTCAAGGCACAATCAAGTGTTGGAACCAAATGGGACCGTACAAAATCGTCTTATGACAAGTGAAAATATTCCACTAAAAAGCTCAAAATAATTTTCTCAGGCTGACTACTTTACCCACAATTTAAAAACTTGGCAGCTCTTCGCTTCCGAGAGGTGGTAATCCTGAAAGATCTCCAGCGATGCCGGTGGCACTGGTTACCAGTTTCCCACCGACCAGTGAGCTGCTACCATTTTCACTTGAGCACTATTGTCAGCTATTACGATCTATCTCATTGATCCGAAGAAAACCGTATGGTCTCCCTCGGGGGTGTAGGTTAAGTTGGGTTAAGTCGACCATTCTTACCCGCGGAAGTTAATATTTGTACACCAACAATTTTCAAAACGCGAGAAAAAATGCTTCCGTTTTAAACGATGCCGTGTGTTTTTTTTTCATATTTGTTTATATGCATAAAAAAATTCTCGCCAAACGCAATTTGTTACAAACAAATCGGATGAGCATAAGAGCAAAAAATTGCATTTTATTTTGTAGTTTTAAAATTAGTATTTTCGCCATAACTTTTGACCCAATTTTACGATCCGGCCAAGTTTCTATAGGAAACAATGGGACAAGATTCTGCGTCGAATCCAATCTGATGCGAGAGACCTGAGAAGCACACATATTGCGCATCAATCACAGTAACTTATATATGACCGAATTCAATCACAATATGGTTACTGCAACCAGATTTGTTAAACTTGTGTTGCTTGGGGAATATATGAAGTCTAAGTGCTAAAAAAGTGAGCTAGACTTTTTTGAACTCTTTTTCGCAATAAATAGTAATTTGACCATAACATCTAAGCCCATAGTCCGATCTGGCCAATTTTCAATAAGAAAATATGAGACACTCCGCGTCGATTGTAATTTAATGCGAGTAAATCGGTTGAGGAAAAGTGACTGAAAAATGAGTGACATTTTTTTAGCGATTTTTCCATAAAAAATGGTATAATTTTCGATCCCATAGTCCGATATGGCCAATTTTCAATAGGAAACAACGGGACAGGATTCTGCGTCGAATGCAACTTGTTGCGAGCAAATCGGTTGAGGATAAGTGCCCGAAAAATGAGTGACATTTTTTACGCGATTTTTTTGTATGAATTTGTATTTTGGCCATAACTCTCGATCCCATAGTCCGATCTGGCCAATTTCAAATAGGAAACAATGGGACAGGATTTTGCGTCGAATGCAACTTGTTGCGAGCAAATCGGTTAAGGATAAGTGCCCGAAAAATGAGTGACATTTTTCACGCGATTTTTTTGTATGAATTTGTATTTTGGTCATAACTTCTGATCCCATAGTCCGATCTAGCCAATTTCAAATAGGAAATAATTGGACAGGATTCTGCGTCAAATGCAACTTGTTGCGAGCAAATCGGTTGAGGATAACTGCCCGAAAAATGAGTGACATTTTTTACGCAATTTTTTTGTATGAATTTGTATTTTGGCTATAACTTCTGATCCCATAGTCCGATCTAGCCAATTTCAAATAGGAAACAATGGGACAAGATTCTGCGTCGAATGCAACTTGTTGCGAGCAAATCGGTTGAGGATAAGTGCCCGAAAAATGAGTGACATTTTTTGAGTAGTTTTGCGCACACACACACACACACATACACACACACACACACACACACACACACACACACACACAGACATCACCTCAATTCGTCGAACTGAGTCGATTGGTATATAACACTATGGGTCTCCGGGCCTTCTATAAAAAGTTTGTTTTTGGAGCGATCATATAGCCTTTACCGTATACTTAGTATACGAGAAAGGCAAAAACATTTGAAATTGATCTGGAACTGCATCCATCATCCAGATGCTGGACCTAGACAACTACGGGTGCTTCTAATTTTATTAGGTCATTCACTTCCGTGAGCGATGTTATCGTGAGGTTGTTTTACTGATGTTTCTAACTGCTTCTATTTGTATCTACATAATTGAAAACAGAAATTGATGCATATCGGATTATGAAAATATATATCCACCATTAATTGATGGATGTTAAGAGAAGTTATTTCATTTTCATTATTATTTGATTATTAACTTTATTGCGCTTTCTGGTATGAGAAGAAATGCTGGAAATACAGCAAATCATTTTGATTTTTCTTTTGCTGATCGTCCAGCAAACCATCATCGAAATTGCTGGAAAGACAGTTATGAACCTGTCATTTTTATGATTGTCATGTTTGCTGGAAGCACAGCAAAATAAATTTTGCTGGATGTATTGCTGGTTTTACAGCTCGGATAAAATCAAGCGAAATTTTGCTGGTTTCCAGCGAATAAAATTTGGTGTGTACTCAAGCGTAAACAGCTGACAGGAAACAATCTCGTTAGCCAGCTTTCGGTCACCAGCTGTGACCCTCAACTTATTGGAACCGATCATGTCGATGGTGGTCACTGACGAGAAGCGCTTCTCAATATCCTTGCCGATCTGATTAACGTTCAATCGTTATCCTTTGGGTCGAAAGAAAACAAAGTAGGGCCCTTCAGAGTCGGGAGGGTAGGCCTTGAGGCGGGGGTTGCAGAACGGACAGAAGCGGACAGAACGATGACGTCGGTAGCGGTCCCAGCATCGATGGCGGTGGTTGCTGCATCTATAGCGTTTCAGTGGCAAACTATCGAGTGGCTGTCGTCGGCGTCAGCAGCGCTCCAGATAAATTTTCTCACTTTCTCTGGTTTTGTGGCAGTTAGCTACTGGAAATGCGCAGATATAATAGCAAGTGTGCAGAATGTGCATCCATATGACTTAGTGACAGTAAGAACATAAAAATTCCGATTTCATCAATTCAATTTTTGAAATGGTGGAAATTCGGAAGGATGCAGCCATACTAGCTGGTCAGCAAGATCAACCTTACAAGCAGTGCCACTACTGGTGTCATTATAACGATCACAACGGTAGTTACGACGACGAATACGGAAAGTGGTTGTGGCTGAAGTTATGAAGCCGGTGACAACAGAATCCTGTCTCGCAAGAAGAACCTCCTCGCATCGCTATCGCTTGTTGTTCAGCAAACCGAAGGGCGGAAGTATTTGGGTCTACACATCGAGCGCGCAGCAAATATTTTCCCGGGTTTTCGATTATATGGACATGGACAGTAAGTAAATGTGCGGTGGTAAGTACCTTCCTGGAAAAAGAAAAGGTGAGTACGCTTTAACTTAATTTTATTTCATGATCACACAACATAGATTTCATATTTTGAACTGTTATTCCACTTATCCTTAAATACAATGCGATAAATTAAATCGTGTACAAACAGTGTGAATCCAGCGTGATACAGTGCCATCTGTCAAAACGCATATGGGATCACGGTACCAAAATAACCGTGACTTTGGACCAATTCTGCAGTGCTATTAGAATGTTTGAGCGGCGCAGAGAGAGAGGTAGTGCCGTGAAAAGATTTTAAAAATGTTCACCAGTTTGGTTGCTTTTATAATTTAATGTTTACAAAAAAAAAAATTGAGAAAGCATTTGCTCTCAAAAATTTCTTGTCAAAGAAAAATACAAATATTCAAAAAATAGTTATATGTATCATAAACTGAAGATCGGCACTTGAGAGATGCTCGTTTAAGTCTTGTATTTTGATAACTGGCGTAATGCGGAAAGAATGAAGGATCGGATGATCAAGCCATAAAGTTTGTTGTTTAAAGCTAGATGTTGCTGCATCGTGTAGATTCTGGAACGCAAAAGGGCCTCATGCAGATGTTCGGTGAGATCAAACCAGTTTTACTAATTGTTGATAAATAATCCTATAATTTAACTTCATATAATTATTCGTATCGATATCTACTATTTACAACAACCAAACACATTTTCCAGGTGTGCAATACACTCTAGTACCTACTAGTTTTCAAACAATAACATTGCTCTATATATTAAGAAAGGGCATCAATCTCGTTTACTCATTTGATCCTATGACTTCTTTTGTCATTCAATAGGTATTGCAATATTTTTATTATGTAGTGAACATGTCTTGTAACTATTTTTTCTAAGCTCACCAGATTCTGTTTCACCTGAAAACTCTTTCACCTACTAAGATTCGCGTGATTTTCTTTTTTTCACACGGCCTCGCCCATTATGTGTGTTTAAATATTGATCTTCTGCCAGCAATGCCATTCCTTAAAGACACTATATATAGTGTCTTTACCCTCAACGATCATTTTTTTATTATCTACCCTATTTTTTGATACTTTGTTTTGCGTTGTCTCAAGTATTCTACAAAAGTACAAAAGTAAAGTTAAAAAGTACACTGTTCGAACGAATCATGTACATTTACATCAAATATCATGCACATAATTGGAGCATGATAAACGATAGAAATTTACATTTCATTTTATTTTTACATCACTTATCATCTCAAATTTTTGTGTTGTTTCAAATTTACATGTTCTATTTTATCCTATTTAAATAAAAAATGGTTATCATGAGAACCGAACTCAGGTCCGCAGAGTGATAGCCCATTCTGATACAACTCTACCGTCTTCATTTCTTGAAACCAATGTTGCCCAAAGAGTATCAGGTTCTGAGTTATGGCGATTCAAATATACCAGTATCGAACCCGTCGTGATCGGGTCCTGTTTAGGTAATGTAACTTTACATGCTTTGAGTAAACGCATGCGCAATGCGCATCGTCAAGGGGAAACATCTGACTGGATGAAGTGCAAGAATTCGAAGTTTTTCCAACGATTTAAGTAAACGCCTGATGAAGTACACCGATGAAATGCAACATTATGGATGTTGCTTTGTAGTCGTAATGGAAAATCTTCACTTTGGTATGACTGTGGTCGAAAACGAAGGTTTCCCGCTGCATTTGCAGCTGCCGTGATGGAATTATTTGTTTTGTTTACATTCTACCGAGATCGTCGCAAGCGTGGCCATCTTTTATTTCGGTTCACATAATATTGTATTGTTGTCAACAGAGTGTAGTAATAATGGTAAGGTAATGTATTTATATGGTTTAATTCATGCTCTGTTTATGTGCATGATTTTCAACGCATAATTACATTGAGAAAACGATTACATGATCTGCATTTACATTAGTTTCATTGATTACATTACCAGTAGAAGTCAAATTTTTTTTGCAGTGTACTGTGAACCGTACCGTACCGAAGTTGAAACATTCATTTGCACTGCAACACATTGTATAATGATTCTGGGTTCTAAAAAATTACTACTGGCAAATGTTGCTGATATATACAAAAATTAGTTTAAATGTCATGTCCCTGTGTTCGGCAGAGGACATTTTCAATATAAATACATTATTGAAAAAGCTTCTAGAGTTATTTGCTTCTGTGCAGGGTTCGTACTTTTCGTTTGATGAGACGAAATCATGCAATTTTCTGGTCGATGGAGAATGTTTCGTAATTTGTGGTGAAAAAATCTTTAAATCATTCCTCTTTTCTTTTGAATGAAGGGAGGTAAACGAAAATCGACTTTCTTGATGATTTTTTCTTTTGACAACGTGTCTTTCGATGCAATATTGGAAGCCGCACGTTGTCATGGGCTACCTAATATAATTACCAAATGGATTCACCAGATGCTTAAAAACCGACATCTCTACTCGACATTACGTCAAGCAGCGATTAGGAAATTAAGTGTCTGTGGCTGCCCTCAAGGGGGAGTATTATCTCCACTTTTGTGGAACCTCGTTGCAGATACGCTATTGAGATTACTCAATAATGGCGGTTTTCCTACCTATGGATTTGCCGACGACTATCTAATATTAATAGCCGGTTTGTGTATTACTACTTTATTCGACCTGATGCAAAATGCTCTTCAGGCAGTCGAAAGTTGGTGTCGCCAATATGGCCTTTCGGTTAATCCGAATAAAACATCTATTGTACTTTTCACGGAAAAACGTAACCGTAATGGTATTCGCCCATTACATCTTTTGACTCTGAAATCAATGTAACGGATCAGGTAAAGTATGTGGGACTAATTCTTGATTCCAAGCTCTCCTGGACTCCTAACATTGAGTTCAGAGTCAAAAGGCGTGTATGGCTTTCGGTCAATGCCGACGAACTTTTGGTAAAACTTGGGGTCTTAAACCTAAATATATCAAATGGATTTACACAACAGTTGTACGACCAATTTTGGCTTATGGATGTCTTGTGTGGTGGCAAAAGGGTGAAGTGAGGACAATTCAGTCTAAATTAGGCCATCTTCAAAGGATGTGCCTAATGGCAATGACTGGTGCGTTCTCTTCGACTCCACGGCTGCTCTCGAGGTTCTTCTCGACGTTGTCCCACTACACATACATCTCAAACAAGAAGCACTTTCTTGTACTTACCGATTATGGGTTCTCGGTTTCATGGAAGAGAATCCTGTAAACCGCAGTTTTACACACACTTCGTTGTTACAACTCATGGTTGATTGGGACAGAAAAGTCCTTGCTCCAAGTGATCTCACACTCGCTAGTAGTTTCCCTTATAGGACATTTTCAACACAATTCCCCTCGCGGGATGAGTGGACATCTGGCTATTTGGAGAGAAGTATGTCGGACAGCATTGTTTGTTATACTGACGGCTCCCTCTTCGAAGGTAGAGCGGGTGCAGGTGTCTACTCGCGTGAGCTAAGATTGGAACAGTCCCACTCACTGGGTAGACACTGCACTGTCTTCCAAGCGGAAATATTTGCCATTATGTGTGGAGTGCAATCCGCACTGCAGAAACACATAATGGGCAAAGTAATATACTTCTGTTCAGATAGTCAAGCAGCTATCAAAGCCCTCGCTTCGGCCAACTCAAGGTCGAAGTTAGTAATCGCATGTCGAACTCAAATAGAGGAACTGAATTCAGTTAATACATTGCACCTTATATGGGTACCTGGCCATTCTTCCATAGCTGGAAACGAATTGGCTGATGAGTTAGCTCGCACTGGAGCATCCCAAGACTTTTTTGGTCCTGAGCCAGCTATTCCAATATCTAAGTGTTGGGTGAAGCGTTTGATTAGCTCTTGGGCTTCCACTCAGCACAAACGGTATTGGAGTAGTTTGGATTCATGTCGACAAACAAAATTGTATATCCGAGAGCCATCTCCGGTAGTAGCTAACTATTTAGCTAATCTGTCTAAACAGAATTGCAGTGTCTTAGTCAAGGCCTTGACAGGTCACTGCCGACTCAACTATCACATGGCAAATATTCAACGTGTTGAATCCTTTGTCTGTGATGGTTGTGAATCCGATTATGGAACTTCTTATCATCTGATATGTAACTGCCCAGTTTATGCGCAACTGCGTTTCCAAATATTTGGTAAACACTTACTAAGTGAAATTGACTACAGAAACCTGAACCTTCAAAGTATTCTGTTGTTCATAACCCGTTGTGGTAAGGAGCTATGAGCTTTTGTACGTGTTGTATACGTTGTATGCCCTCTTCAAGGGTACCTTTCACAAACTTCCCATTTTTCTCCCATCCATATTCCTTTCCTTTTTGTTCACTTCCTTTTCCGTCAGGTGCGTGATGAGAAAGGCTGTGAAGGCGATGGCACAAATCTCCCGAATTGAGGTGAACGTGCCCCTGGAGCCGACGTTCTGATACCTGATACCTGCTGATATATACAAAAATTAGTAGAAATGTCATGTCCCTGTGTTCTGCAGAGGACATTTTTCAATATAAATACATTATTGAAAAAGCTTCTAGAGTTATTTGCTTCTGTGCAGGGTTCGTACTTTTCGTTTGATGAGACGAAATCATGCAATTTTCTGGTCGATGGAGAATGTTTCGTAATTTGTGGTGAAAAAATCTTTAAATCATTCCTCTTTTCTTTTGAATGAAGGGAGGTAAACGAAAATCGACTTTCTTGATGATTTTTTCTTCCGTTTCTTCATTTTCACTCCTAATTCACTTTTCGTGAAACTGTGGTAATCAATTTCAATAAATTGTGTTTTGACGAAAAAAGAAACGCTTCCAAGCACGGAAAATATGGAGATGTTGTAAGTAAAAATTTGGTATAATTTTAACGTCTTGAGTTTTCGCTTGATTTTCATCGCTTTTGTTTCTTTTTCTTTGTCTCGTTCCAGAGAGCGAGTAATGGCGCCTAAAGCCTATATGTACACTAATATACATAAGTATTCGTCATGCTTTCATAGTAATCTATCTGAATTTATGCGAATACTTTTGCCCATCAGTGTATAAACCAGGGCACTAGACTAAAAACTGTGTCCCATCCCAAGACGTCGAGGACCCATGGAGTGTTCATTAATCTTCTTAGCAAAGTCACTCCCAACGATTCGTCAATCATCTTTCCCCCTGAATGTGAAACGGTTGGTACGGCTGTCCCCGTTTCTTCCTTTCGTAGATTCAAAACTCTTCGTTAATCATGTTATTTATTACTAAATAATCTAATTGCCGGGGAGTTCTGGATTTTCTCCCAAATTCAAGTCTGCACGGTGGGCCTGGCCGTTTTAATACTTGTGTCATATTTATGATATGCTGCAAATATTAATGCAGACAAGAAAATGCTCGGGAATACAACCGACATTTCCAGGATGCTTTTCAATACTGGCTGTGCATGTGCTAAGACAAGACAAGACAAGACAAGTTACATACCGAAAGTCCTATCCAACTCCGCATCACTACGTAACACACACAGCGCCATAGGAATGTCTGATACTAACAGCTCAGGGAGAAATATCACTAATGCCGAGAAGCCATTGTAAACATGCTGAAACCACACAACAAATCCCATCATAGTGCTCTGATAAATTCCTAGCTCTCTTTATATGATAGCTCAAGTAAAGCAAAGTTTGTATATTAGCTTAATTTATTAGATGAACTTTATTGAATTCAGATATATTCTAGGTTTATTATTACCGTTTGTGAATTAGAGACATATCTATTGACTTAAAATTATATTCACCATATTGCACCAACAGGTAGGTGATAGATGGCTTATGTATAGGACCCTATATTATTCGAACTATTCCAGTCAGACCAGGAACCGTTTAATACTAAGTCCGATTGCCGAATTCCGATTGCCAACAGCAGTAGTTGATTCGAGGGTAAGAATCAATTTCTTATGGCTCATACAGTTGGTGCTCAGTATTCCCGTTCAATGCAAGAATAGGTACAGTGGTTCCCAAACCTAGCAGAAAGATAGTTGCGAGAGAATTCGATTACAGTGATATCACAAATAGTAAGACCGATACATGTTTTATGCGGACTTCGACTCTAATGATATGTCTTTACAGGAATTTTGTAATTAATCTCATCTTGTAGAATAAATTACTGATTTGGATCTTGCTAATTTGTCACTCCCGCAACACCACCATTTTATACAAAGGAAGGTTGAGTCAAGACAAATTTTATCTAAATGCAAAATCATCATTGCTTGGCGATGGCATTTTGAACAAAATTCATATTAGCTCAACCTTTCCTTGAATACAATGATGGTCATGGAAAGAACCGAAAAATTTTCAATAATGCGCTTCTCGAATCACTTGGATCACAGTTTGGATTTGCAAGAAATTTGTGGCTTGAGACGCCACCGCAACCAAACAGCCAACCAATAGTCCGAAGGTTACGAGAAAATTTCACTTGATTTCTGCTGATACTGACAACGACGATTACACGTCTCACGTCGTCGGTGGGAAAAAATTCTGCTGCAACTCCGACGATGCAACATTTCGAAAAATGGCTCGCGCACGCACCTTTCTTGTAATCAATAAAGAAAGCCCATTAGTCCCACCTCTTTGTTAAACGGTACGGGTGCAAATATTATGTGTAAGTAAGCTGCTGTCTTGAGTCATTTCGTTGCGAATCAAAACTTTTGAGTGGTTGCTGTTAGTGATAAGAAAGGCGCATAATTGAAATCTGATCGACTCTTCTAAGAACCACCGTTCTTTACAGCAATTTTCTTTCAAGTGCAAATCATAATCGTTTGACGACGGCAGAACGCTTCTGTCGGTAACAGAATGACGAGCGTGCATCAGATGCAGACGCTGCAGACGTTGTCCAACGCCTACCCTGCATTACACGACGTCTTGTACACAACCCTTCTGATTTTTCTAAGAAGAACGCGACCAAGCCGGAAACTGAATAGGAAACAAGAAGCAAGGAACAATGGCTCAAGCAGTTGTGGTGGTAATTTGGCACGCATATGGGATCCATAGGACTCAAAATCGAAGATAACCGCTAAAGAGGGGCAACCTTAACCCTGCCAATCTAGACTGTTTTTTTTTGCCCTTTGGAGTAATACCGAAGAGTGGTTCCAGGAGGCATACTGAGCTCAACGCGTATTTCCAGTTGGAAGGAGTCCCACACCCAGCACATAAAGATCAGTAACGACGCTGTAGCCAGCAAGATAGATAAAATTACTGAGAGATAACTTCCCGTTTTTATTTAAGAACATAATATGCAGTTCCTGAGCTTGGCTGAACTGCAATTTCTGAGAAAAAGGAATTCTTTGTCGAACAGATCAGTTCTATTCCGTTCATTTGTACAAAGCTTTTGAATAATCTAATTCCCACTATAAGGCCGCTTTCATCCCATTGTACGTCACCGTTCTCTGTGTCCCACATAATCATGCATGACTCTATTCCCTCGTCACCGGTGTGGTCGTCCCAGAAATTCGGTCACCGCTGCAGTCCAGCGGAACAGTAAGTGAAGGTACTCACCATCCATACATAAGTGTGTGCCACACCGCTAACTATGTGTAGGTAGCTTTTCCAGTTCATAATCCATTTTCATGGGGTGGCAGCTTTTTGAATTATTGAAATCGTTTCATCAGCGAGTGGCAATCTGGGAAATTTTGCATTTTCTGAACTGTTCGAACTGCTTATGGCTGTGTATGTGTCTCGGATATGCGTTCGTGCGGTGCCACTTTGCGATGATATTAAATTTATGGCGCACGCGGTTCGTCGTTTCGATATGGAAATATGGTTAGTCAACGTGGGTGACGACGGACGGCGGTGGTTAAACGTGAATGTGGGTTGATATTTTTTCATGACATATCGGTTATGATTTTTTTTTTCTGCGAAATGAGTTTAATGTATGTGCATACACTTTGATTGGAGAAATGCAATTCAGGTAGGGAAATGACGTGGGATAACAACTAGTCCGAACGTGTTAAAAGTTAAATTGAAATAACTTTGCCTCAATAGTCGGAAAACACGTGAAAGCTTCTGCGATTTCATCGTCGGAATGAGTTCAATGGAACTTTACAATTAAACTTAATCTTGTGCTTTCATTAGATCAGCGAGAAACATATTTTTCCTTCGATAAAAATTGAGTTCAATTCGACGATTGACTTTTCCACCAGAGAAAATCTGAATATCTTCGACTAAGAGGGCAGGCAGATTCAGTGAACCGAATATTAGCCAGTGTTCAATTTGCCGGAATAAAATACGGTTACGGGGGCAAACATATAAGCATAATGATATTTTAATTGCCCACTAATAGTGAGTGCGGTTTGCTCTAATTTGGAATCGGCTGCACAACCTGGGCGCACTCCTGGCAGACGCGTTCTCACGCTAATGCTTTTTGATTTCAAAAAGGGGCGGATTGGCTATAATGAAGAGGTTTCCAGATGGAGCGTCGGTACCCAACCATTCGTTAATTTGCACTTCCTTCCCACTACTTTGTGCTCCATTTTTAAGGATGCTATTGAATTAGAAGACCATCCGAACATCTACAAATAAGTGGATTAACGGATTTTATTTAAAATAGTTTTGATTAAACAAGTGAAGAATCCAATTGTTTGAATTATCAATTAACGGAATTATATTGTTGAGAACCTGAACAAGGGTTACATGACGGTCACGTTTCATGTACCAAAATCCACCGCGTGCTGGGTAACTATTTCAGCTTCTATGAAGTAGTGAAATGATTTGTGTAAGACTTTTACGTTATAAGTAAAGAAAAATCATGAAGTTTTTTTGACACATGGGTTGAATGAATTGTCGCTTTCCGATCGAGCTAAAAACATGGCTTAATAGACATAGGATGATTTGTACACTGCCGTGCCAAGCATAATTGTCCCATGTCGTTTTTTACGATGCTACTCTTCCCACTCTGCTGGCGGGGTTGCATTTGCTCAGACATTTTTTTTTCTCTACCAGGCATCATGGCTAGGCTTACCAGCAACCTTTTCAAGTTCTTAAACCATTGATGGACTCTTTTGTTGGCCATCAACAAAAAACGACATGGGATAACTATGCTTTTGGGCGGCAGTGCAGTTGATAAGATTATGGTCACTGGGGGAAACGAAGTTGGGACGCGGCGCAAGTGCGCTGGCCAGGCTGAAAACTGCAATCTGAACTGGTAAATAAAAACAAAATAATCAAAGTTTTGGATTTAGGAATTTAGGATTCAGGATTTATTTAGGGGTTTATATTGATTTGTTTATCGGATTTATCGGTCAGTCCTACTCAAAGTACAAGGGATAATCGATAAACAAAAGTTATTATTTGACAATCAACAGTTTGAAAGGGTACGGACAAGTGTGTGAGCGAAAGAATGTGAATGGGATTGCATAGATACCATCTATCGTATAGTACACATTTGAGGCGTGAATCTTCTTGCCTAACGTCCTGGTTGTGAGCGGCAACGAATTTGAGAACTAAGGAACTTAAGAATTTTGGAATCTCAGGAATCTAGAAACTTGGGAATTCACGTTTAGGAATTTGGGAATTCAGGAACCCTCGTTGAATACCTTCTAGGCTCTTTCCAGAAAGTCTTAATGAAGCTCGTTTAAGAATCCTACCTGATGCCTTCTAAAACCCCCTCGTGGAGATCCTCCAGGATTCCATTCAGGAATTCCACTGAAATTACTCCTGGAACTATGCAAAGAGATCTTAGACAGTTTCTACAGAAATTCCTTCTGCGTTCCTCCAAGAATATCACCCAAAGCTCAGCCAGAAATTCCAGCAATTTTACCAAAAATGTCCCCTGAAGTTAACCAAGGAATTCCCCTGAGCAGTCCATAGCAATTCTTCCTGCAGTTCCTGCAATAATCAACTCTGAGGTTCTTCCACAAATGTGCCATGAAATTCTTCCAAGAATTCCACCAGAAATTCCTCCTGGAGTTCCAACGACAACTCCACCCAGAAGGTGTTAAGAATTCCTTCAGAAAATCATTCTGAAACATCGCCAGTGATTCTTTCTTTGGCTCCATCAGAAATGTCTTCTGAAGCTCATCTAGGAATCCATCCTGAAGTTCCACAAGCATATCTTTTATGATTTCCTCCTGAAGTTGCTCCGGGAATTTACCAAATTTAGGATATCGCAACTGAATGAACTCTCAAAAGTTGTAACCGACGTGATCAGCGGCGTGAGTTATTCCTAGAATTACAGGAAAAAGAATTCCTGAAGGAACTCCAAGAGAAAAACCTGAAAGAACTGCACAAGGAAATCCTGGAAAAGCTTCTGAAAAATCAAATAAGAAATACTTGAAAGAACTACAGGAGGATTTACAAGAGTAATTTCGGGAGGAGCTCCAAGAAGAATTTTTTGAGAAACTCCAGAAAGAAATCCCGAAGAAGCTTCAAGAAGAATTCCTAATATTATTCTGAATTTTCCCAAAAAATCATTCTGAATTCCTCCAGGAATTAATTCTGAATTCCCCCAGGAAATAAATCTGAATTCCCCCAGGAACTCATTCTAAATTCTCCCAGGAATTCATACTGAACTCCCCAAGGAATTTATTTTGAATTCTCTCCGGAATTTATACTGAATTCCATCCGGAACTCATTCTGAATTCCCTCCGAAATTCATTCTAAATTCCCCACGAAATTTATTCTGAAATCCCCCAGCAATAAATTCTGAATTCCTCCCGGAATTCATTCTGATTTCTCCCACGAATTCATTCTGAACTCCCCAAGGAATTCATTCTGAATTCCCTCCGGAATTTATTCTGAATTCCATCCGGAACTCATTCTAAATTCCCTCCGAAAATCATTCTGAATTCCCCACGAAATATATTCTGATTTCCCCCCGAAATTCATTCTGAATTCATCCCGAATTCACTCAATTCCCCCAGGAATTCATTTATTCTGAACTCCCCCAGGAATTCATTCATTCTGAATTCCCCCAGGAATTCATTCATTCTGAGTTCCCCAGAAATTCATTCTGAATTCCCAAGGAATTCATTCTGAATTCCACCAGGAATTCATTCTGAATTCCCCCAGGAATTCATTCTGAATTCCCCCAGGAATTCATTCTGAATTCCACCAGGAATTCATTCTGAATTCCCCCAGGAATTCATTCTGAATTCCACCAGGAATTCATTCTGAATTCCACCAGGAATTCATTCTGAATTCCACCAGGAATTCATTCTGAATTCCACCAGGAATTCATTCTGAATTCCACCAGGAATTCATTCTAAATTCCACCAGGAATTCATTCTGAATTCCACCAGGAATTCATTCCGAATTCCCCCAGGAATTCATTCCGAATTCCCCCAGGAATTCATTCCGTATTCCCCCAGGAATTCATTCCGAATTCATTCCGAATTCCCCGAGGAATTCATTCCGAATTCCCCGAGGAATTCATTCCGAATTCCCCGAGGAATTCATTCCGAATTCCCCCAGGAATTCTTTCTGAATTCCCCCAGGAATTCATTCTGAATTCCCCCAGGAATTCATTCTGAATTCCCCCAGGAATTCATTCTGAATTCCCCCAGGGATTCATTCTGAATTCCCCCAGGAATTCATTCGTGATTCCCCAGGCATTCATTCTGAATTCCCCCAGGAATTCATTCTGAATTCCCCCAGGAATTCATTCTGAATTCCCCCAGGAATTCATTCTGAA
Source organism: Armigeres subalbatus (assembly GCF_024139115.2). NCBI lineage: Eukaryota > Metazoa > Arthropoda > Insecta > Diptera > Culicidae > Armigeres > Armigeres subalbatus. The sequence goes on from NC_085139.1 coordinate 62,252,863, forward strand.
TTCCCCCAAGAATTCATTCTGAATTCCCCCAGGAATTCATTCTGAATTCCCCCAGGAATTCATTCTGAATTCCCCCAGGAGTTCATTCTGAATTACCCCAGAAATTCATTCTGAATTACCCCAGGAATTCATTCTGAATTCCCCCAGGAATTCATTCTGAATTCTCCCAATAAATCATTCTGAATTCTCCCAGGAATTCATTCTGAATTCTCCCAGGAATTCATTCTGAATTCTCCCTGGAATTCATTCTAAATTCTCCCAGGAATTCATTCTGAGTTCTTCCAGGACTTCATTCTGAATTCTACCAGGAATTCATTCGAATTCCCCCAGGAATTCATTCCGAATTCCCCCAGGAATTCATTCCGAATTCCCCCAGGAGTTCATTCTGAATTCCCCCAGGAAATCATTCTGAATTCCCTCAGAAATTCATTCTGAACTCCCCCAAGAATTCATTCTGAATTCCACCATGAATTCATTCTTAGTTCCCCCAGGAATTCATTCTGAATTCCCCCAGGAATTAATTCTGATTTTCCTCAGGAATTCATTCTGAATTCTCCCAGGAATTCATTCGTAATTCCCCCAGGAATTTATTCTGACTTCCCCAAGGAATTCATTCTGAATTTCCCCAGGAATTCATTCTGAATTTCCCCAGGAATTCATTCTGAATTCCCCCAGGAATTCATTCTGAATCCCCCAGAAATTCATTCTGACTTCCCCTAGAAATTCATTCTGAATTCCCCCAGAAATTCATTATGAATTCCCCCGGAAATTCATTATGAATTCCCCCAGAAATTCATTATGAATTTTCCCTGAAATTCATTATGAATTCCCCTAGGAATTCATTCTGAATTCCCCCAGGAGTTCATTCTGAATTCTCCCAAGAATTCATTCTGAATTCCCCAAGGAATTCATTCTGAATTCCCCCAAGAATTTATTCTGAATTCCCCCTGGAATTTATTCTGAATACCCCCAGGAATTCATTCTGAAATCCTCCAGGAATTCACTCTGAATTTCCCCAGGCAATCATTCTGAATTCCTCCAGGAATTCATTCTGAATTCCCCCAGAAATTCATTCTGAATTCCCCCAGAAATTCATTATGAATTTTCCCAGAAATTCATAATGAATTCCCCTAGGAATTCATTCTGAATTCCCCCAGGAGTTCATTCTGAATTCCCCCAAGAATTCATTCTGAATTCCCCCAAGAATTTATTCTGAATTCACCCAGGAATTCATTCTGAATTCCCCCAGGAATTCATTCAGAATTTCCCCAGGAATTCATTCTGAATTCCCCCAGGAATTAATTTTGAATTCTCCCAAGAATTCATTCTGAATTCTCCCAGGAATTCATTTTGAATTCTCTCTGGAATTCATTTTGAATTCTCCCAGGAATTCATTCTGAATTCTTCTAGGAATTCATTCTGAATTCCCCCAGGAATTCATTCTGAATTCCCCCAGGAATTCATTCTGAATTCCCCCAGGAATTCATTCTGAATTCCCCCAGGAATTCATTCTGAATTCCCCCAGGAATTCATTCTGAATTCCCCCAGGAATTCATTCCGAATTCCCCCAGGAATTTATTCCGAGTTCCCCCAGGAATTCATTCTGAAATTCTCCCAGGAATTCATTCTGAACTCCCCCAGGAATTCATTCTGAATTCCCCCAGGAATTCATTCTGAATTCCCCCAGGAATTCATTCTGAATTCCCCCAGGAATTCATTCTGAATTCCCCCAGGAATTCATTCTGAAATCCCTCAGGAATACACACTGAATTCCCCCAGGAATACACACTGAATTCCCCCAGGAATTCATTCTCAATTCCTCCAAGAATTCATTCTGAATTCCCCCAGGAATTCATTCTAAATTCCCCCAAGAATTTATTCTGATTTCCCCCAGGAATTCATTCTGGAATCCTCCAGGAATTTACTCTGAATTCCCCCAGGAATTCATTCTGATTTTCCTCAGGAATTCATTCTGAATTCCCCCAGGAGTTCATTCTGAATTCCCCCAAGAATTTATTCTGAATTCCCCCAGGAATTCATTCTGAATTGCCCCAAGAATTTATTCTGAATTACCCCAGGAATTCATTCAGAATTCCCCCAGGAATTCATTCTGAATTCCCCAGGAATTCATTCTGCATTCCCCCAGGAATTCACTCTGAATTCCCCCAGGAATTCATTCTGAATTCTCCCAAGAATTCATTCTGAATTCTTACAGGACTTCATTCTGTATTCTACCAGGAATTCATTCCGAATTCCCCCAGGAATACATTCCGAATTTCCCCAGGAATTCATTCTGAATTCCCCCAGGAATTCATTCTGAATTCCCTCAGAAATTCATTCTGAACTCCCCCAAGAATTCATTCTGAATTCCACCATGAATGCATTCTGAGTTCCCCCAGGAATTCATTCTGAATTCCCCCTGATTTTCCTCAGGAATTCATTCTGAATTCTCCCAGGAATTCATTCGTAATTCCCCCAGGAATTTATTCTGACTTCCCCCAGGCATTCATTCTGAATTTCCCCAGGAAATCATTCTGAATTCCTCCAGGAATTCATTCTGAATTCCCCCAGAAATTCATTCTGAATTCCCCCAGAAATTCATTCTGAATTCCCCCAGAAATTCATTATGAATTTTCCCAGAAATTCATTATGAATTCCCCTAGGATTTCATTCTGAATTCCCCCAGGAGTTCATTCTGAATTCCCCCAAGAATTCATTCTGAATTCCCCCAGGAATTCATTCTGAATTCCCCCAAGAATTTATTCTGAATTCACCCAGGAATTCATTCTGAATTCCCCCAGGAATGCATTCAGAATTCCCCCAGGAATTCATTCTTAATTCCCCCAGGAATTCATTCTGAATTCCCCCAGGAATTCATTCTGAATTCTCCCAAGAATTTATTCTGAATTCTTACAGGAATTCATTCTGAATTCTTCTAGGAATTCATTCTGAATTCCCCCAGAAATTCTTTATGAATTCCCCCAGAAATTCATTATGAATTCCCCCAGAAATTCATTCTGAATTACCCCAGGAATTCATTCCGAATTCCCCAGGAACTAATTCTGAAATTCTTCAGGAATTTATTCTGAAATTCTCCAGGAATTTATTCTGAATTCCCCCAGGAATTCATTCTGAATTCCCCCAGGAATTCATTCTGAATTCCCACAGGAATTAATTCTGAATTCCCACAGGAAATAATTCTGAATTCCCACATGAATTAATTCTGAATTCCCACAGGAATACATTCTGAATTCCCCCAGGAATTCATTCTGAATTCTACCAGGAATTCATTCTGAATTCCCTCAGGAATTCATTCTGAATTCCCCCAGGAATTCATTCTGAATTTACGCCAGGCATTCATTCTGAATTCCCCCAAGAATTTATTCTGAATTCACCCAGGATTTCATTCTGAATTCCCCCAGGAATTCATTCTGAACTTCCCCAGGAATTCATTTTGAATTTCCCCAGGATTTTATTCTGAATTTCCCCAGGATATTATTCTGAATTCCCCCAAGAATTTATTCTGAATCCCCCCAATAATTCATTCTGAATTCCCCCAGGAATTCATTCTGCATTCCCCTCGGAATTCATTCTGAATTCCCCCAGGAAATCATTCTGAGTTTTTCCAAGAGTTTATTCTGAATTCGTCCAGGAATTCATTTCGAATTCCCCCAGGAATTTATTCTGAATTTTCCGAAGATTTAATTCTGAATTTTCCCAAGAATTAATTCTGAATTTTCCCAAGAATTAATTCTGAATTTTCCCGAAAATTAATTTTGAATTCCCCCAATAATTCATTCTGAACTCCCCGAGGAATTCATTCTGAACTCCCCGAGGAATTCATTCTGAATTCCCCCAGAAATTTATTCTGAATTTTCCCAAGAATTCATTCTGAATTACCCCCAGGAATTCATTCTGAATTTCCCCAGGAATTCATTCTGAATTTACCCAGGAGTTCATTTTGAGTACCTCCAGGAATTCATTCTGAATTCCCCCAGTAGTTCATTCTGAATTTTCCCAGGAGTCCATTCTGAGTTTTTCCAGGAGTTCATTCTGAATTCCCCCAGGAATTCATTCTGAATTCCCTCAGGAATTCATTTTTATTTCCCCCAGGAATTAATTTTGAATACCCCCAGGAATTTCCCCAGAAATTCATTTTGTATTCCCCCAGGAATTCATTTTGAATTCCTTCAGGGATTAATTTTGTATTCCCCCAGGAATTCATTTTGAATTCCCCCAATAATTCATTCTGAATTCCCACAGGAAATATATCCGAGTTATCCCGGGAATTAATTCTGAGTTCCCCCAGAAATTCATTTCTAACCCCTGCATAAGTCAATAGACTTATGCAGGGGTTCATCGAATTCACACACCCAAAGGATTTTGACATTTGAGCGGGTCGTCTTCTCGAACAAAAGTTCATTTTGCGTTCATTGTGCGACCCGCTCAAACGTCATAATTTCTTGGGGGAGTTCATTTTGTGTTAGTCTATATATTGAAAGCAATGTATCGATAAAATATCGGATATCGAAACAAATATGTCAAATATATCAAAAATTTGATTTCCTGAAAATTTTTCCTCAAAACCACAAATGGTCATTATTGATCAAATTATGGATAATATTGCGTCTATACAACACGGCAGACTACGGTAGGCTGGACGAATGCCGGAAGAGCGAAGATAATATTCAGTAGAGATCCCGGAGGCTTTCTGCAGTCCAGGGCGACTGGAAGCGATTGGCCCAGGATCGAGTCCAGTCCATTCGGCGTAGATTCATCGAGGAAGAGCTGTAGCCAATCAATACAATACAATTGTCTACTGATACAGATTATTTCCAAAATCTCGCATCAAAACAAGTCAACAACATCGCAATCGATAATTTTAGAACCCTAGAACCCCTCCTTTTCCTATTATGCATTTGTTATCCCTAATCTCGAGTCAGCTGCAAGTACGCCGGTTACCCAAACTAACGTCTTTCAAATAAACGCAAGATTGAAAAAGAATACAAAACAGTTATCCTATTAGCAAAGATTTGTGCCCTAGTTAAACACGAGAAAAGGTGTATCTTTACTTGGTGGATCAACATCTTTTTTTTACGCAAAATATATTACCAGTTGCGTGCAGAACTTAAACAATATCTCATGCGAACACACATTGGTTAAACAACTCCTTTTATGCACATTGAATCAAACATATATTTTAATGTTTTTTCTTCTATTTTATCTAAGTAGTGTCAGCCCATTTAGTTGTGTTAGTTCATCAGTAGGAACGATTCGAACGTCTAGCTGCCCTAGAAGTAATTTCTTTCACTATTCACATGCAATCCGAATCACTGGCAGAAAAGGCAGACGAAGAAATCACAAATTTCCCAGAAGAAAATCCATTTCAGCAATAACATGAGATGAGAAAAAATGCAAATTTTCCTAGCAGATCATTACATTAGTTCTGCCCGCCTTCGGATCTACGCCCATGCGTCACGGCCCCACGCCACCCAACTGCGATTGTGAAAATGCTTCACTGGGTGGCGCGTCTTCAATGTCCGCCATCGTCGTGTGGCTTTTCACTCTCTCATTTGCCTATCTTCCATCGGAGGATTTCTGCCAGGCAGGAGACCGGTGGTGCGGTGCTGCAGCCAGGGAACATCCCAAGAACTAACTCTTCAATAAGCCTCATTGAATTAGTTTTCTGACTTTTATGCGCTTGCTTGGGGCGCGCTGGGTTCCGTTTCTTCTTCTCCCGCCAATATACTTATTCAACTTTTATGCAAAATAGAGCACTGCTAATCGGCTGCCAGCGATCCGGATCCTGGCTCCTGCTGCCATGCAGTTCGCATTTCTTTTGATGATTTTTGAGAAGCCGAAGAGCCGTTTTGTGGGACTTAAGGAAATGGAAATGGCTTAGCCAAGGGTGTGGAAATCGTCGGAAAGAAAAACGATTTCAACTTTTCTAATGGTGAGTAATTTTTGTGAAACGATTTGCCCAAATGGTTGATGGAAATGTTGAAGTTGATTTTTTAATGTCGGATGGAAGCAATGGAGGAAACCAGGATTGAAGTTAATTTGGTTAGCTGGTTAGCTATATGACAGGTCTATAAAACGACCAAACACATATTTTAAGTAGATAATATTAGATGCTCAAACACCATTTACCTTTTATGTCAAGATATATTTGTCCCAAATGACATATGGTCAGGGATCTACTTAACCACATCAAACAACTTTTTGATCGTCCTATGAGAACTTTTATTGATATAGCATCATGTGATTAATAATGGAACAATGATTCTATCAGTTAGATGTCTTCTTAACAAATGCGTGGAATGTTAAACAGAAGCATCCAAAGGACACCCCGTTCCAGCCGTTAAGCGTTGCCCTAGATAAGGACAGCAATTCCGCAACCTTTTGACAATTAGTCGCGATGGTAATAAATCACTTGGACTTGAGCTAAATTTGCCTACCCACACAATCATCGGATCTGAACCATTCACCATCGGCGTAGGCACCGTTGGAATTCATCTGCCGAAAATCCAGCAAATCATTTCAACTAATGGATTGTGGCTGTAAAATGGTTTCGGTGCCCTTCGCCACCGTAGGGTCTTGTGGAGTTTCTCTGCTTGTGTCTGTTCAGTTTTCATCTTAGGCGTGCTTCAGGCCTGATTGATTGATTGACATTGCGCCTTACAGTCCAGAAGGGAAAAATGTTAAATTGTCGAAAACTCGATAAAGCATACTATCTTTCCAACGCTTGTGCTAGACATAATTATTGGTGGTTTGGTAGGTTTCTATATAACCGTTTGATATAAAAAGTTGGATTTTCACACTGCACTGAAAGTGAATACCATAACAAACCTTAAAATTACCGGTTCGATTCCTGGTGTGGGTCTAGGCAAGTTTCGGTTTAGAAATTGTCTCGATTTTTCTGGGCATAAAGAAGAAGCAGAATACTGGCATCTCATTAAGGCTTCAACCATGTTTTTGTTATGCACAGGGCTGACAATAGTCATTCTCGTCGTATGAAGAAAGCGGAAAAAAATTAGTCTTCGTCGTAACATTGCACGACGCAACACCTATTCGTTTTCTTCGCGCCGCATGCGTACCACGACGATAGTCGCGCAGCCAAAAGTTATGACGATTTTCGTCATCACTCCTTCACACAATTGATTGCACGTCATTATAAACGGACTGGTAAAAAACATAATAGCGTCTCAAATAAACAAATAGTAGGATATTTGGTAACATAAATGTATCGAAAACATTTATAACGCTTTCATACGTTGCTTCAAATTCATTATTACAAAGAATTAGTAAAAATCTTCGCATGGCAGCTGCCGCTTGAAGAATAACGGTATGAAGTCTTCGTTCTTCGATGTCGTCAGGACGATTTGGTTACACGACGAAAGCTAACGTCGTGCGCGTCATTGACGATGAGCGCAACACCTATGTATCGGGATTTCTTTCAGATTTTAACACAGATATTAGCACTAGGGAATTGGATTGAAACATCTACTTCTATTAGCTACTTTTTCTTTTCTTTTTTTTTCTTTTACGCATCACACATCCATCCGCAACTACGTTCGTCACAAAACTGACTGCTTTGCTTCCAACGCTGAATGAAGAGCACCAGAGGATAATTTTCTCCACTCCCCTCTCAATTATCTTTTGCTCTCCCGACGGGTTTCTACAACTCGCTCCGCTTTTTTTACACACTAATAATTTATCAAATATATTGTACATCCATATAAAATGTTTTAATGTTATATTCTATTAGTGTCAGTAATGAATTTATCATATTTTTTATGCTAATCTATTTCCTACATCCTTCTTCTCCTCTACTCTTGATGTTTAAAAAAATCACATGACAGTAACTGTTAATTGGATACAAAGATAGATTTAATATATTCGCCATATTGAATTGTACATTTCTGAAAAGAGAAAAATCATTAGCATCATATATAATAAAAATATATTTGAAACGAGACTTACCAATAACACCATATATGCATCAAGCTTCAAAGCATTTAAGACAATGTTAAATATACGAACAAACAAATCGCTGATTTTCTCAATGTACTAAAGGATACTAATTTTATATTACAAATCAGCATAAAAATATCAATATCAAAGTTTATAGGCTGTGACACAGCAAGAGCTGACGATCAATGAGACATTCATTGAATACTGATCTTGTTCTTTGCTGTTATGGGTCAAATTTCACAGGCTATATCGGCTACAGCAGCGGTTCTCAACCTTTTTCTTGAGAGGTACCGCTTCAAACTTATGCATTAATTGAGGTACCCCCTCTCGAAAGTAGGCTTCCAATCCTCTTGAAAAAATAATCCCGAGGCCTTTGGAGGGGAGCTCCATTCAGCTATTGAATCCCTTTAAAGTAGGTTTCCACGCCTCTTGATTAAAGGCTTCCGAACCTTTTATAGATTGGCTTCCGAGCCTCTTGAAGACGAATTTCGAGTCACTTAAAAGCAGGCTTCCTTTGCATCTTGAAAATACGCTTCTGAGCCTCTTGATAGTATGCTTCCAAGCCTCTTGAAAGAAGAATTCCGAGCTTTATGAAGTGAGGCTTCCGAGCATCTTGGAAGGAGACTTTCGAACCACTTGAAAATAGAGTTCCGAGCTTCTTGAATGCAGGCTTCCTAGCCTCTTAAAAATAGGCTTACGAGCTTCTTGAAATGAGGCAACCTAACCACTTGGAAGGAGGCTTCCGAGCCTCCCGAAAAGAGGCTTCCGAGCCTCTCGAAAAGAGGATTCCAAACCTTTCGAAAGGAGCCTTCCAAGCCTCTTGGAAAAGGCATCTGAGCCTCTTGAAAGGAGGCTTCTGGGCCTCTTGAAAGGAGGCTTCTGAGCCTCTTGAAAGAAGGCTTCTGAGTCTCTTAAAAGAAGGCTTCTGAGCCTCTTGAAAGGAGGCTTCTGAGCCTCTTGAAAGAAGGCTTCTGAGCCTCTTGAAAGGAGGCTTCTGAGCCTCTTGAAGAGTTTCTGAGCCTCTTGAAAGGTGGCTTCTGAGCCTATTGAAAGGAGGCTTCTGAGCCTCTTGAAAGGAGGCTTCTGAGCCTCTTGAAAGGAGGCATCTGAGCCTCTTGAAAGGAGAGGCATCTGAGCCTCTTGAAGGAGGCATCTGGGCCTCTTGAAAGGAGGCTTCTGAGCCTCTTGAAAGGAGGCTTCTGAGCCTCTTGAAGGAGGCTTGAGCCTCTTGAAAGGAGGCTACAGGCCTCTTGAAAGGAGGCTTCCGGGCCTCTTGAAAGTAGGCTTCCGGGCCTCTTGAAAGCAAGCGTCCGGGCCTATTGAAAGGAAGCTTTTGAGCCTCTTGAAAGGAGGCTTCCAAGCCTTTTGAAAGGAGACTTCTAAGCCTCTTGAAAGGAAGCTTCTGAGCCTCTTGAAAGAAGGCTTCTGGGCCTCTTGAAAGGATGCTTCTGAGCCTCTTGAAAGGAGGCCTCCGGGCCTCTTGAAAGGAGGCTTCCGAGCCTCTTGAAAGTAGGCTGGGGCCTCTTGAAAGAAGGCTTCTGAGCCTCTTGAAAGGAGGCTTGAGCCTCTTGAAAGGAGGCTTCTGAGCCTCTTGAAAGGAGGCTTCTGAGCCTCTTGAAAGGAGGCTTCTGAGCCTCTTGAAAGAGGCCTGAGCCTCTTGAAAGGAGGCATCTGAGCCTCTTGAAAGGAGGCTTCTGAGCCTCTTGAAAGGATGCTTCTGGGCCTCTTGAAAAGAGACTTCTGAGCCTCTTGAAAGGAGTCTACTGGTCCTCTTGAAAAGAGGCTTCTGAGCCTTTTGAAAAGAGGCTTCCGAGCCTCTTGAAATGAGGCTTCTGGGCCTTTTGAAATGAGGCTTCTGAGCCTCTTGAAAGGATGCTTCTGAGCCTCTTAAAAGGAGGCTTCTGGGCCTCTTGAAAGGAGGCTTCTGGGCCTCTTGAAAGGAGGCTTCTGGGCCTCTTGAAAGGAGGCTTCTGAGCCTCTTGAAAGGAGGCTTGAGGCCTCTTGAAAGGAGGCTTCTGAGCCTCTTGAAAGGAGGCTTCTGAGCCTCTTGAAAGGAGGCTTCTGAGCCTCTTGAAAGGAGGCTTCTGAGCCTCTTGAAAGGAGGCTTCTGAGCCTCTTGAAAGGAGGCTTCTGAGCCTCTTGAAAGGAGGCTTCTGAGCCTCTTGAAAGGAGGCTTCTGAGCAGAGATGCATCTGAACACGAGAACGTGTGTTCGTGTTCAAAACGTTTTGAACACAGCACACTGTTCAAGAGCACTGACCCAACTTAGCAACTTGTATCCTAGAAAACAAATTCAAGCGATGGCATGCTACACATTTTTCGGCTGGTAATGGGACACGTGGGCATCTAAATCAAGCATGCTCGTATATTTTTGCATAGTTCAAAATCTAAGGAATCTTAGTTACCATGATCGTTTTGCTTGCGTACCAACCCAGTGCACACTGAACAATGTTCAGAGTTCAAAACTAAGAACACCAAGGCACGCTCTTGGCTCATGTTCTGTTCAGGATGCATCTCTGCTTCTGAGCCTCTTGAAAGGAGGCTTCTGAGCCTCTTGAAAGGAGGCTTCTGAGCCTCTTGAAAGGAGGCTTCTGAGCCTCTTGAAAGGAGGCTTCTGAGCCTCTTGAAAGGAGGCTTCTGAGCCTCTTAAAAGGAGGCTTCTGAGCCTCTTGAAAGGAGGCTTCTGAGCCTTTTGAAAGGAGGCTTCTGAGCCTCTTGAAAGGAGGCTTCTGAGCCTCTTGAAAGGAGGCTTCTGAGCCTCTTGAAAGGAGGCTTCTGAGCCTCTTGAAAGGAGGCTTCTGAGCCTCTTGAAAGGAGGCTTCTGAGCCTCTTGAAAGGAGGCTTCTGAGCAGAGATGCATCTGAACACGAGAACGTGTGTTCGTGTTCAAAACGTTTTGAACACAACACACTGTTCAAGAGCACTGACCCAACTTAGCAACTTGTATCCTAGAAAACAAATTCAAGCGATGGCATGCTACACATTTTTCGGCTGGTAATGGGACACGTGGGCATCTAAATCAAGCATGCTCGTATGTTTTTGCATAGTTCAAAATCTAAGGAATCTTAGTTACCATGATCGTTTTGCTTGCGTACCAACCCAGTGCACACTGAACAATGTTCAGAGTTCAAAACTAAGAACACCAAGGCACGCTCTTGGCTCATGTTCTGTTCAGGATGCATCTCTGCTTCTGAGCCTCTTGAAAGGAGGCTTCTGAGCCTCTTGAAAGGAGGCTTCTGAGCCTCTTGAAAGGAGGCTTCTGAGCCTCTTGAAAGGAGGCTTCTGAGCCTCTTGAAAGGAGGCTTCTGAGCCTCTTGAAAGGAGGCTTCTGGGCCTCTTGAAAGGAGGCATCTGAGCCTCTTGAAAGGAGGCTTCTGAGGCTCTTGAAAAAAGGCTTCTGAGCCTCTTGAAAAGAGGCTTCTGAGCCTCTTGAAAGGAGGCTTCTGGGCCTCTTGAAAGGAGGCTTCTGAGCCTCTTGAAAGGAGGCTTCTGAGCCTCTTGAAAGGAGGCTTCTGGGCCTCTTGAAAGGAGGCTTCTGAGCCTCTTGAAATGAGGCTTCTGAGCCTCTTAAAAGGAGGCTTCTGAGCCTCTTGAAAGGAGGCTTCTGAGCCTCTTGAAAGGAGGCTTCTGAGCCTCTTGAAAGGAGGCTTCTGAGCCTCTTGAAAGGAGGCTTCTGAGCCTCTTGAAAGGAGGCTTCTGAGCCTCTTGAAAGGAGGCTTCTGAGCCTCTTGAAAGGAGGCTTGGGCCTCTTGAAAGGAGGCTTGAGCCTCTTGAAAGGAGGCTTCTGAGCCTCTTGAAAGGAGGCTTTGAGCCTCTTGAAAGGAGGCTTGAGCCTCTTGAAAGGAGGCTTCTGAGCCTCTTGAAAGGAGGCTCTGAGCCTCTTGAAAGGAGGCTTCTGAGCCTCTTGAAAGGAGGCTTCTGAGCCTCTTGAAAGGAGGCTTCTGAGCCTCTTGAAAGGAGGCTTCTGAGCCTCTTGAAAGGAGGCTTCTGAGCCTCTTGAAAGGAGGCTTCTGAGCCTCTTGAAAGGAGGATTTTGAGCCTCTTGAAAGGAGGATTTTGAGCCTCTTGAAAGTGACTTCCGAGGAAGCTTCCGAGCCTTTTGAAAGGAGCCTTCCGAGCCTCCTGGAAAGAGGCTTCGGGACCTCATGGAAGGAGGCTTTTGAGCTTCTTGAAAGGAATCAACCTAACCACTTGAAAGGAGGCTTCTGAAGTGCCCAGGAGGCTTCCGAGCCTCCTGAAAGGAAGAATTTTTACGAGCCTCTTGAAAGGAGGCATTCAAGCTGCTTGGAAAAGGGCTTACGAGAAGCGTAGAAGGATGCTTCTGAACCTCTTGCAACGAAGCAAACGAGCTTAATTGAAAAAAAAAATCATTTTGATCATTCGACGTTTTGTTAGTTTGATCTTTTGTTCCACAGCCCTTCATACATTGTGCTGATTGTGGAAGGCAGGATTCAATTGGGATTTATTGATCGCATTGCATATTATGTACAATATAAATTTTTGAAATAAAAAAATTATCCACAAGTTTTGATTGCAAATGTAATACGTCCGCCATTACGCATTTTTGTCCAAGGTACCCCCTAGGGCCAGCGAAGGTACCCCCAGGGGTACATGTACCCCAGGTTGAGAACCGCTGGTGTAGAAGAACTTGCGGAGAATTTTTATTATATTTTTTTTATTATCATGATTTTATTTGTATTGTTTGTTTTTTTAATTACAATAAAACAATAATATTGGTGTTTTTATTCCATTCCATTCAATTTGGTAAATGTTTATCACATAGGTCGTCCGGATTGTGGCCGAGGCGACCAGATTGAACCGAAGCGGCTAGGAACTACAAAAACATCACTTTCATCATTGCTTTGTGAAATCATGAAAATTGAGACGACAAACGACATATTTTGAATCAATTTGAGAAATGTACCTTCCGTAGGTTGAACCGTTCACGTTCACGTAAGGGCCACGTGCCACAGCCCGATATGTGTAAGGACATAAACGGGAACCTTCTTACGAACGAGCGTGAGGTGATCCAAAGGTGGCAGCAGCACTACGAAGAGCACCTGAATGGCGATATGGCAGACAACGGTGGCGGTATGGTAATGAACCTAGGAGCACGCGCGCAGGACATGCGACTTCCGGCTCCGAATCTCCAGGAAATCCAAGAGGAGATCGGCCGGCTGAAAAACAACAAAGCCCCTGGAGTTGACCAACTACCAGGAGAGCTGTTTAAACACGGTGGTGAAGCACTGGCTAGAGCGCTGCATTGGGTGATTACCAAGGTTTGGGAGGATGAGGTTCTGCCGCAGGAGTGGATGGAAGGTGTCGTGTCCCATCTACAAAAAGGGCGATAAGCTGGATTGTAGCAACTACCGCGCAATCACATTGCTGAACGCCGCCTACAAGGTACTCTCCCAAATATTATGCCGTCGACTAACACCAATTGCAAGAGAGTTCGTGGGGCAGTACCAGGCGGGATTTATGGGTGAACGCTCTACCACAGACCAGGTGTTCGCCATACGTCAGGTATTGCAGAAATGCCGCGAATACAACGTGCCCACACATCATCTATTTATCGACTTCAAAGCCGCATATGATACAATCGATCGGGACCAGCTATGGCAGCTAATGCACGAAAACGGATTTCCGGATAAACTGATACGGTTGATCAAGGCGACGATGGATCGGGTGATGTGCGTAGTTCGAGTTTCAGGGGCATTCTCGAGTCCCTTCGAAACCCGTAGAGGGTTACGGCAAGGTGATGGTCTTTCGTGTCTGCTATTCAACATCGCTTTGGAGGTAGTAATACGAAGGGCAGGGATTGACACGAGTGGTACGATTTTCACGAAGTCCGTCCAGTTATTTGGTTTCGCCGACGACATTGATATCATGGCACGTAACTTTGAGAGGATGGAGGAAGCCTACATCAGACTGAAAAGCGAAGCTAAACGGATTGGACTAGTCATCAACACGTCGAAGACGAAGTACATGATAGGAAGAGGCTCAAGAGAGGTCAATGAGCCACCCACCACGAGTTTCTATCGGTGGTGACGAAATCGAGGTGGTTGAAGAATTCGTGTACTTGGGCTCACTGGTGACCGCCGATAACGATACCAGCAGAGAAATTCGGAGACGCATAGTGGCTGGAAATCGTACGTACTTTGGACTCCGCAAGACGCTTCGATCGAATAGAGTTCGCCGCCGTACCAAACTGACTATCTACAAAACGCTTATAAGACCGGTAGTTCTCTACGGACACGAGACCTGGACGATGCTCGTGGAGGACCAACGCGCACTGGGAGTTTTCGAAAGGAAAGTGTTGCGTACCATCTATGGTGGGTTGCAGATGGCGGACGGTACGTGGAGGAGGCGAATGAACCACGAGTTGCATCAGCTGTTGGGAGAACCATCCATCGTTCACACCGCGAAAATCGGAAGACTGCGGTGGGCCGGGCACGTAGCCAGAATGTCGGACAGTAATCCGGTGAAAATGGTTCTCGACAACGATCCGACGGGAACAAGAAGGCGAGGTGCACAGCGGGCAAGGTGGATCGATCAGGTGGAGGACGACTTGCGGACCCTTCGCAGACTGCGTGGTTGGCGAAGTGCAGCCATGAACCGAGCTGAATGGAGAAGTCTTTTATGTGCAGCACAGGCCACTCCGGCCTTAGTCTGATGATAAATAAATAAAAACCTTCCGTAGGTCATCCGGAATGTGACCGAGGTGGCCGGATTTAACCCAAGTGGTCAAGGAACTCTAAATATTGTCTTTCTATTATTGCTTTGTGAAACCGTGAGGTTTAAGGTTTCACACGACCTATTTTGAGTTAATTTAGAAAATGGCCTTTTCGTTGGTCCCCGGATTATGCCCGATGAGGCCGGATTGAATCCGAATGGGCCTGGACCCCTAAAAATATCATTCCCATCATTGCTTTGTGAAATCATGAAGTTTGAGGTGTCGCACGACCTATTTTGAATCGATTTAAAAAATGGCCATTCCTTGGATCCTCCGGATTGTGGCCGGAATGGATCCGAGTTGGCCTGGACCCCTAAAAATATCATTCCCATCATTGCTTTGGGAAATCATGAAGTTTGAGGTGTCGTACGACCTGTTTAAATCGATTTAGAAAATGGTCATTCCGTGGGTCCCCGGATTGGGACCGATGTGGCCGGATTGACTCCGAGTGGGTCAGGTACTCTAAAAATATCATTTCCATCATTGCTTTGTAAAATCATGAAGTTTGAGGTGTCGCACGACGAATTTTGAATCGATTTAGAAAATGGTTATTCCGTAGGTCCTCCGGATTGTGGCCGGAATGGATCCGAGTGGGCCAGTAACCTAATAATATCATTCCCATCATTGCTTTGTGAAATTAAAAGTTTGAGGTGTCGCACGAACTATTTTGAATCGATTTGGAAAATGGCCATTCCGTAGGGCCCCGGATTGGGACCGATGTGGCCAGATTGAATCCGAGTGGGGTAGGAACTCTAAAAATATCATTCCCATCATTGCTTTGTGAAATCATGAAGTTTGAGGTGTCGCACGACCTATTTTGAATCGATTTAAAAAATGGCCATTCCTTGGATCCTCCGGATTGTGGCCGGAATGGATCCGAGTTGGCCTGGAACCTTGAAAATATCATTCCCATCATTGCTTTGGGAAATCATGAAGTTTGAGGTGTCGTACGACCTGTTTAAATCGATTTAGAAAATGGTCATTCCGTGGGTCCCCGGATTGGGACCGATGTGGCCGGATTGACTCCGAGTGGGCCAGGTACTCTAAAAATATCATTTCCATCATTGCTTTGTAAAATCATGAAGTTTGAGGTGTCGCACGACGAATTTTGAATCGATTTAGAAAATGGTTATTCCGTAGGTCCTCCGGATTGTGGCCGGAATGGATCCGAGTGGGCCAGTAACCTAATAATATCATTCTCATCATTGCTTTGTGAAATTAAAAGTTTGAGGTGTCGCACGAACTATTTTGAATCGATTTGGAAAATGGCCATTCCGTAGGGCCCCGGATTGGGACCGATGTGGCCAGATTGAATCCGAGTGGGGTAGGAACTCTAAAAATATCATTCCCATCATTGCTTTGTGGAATCATGAAGTTTGAGGTGTCGCGCGACGAATTTTGGATCGATTTAGAAAATGGCCATTCCGTGGGTCCCCGGAATATGACCGATGTGGCCAGATTGAATCCGAGTGGGGTAGGAACTCTAAAAATATCATTCCCATCATTGCTTTGTGAAATCATGAAGTTTGAGGTGTCGCACGACCTATTTTGAATCAATTAAGAAAATGGCCATTCCGTAGGTCCCCGGATTATGACCGATGTGGCCAGTTTGAATCCGAGTGGGCCAAGAACCCTAAAAATATCATTCTCATCATTGCCTTGAGGAATCATGAAGTTTGAGGTGTCGCACGACCTGTTTTGATTTAAATTTGTAAATGGCCACTTATTCCGGGGACAACTGACCCCAATGGAATCTGGAATAATCCTTGAACCGTATTGTGGATAGCCTGGATAGTGGATAGCCATCCATCCGGATGGAATGCAACTTGTTGTGAAAGAATCGGTCAAGAAATGCGGTTTTTACAGCAGTTTAGATTTTTGAAAGCCCTCAAAAACAGACGTTGGGACGGAAAGGTTAACTGGTTGACCCAGCAGACGTTGTACTGCATAGTATGCGAAAGTACGCGTTGTAAACTGCCAATGCGAAATATTAGTTTGAGCGAATATTAATTTAAGTTTTTCATGATTTACTCAATTTAACTCGCCACTTTCACATGAGGAAATATCATATAAACCTGTCGGAAACGATAACGAATATATTTGCTGAAGGAGTGGACAAAATCCGTCCAGCCGTTTTCGAGTTATGGGGATACGAGCACAGACCATTTCTTTTTTGTTATATAGAAAGATAAGATACTGAAACGAACTTCTTCGCACATTTCGACTTCTAATAGTTACCTGCTAGAACTAGTCAAGTTGTAGATATATGATAGGAGATGGGAACGGTATGAAAGCCCATTTCCAGATCTAGCGATTGCTCGAACATTAGTAACATATGGAAAGGTAAAAAGTAGGAGGGATGAAACGGGCCTGGGATTGAACCCACGACGTCCTTCGTATGAGGCAGAAGTGGTGGCCATACCACCACCAAGCCCGTTTGATTTTGTAGAATTATGGTTTATACGAGCAAAAGACATTATACGAAACGATTTTATGCGAAATTGATAAGCTACTCGTACTGCAATCGATATTCTTCTCAAAATCCTTCTCCCATAAAGCAAGTGTTCTTAACGGAGATTTAGTATCAATGTTCCCAATCGTTCATTCAGATGCCTGTCAAATTGACACTAGCTCTACACAACAATTAATAGTCCTTTCTTCGCCGACTTTCACCAAACAAACGCACAATAGGCAGTTAAATTTGATTAATTGTAGTTTCGGAATCACGGCCTTTGCTCATTGGTGCCGTCATCGTTTTTCCAGCGCGCCAAAGATGTTCGGCTCCTCTTAGGCATGAATATGCACAAGTTAAAACCAGCTCCGATTAGAATCGCAAACCGTTTTTGGAACCCGATGCCGAGATTCTGAATCTACGACCCACGAATATGAAAAGTGAATATTTTAGAAAGGGGGTTGCCGCCGCACATAGGGGTATTTCACCATTCTAGCCGGAATAAAGTTAAATTTTCAAAATTGTCCTAGAGCAGTCCAAATATGCCTCAAACTTATCTGAATAGTAGACGAGCGACTCCTAGTACTAGATTTTCTATTTAGATTTAAAGTTTTACCACTACACTTCTAGAGAGTTAGAGGTTTTTCGTTGAGGAAATTAATTATTTTTTCTGTTGAATTTGATTACGTTCGGTATGTTCTATTGTGGTCAAATATTTGTCACAGCAATCCACAGATCAGTACATACCATGAAAAAGTAGACAAAATAGTATCATGTAAACATATTTTTGACAAGAATGAATGGTTCTGAACAGAAATACAAAAGAGTAATTCGAAGTCCATTTTCGATCTGAAACTAGATAATGTTACTCATATTTTCAATAAGCATAAAACACTTATTCGATGATATTCGGTAATATTTCAGTATAGAGAGGACGCATTTATGTCTATATTTTAGGATGCCGAAGAAAAATCTTGCGCAAATTTGCGCCATTTTGAAAGCGGATGTTTTTAGTTTGGTACTGTATTTAAGGCATTTATGGCCTATGTCATACATTCAACCTCCCTATGAAAAGAGGAAGAGTCATAGAGCAATTTCCATGACACCATCTTTTAGCTCTATATTTCCCCATGCAAACACAAAGAGTTGAGCTGATTTCGGTAGCAGCGTTGATGAGAATGAATTAATTGGAATTACCATTGTTTTTCAAGGTTTTAAAAGGTAAAGCACATGGGTCAAAAAGTGAAAATTAAGAAAACTGATATTTCAGCTAAATTATCATCACAGTATCATAAAATAAGGTGAAATATAGCAGTTTGAGAGATAAAATAATTTATTCCGGCTAGATTGCGAAAATACCCCTATGTGCGCCGGCCGCCGCCAGGATAGATGAACGATAAGAGGAGCGCAAAAACTGTAACAATAACGAAATGTCAAGTTCATATGCGGAGAAGCTCCACTTTCGCTTTTGCCGGATAGAACGGCCACTGGCAGACTATACGGTTGTCGGCTCATGAACTTCGTTTTAATCTACATAAGTAATCAAATCGTCTAGACAGCGGGTAAGTAGTATACTGCTCAGCGGTGCCGTAACAGCGTGGAACGATATTAGCTGCTGCTGCCTCGGTGTCTGTTAACAAGGGGTTGGCTTAGTTGATAATGAAAACCAGCGGTTGTGGATTTTGCACTGCAGTCGGCAGCAGCGCGGACAAGCCAGTCAGCCAGTTTGTTTCCAGCGATTCTTTAGGACATAAACGAGTGAATTATGAATGTCATGGAGATACAATGGTATGGTTTTTTCTCGTCAGTTCCAACTTGAATAGAAATTGGTTGACAGCTCATTATAGTCGAGGATATGAGAGATTCTGATAGTGTATCAAAATTGAAATGGATGCCATATGCTACCAAATGAGTATTATCTAGGTATAAGAAGCTCCATCTCTTTCTAGATTAATCATGCTACAAATTTCAAATAAGAAGAAAATGTTGCACATCCTGGCCGTTAGAATTGTGATGAAACATTTCGGGATCCGTGGAATGGAAAATTATAGAATGCATGAAAGGCAATAATACAACCCTTTCAATCCTCTGTAATTTATCAATTTTGCCTCCAGCACAGCTATGTGCGATTTTTCCCCTACAACATGCATCTGTAAATCCGTTCAACGATACCACCATCACCGTCTGTCATCACAACGCCTTTCGCTTTGAACCCATATACCGCATCACTTTATTGGACAGGTTGTGCGGAGACATATTTCATTGGGATTATTCTAATATTTCACTCAGTCATCATACGAACGAACCTGAATGTTGCCTCATCATCATTGTCGCCGTAGATTTTGTGCCTGCTTTGCTGGCCAAAGGGATCGAAATCTGCGGCCGACTAGCAGCATCGGCGGGAATGACCATGTGAGCATCGTTCGTCGCCACGACACAATCCGTAGCTTGATCTTGATCCCGAACGAATTGGAGGAAAAACTGGACTTTGCAGATGAAGCTGAGTATTCTCAAACCAACATGCATACTGTCTGAAAACGATTCCAGTACAAAAAATAAATGCAAACTTCTAACGGTAAAAAAATTTGGGTGGAAGCTATAACCAAAATAACACAAAATTATATAAAATGTACCAGATTTTTAATTGAATAATTATTTAATTCCACTCGACTTCGAGTTAATCGTGGTGGAATCAAATGGAACAATACTAACTCGCCAAAAGGTTCCAATGTTCTGAAAAGTTTTATCCATCATCATGATTGTATTTCAGTTCGGTATTTCATTTTGAAATATTTCTATTTATTTTGGCACAACCTCCCAAATATATGCTCAAACGGTGTAGTACAATTTCTGAACAGCCCTTGAATGGGACGAAGGGAATCGAAATAACTAAAGTCGGTAATACACAAGCTTCATCGCAGTGCTGACGAGTAATAGCTTACAGCACCCCCGCAGGAAGCATAAGAATGATGATGACGATGCAGGCTGGCGATTAAAGATGGAATGGATTTCGCTTTAGGTCAGCATATTTACTGTTTGTACTAGTCAGGCCTATTTTGAGGAGCTCCCCAACTGGTTGTCTCAAATGAATGTGATCACTATCAACTAGTGAGAACGGCAAGGCAATTGTTCCCCAAGATAGCAACATAATACTAAATTTGAACAAAACGTTATATTGATTGCATTCAGCAAGAAAATAAGTTTGATTTTGACAAGAAAATATTTAAATCTATTTAAATATCTTCGTACACCTATTTGAATGGTGTTCATTATTTTTGGGTACATTAACGATCGGAACAGAAAATTAACCATGATTAGTTTTTTAGTTTTTGATAGTCTTTTAATGCTCAGCTTTGATTTTGTCATACTCAGAACAGACATTTTTATGCTACCGCAGCAATGGAATCAGCCATAAAATTAGATACCCATATTCGCATTAATCTGATCTGTTATCATTTCATTATGGTCTAGGAAACGTTTTTACGGAAATGGCCATAAAACTGCGTATTTTAAGTAAACGTCATATACAATGGCAAGCAGTTGAAAAAATGCGTTTTGAATATACCCTCGGTAAATCTGGAGCATCCCCGGCCCAGACAACCACACATCGCATAAGAATGCACGATCAAAATCGTTTACCGATCCAAGTTTCATCAGATTCGCATTGTTGTGCAAAGCTAATCAGTTTATTTATAAATTTTCCCGCACAGTAGGCTATTTTACGAGTTTATTCCAGCTTCATTTGTTGACATCGCATATTCCTGCAATCAAACTCACATGAAATCGGATTATCTGTCAAACAGAGTTTGTTATCACAAACTACATCGCAATGCATAACGAACAAACTCGCATAAAAATCGTGCACATCGCATACACTTCCGTGCAACGTCGGATAAGAAATACAAGTGTAGTATATATTGCCTCCACTTTTGTACGTAAAAAGTGTTTTCGCGACTGGTAAGCGATGAAATTTGTGCGCATAGGCATCGCATAACAGAAAAACAATTCTATTATGCATGCATTCTGGTTGTCTGGGGGTGCCCGAAGACCGATCTAAGATTTTGGAGGGTAATAGAATACTAGAAGAGTATCCACTTCCGATGGTCCCGGTTCACTCACAATCGGAATATTCTACGCTATGTTATGGTGATGCCGTCAATATTTTATGTGTCCTGTTTCGTCAAAATGGTGCACAACGTGTTGACGTTGGGAGAATTCAATGTCGCGTATTTCCACTTGCGAGCCGATCATCTCGAAAAAGACGAGATCGACTTTGAGTTGAACTTCCGCAGTGTTGTCATCTCTCCTGAATCGGATCAGTCATACACCAAAAGGCGTCGTCGTTTGCGTTGACTGGCTGTAGGTAAAAAAAATCGAAGGTCAAAAGGTCGAATGACAAAAGGTCGAAGGTCAAAAAGTCGAAAGGACAAAAGGTCGAAAGGTCAAAAGGTTGGGGGGACAAAAGGTCGAAACAAAAAAAACTGCGTCAAAAGATCGAAGGACAAAAGGTGCTCGTTCTTACTTTTTCTCCCTTTTACCTTATATTTCCTTCCTTCTTTATTTAGCCTTCCTCGTTATTCCTTCTTAATTCATATGTTTCCTTCCTTCCATTATCCTTCCTTCTTTCTTATTTCTTGCTTTTTTCTTCCTTCCATATTTCACCTTCCTTTTTCCTAACTTCTTTCTTCTTTTTTTCCTTTTTCCCTTCTTCCTTCCTTATTTCTTTCTTCCGTCTTTCTTTCGTCTTTCTTCCATCTTTCTTCATTTTTTTCCTTTTTTTTCTCCTTCTTTCTTTATACGTTCTTCCTTCTTTCTTCTTTTTTTCTCTTTTCTTCTATTTCCCTCTTTTATTCATTTTTCCTCTTTTCTTCTTGTTCCCTGTTTCTTTTCTTCCTTGTTTCCTGTTTTTGTTCCTTCTTTTTTTATTTTTCTTTCTTATTTCCCTCCCTTTTTCCTTCTTTTTTCCTTCCTTCTTCCCTCTTTATTCCTCCTTCCTACCTTCTTTCTTTCTTCCTTCTTGTTTCCTTTTCTTCTCCCTTCCTTCTTTCTTCCATCTATCTTCCTTCTTTCTTCTGTCTTTCCTCCTTCTTTCTTCTTTTTTTTTCCTCCCTTTTTTTCTTTTTCCTTTCTTCTTTCCTTTTCTCCTTCTTTTTTCCTTCTTTTTTCCTTCTTTTTTCCTTCTTTTTTCCTTCTTTTTTCTTGTTTCTTTCTTCTTTGTTCTTTATTTCCGCTATCTTTCTTTCTACCTTCCCTGCTACTTGCCTCTTCTTTCTATCTTTGTTTTTGTTTCCTTGTGTCTTCTCTCCTTCTTTATTGATGTTTTCTTCATTGTGTCTTATCTCCTTTTTCTTCATTCATTCTTCTGCCTTCCTTCTAATTTCTTTCGTTTCTCCTTCTTCATTTCATCCGTCTTTCTTCCTTCTTTCTCCTTTTTTCTTCTTTCTTTCTACCTTCCTTCTTTCTTATTTCTTTCTTCTTTCTTCTGTTGTACTTCCATCCTTTTTCTTTCAAATTTTCTACTTTCTTCCTTCTTTATTCTTTTTTTCTTCTTGTTTCTTCATTCTTTCCTCTCTCTTTCTTCTTTCTTCCTTCCTTCTTCCATCTTGCTTCCTGTTTTTCTGCTTTTTCATCTTTCTTCCTTCTTTTTGCCTTCTTCGCTTCTCTCTTCCTTTTTTCTTCTTTCTTCTTTCTTTCTTACTTCTTCCTTCCTTCTCTTCCTTTCTGCCTTCTTTCTTCTTTCTATTTTCCTTTCTTCTTTATTCCTTCTTTCTTCCATCTTTTTTCTTTTTCCCTTCCCTGTTACTTGCTTCTTTCTTCCTTCTTCTTTTCCACTTCCTTGTGTCTTCTCTTCTTTTTTCTTCTTTCTTCCTTTCTTTTTCTTACTGTATATTTTTCCTTCCTCCTTCTTTCTACCTTTTCACTTGTCATCTTTATCTCACTTCTTACTTCTCCCTTCCTTACTTCTCACACTTACTTCACTTGTCACTTTTTATTTCTCATTCCTTCCTTTTTACTTCTCACTTCGCATTTCTCACTGCTAACTACTTACTTCTCACTTCTCATTTCTCACTTATCAATTCTCACTTATCAATTCTCACTTATCAATTCTCACTTATCAATTCTCACTTATCCATTCTCACTTCCAACTTCTTACTTTTCACTTCTCATTTATCTATGCTCATTACTCCCTTTTCACATCTTACTTTTCATTACTCATTTCTTGTGTTTTTGTCTTTTCGACTTTTTGACCTTACAACGTTATGACACATATTCGACCGTTTGACCTTACGACCTTTTGACCTTTAGACCATTTGTCCATTCGACCTTTTGACCCTTCGACCTTTTGTCCTTTTGACCTTATGTCCTTCGACCTTTTGACACAGATTCCAACCGGAGCAACTTATATATGACTTGATTTGGTGGACTCAAACTTGCCACGACAAATACCCAAATCAAGTTCAACATCACCTTTGAAGTAGCAAACCACTAGATCAGGGGCCTGCAGCTCACTTGCCAATAGTCCACGCGAATCTGTGTCAAAAGGTCGAAGGACAAAAGGTTGTAACAAATATTTTGGCAATAAATTTCCTAAATCCATCAACTAGATTAACAGTGTAATCAAGTTCCCACAAAATGAAGCTTTCACTCTATCATCAGCTTACGCGCTATCTCCCTGAATTAAATGAGGCAACTGAAGCTTTTCGAAGCAAAGCTTTAGATTGTTTCCGGGAACTCACGAGAATCTTCACGAATCTCATTTAGCCAACCACGGAGCAGAGCAACTTTACCCTTTTACACGAAGTTCAAGGCTTTACACAGTTTTATACCCGCACGCAAAATTGGAAACAAAAACTAAGGATGAAGCGGGATGCTTAGATATGGTTGACGTAAGGCAGAAGGAGATGGGGGTGGGCTTTACTGCGAACGTATAATACAGATACGAATCAGCAGAACCTAATATGCAAATTCCGATAGTGGGTTAATTTGATTCTCGTGCGATTCGTCAGCCTACATAGTTCGGTGTGATTAGTCTGCTAAAGACAAGAAAAATATTTTTTGAAACCATTTTGTAAAATCTTAAAACTATATAAAAATTGTGTAACTTAGAGTAGTTAAAAACAAACGAAAGGTGAAAAGGCATAAGGTAAATTATGAGATTTTGTAAAATAACGACCAAATAAATAATTTTTCCAGATTTAAGTTTAGCTAAAGATTAGCTTTTGTGCACCACCTTAACAGGTGATAAAAGTTTCTGTTTCTGTAAGGTAAGAAATTAATTGTGCCTAAGTAGTGCGAAATGAGAATGTTGAAATTATTCGCTTGACCAGGTGAATCCCGCTGGTCATCGCGGGTGCTTGTGTGGGGTCGATTTGGCGGTGAACAATTTGGTCCGGAGTCACCCTAGTTGGACCGAGTCACCCTAGTGCCGCATCGTCTATCACCTTAAAAGCTTCCTCTCTCATATACGCTACGCAACACGACTCGCCACGTGAAAGCTCCTGCGATTTATCAACGACACGTAAGTCATCGCACGAATCTCTCAAAAAGCTTTATAGTACACCGAAACAAAGCAAGAATCGTTGAGTAAGTGAACTATCATCATCGTCAACACTGTATGCAGGTGATCGTCGATAGCTTCACGAGACGGTCTATCTGGAGTTGAAGCTTTGGCACTAAGCATTAGAGCATACGTGCGCGCCTGGGTCTAGGTGAACCCCAAGCCTTTCGTCGAGGGATGGTAACGAATTTTATGATTTGCCAAATCGTCGATGCATGCGGAGTGAAATTCAACGGAATAAGGTCAGATCTTTCAATTGTAAATAGTTTTAATTTAATTAGCAATTAAGATCTCAAAAGCTAGGACTAGTTATTTAGTGACGTCACTTTCAGATCGTTAGGCCTCTGCACTGAATGATTGGTCAATGAATAAACAGGAGTTGAAAACCAATAGGCCTACACCTGTATGAAGGTTGACGACTTAGCGATTTTAATTTATAAGGAATGTATACCAGATATCTCCTTGGGTCTAAAGTTGATTGATTTGATAAATTAGAATTAGTATTTTAAATTGGGTTTTGAATTAAAAATAGTTTAAATTGGTATTCTTTGTGTCTGCGTGTGGTCAGCTGAGTGGGATTTGGTGTTTGAGGGATAAAATTCAACCCGCCCTAGAGAAGAGCCTTTGCCGGGCCACTGACAGCCTCAGCAGTCCCACCGTTCGGTGGGTGGCGCATAAGCTGCTGCTGGTTACGTACCGAAGCATTCGTTTCAAGGTCGAAGGTCAAAAGGTCGAAAGGACAAAAGGTCGAAGGGACAAAAGGTCGAAGGACAAAAGGTCGAAATGGCGAATGGTCTTTCTTTTTTATTCCTTTTTTCTTTTTCTTCTTCCTTTTTCCTTCTAATCTCTTCTTTCTTTTTCCTACTTACATCATATGTTTCCTTCCTCCAATTCTTTTTCCTCCTTACTTCTTTCTTCATTCTTCCTTCCATACTTTATCTTCTTCATTTCTAACTTCTTTTTTTTCTTTTTTCTTCCTTTCTTCCTTCATCTTGCTTCCTTCTTTCTACCTGTTTTCTTCCTTTTCTCTTCTTTCTTCCTACTTGCTTTCTTCCTTTTTTCTTCCTTTCTTCCGTATTTCTTCTTTCGTTTTTCCTACTTTTTTTCCTTCTTTTTTGTCTTCTTCCTCCCTTCCTTCTTTTTTTTCTTTCTTTCTTCGTTCTTCCTTCTTCCTTTCTTCCTTCTTTCATCCTTCTTTCTTCCTTCTTTCTTTCTTCTTTTTTCCTTATTTCTCTCTTCTTTATTCCTCATTTCTTCCATCTTTCTTCTTTATTTCTTCTTCATTTCTTCTTTCTTCCTTATTTCTCTCTTCTTTCTTCCTCATTTCCTCCATCTTTCTCTTTTTTTCCTGTTACTTCTTCCTCCTTTTTTCTTTTGTTTTGCTTCATTGTGTCTTCTCTCCTTCTTCTTCCTTCCTTTATTCTTCCTTCTTCTATTTTCCTTTTTTCTTCTTTCTTTCTTTCTTCCTTCTTCCTTCTTTTTTCCTTTTTCCATCTTCCTTCTTCTTTCTTTCTTTGTTCTTTTTTCCTCTTCTGTTCTTTTTCTTTCTTCCTTTCTTTTTCCTACTATATATGTTTCCTCCTCTTTCCTTTTTTTCCTACTCATTTACCTCTCACTTCTTACTTCTCCGTTCCTCACTTCTCACATCCCATTTTTTACTTGTCACTTTGTACTTCTTATTTCTTCCATTCCACTTATCACTTTTCACTTCTCGCTTCTCATTTATCTATGCTCACTACTTCCATCTTGCATCAAACTCATAACTCCCATCTCATTTCTTGCCATTTTGTTCTTTCGACTTTTTGTCTTTCGACCCTTTGACCTTCGACGTTATAATACATATTCGACCTTTTGTGTATTAGACATTTTGTCCTTTCGACCTTTTGGCCCTTCGACCTTTTGTCCTTGCGACCTTTTGACCTACGACCTTTCGACCTTCAACCTTTTGACACAGATTCGTTGCTCCAACCAAATCGGCCTCAATTGTGCTACTCGGGTGAGTACCCGAATCTGGAAGTAGCTTCCCAGAATATTGTTCAGCCCTACAGGTATGCCCGCCGACGCAACGAGTTCGAGATCTCCGCCCAACAGAAACTGTTGGATGCATTCCGCACGTTGAGTGTTTTTACTGCGCAGTACCGTTTACCACGCCGCTTGCATTCGATGGTGGTCTCTGAAGTGTCAATTACCGATTTAATGACACCAGATTAGACCGGCTCTCCAAAAGCCAAATTGCTCGGTCGACAATCCTCCCGCCTGATTCACGCCTTGTCCAACAAGACATTGCTGTAAATATGTAATCTGGGGCGTGGAGGGCAAAATGTCATTCAAATGACATTATTGCAAATGACACGTGACATTTTGGAGAGTTTTCACTCTCCAGCCTTGGATATTATATTTAGAGTAATGTACCCTTGACCAAAAATATAGCCCTACTCAAGCTTTATAAGTACATCTAAAATTATGATGTGAATTTTACTTCTGAAGAAAGTTATTAACAAATTAGTCAAATGACATGCAGATGACATTTTACAAGCCTGGTCTGAAACTCGATTATGCAAATACACAACATGTGACAGAACAGGTGCTTTTCCTACTAAGCTACGAAGGACCTCCGTCGTCTTCCGCAACTAAGCGAAGTACCCGCTGCGACGACGGAGGTCCTTCGTAGCTTAGTAGGGAGAGTACTTGTCTAGCGTACTGGTTTCGTGGGATCAAAACCCACCGTAGGGAGTTGTTACCCTCCAATACTTTTTCCGAACTAAATGTATCACATGTTGTGCATATGCATAATAGAGTTTCAGACATAGTTATTATTTTCCACTCCGGGTGGCTTAATACCCGGCGTATAGGCAATTAGCTTTGAATGTACTGAATGTCTATTAGACAGATTGGTTTGTACGCTGAGGCGTCTGTCGGAGGCTTGCCAGGTTTCGGTAACAGAACCAAACGCTGTCTCTTCCTTATATCAGGGAATGTCCGCTCGTCCAGGCACCTGTGCATGGCTGGTCTAAACGTGTCCGGATTTGTCATTATGGCAGCCTTTAATGCAATATTTGGGATCTCGTTCGAACCTGGTACTTTACTTGGTTCGACGGACTTTGTCACCGTTAATAGCTCCTGTACCGTCCCACTCGCTACCTCTTTGTCGTCTGCATCTACCCTCGCTGCTGGTGACTTTAATTATCGTCTTCAGCCTCATAGGACATCGCACGGGAGGAGCAAGTGTTTTGGTCAGCACCACACTATTGGCGTCTCTCATGGGTTCGAGTTGGCGCTCTAGCACAGTATGTCGAGACTCAGGGCAAGTTTGGCACTGTCGAGCACTTTGAATAACTCGATGAGTTCTTCCCTCACTTTATCAGTATACATGTGGCGTATAATTCCACAGTCGCGCCATCCTCGGCATAGTAGCATCACACGCTCGAGACAGAATCGTAACCAGTTCGTCATAGCTCAGACTTCCCGTGTTTTCTTCCAGACCCATAATCACTGACGGTCCCATTCTTGTAGTGGGCGACCTTCCACGCTCGGGTTGTAGGAGTTTAGCTCCCCAGCTTTCTCTTTTTGCCTCGCTGTCCATCCTGTACCGAATAGTCAAATGGTCACTATGGGTGTCGTCAACCCTCCACTACACCGGCCAAACTTGGAGTGCAGAATGTTACGTCTATTATCGATTCCACTCCTTATCACTGGAAGGTTCCAAGGGAGCCGTCGTTGCTCAGCACGATGTCCAGCTTGGCTAAGTCCTTAATCAGCGTTTGTCCTCTCCGTTTAGTCACCAGCTTCCCGTTCTGTCGCATTGAAGTCTCCTATAATGACTACTGGCTTGCGGTTGCGACCTACCACCCGAGCACCACACATGATGTACAAATGCTTCTGTTACTCATTTATAACCATATTTTGGTCACATTTGAGTTGCTGCAACCAAATCAGACTGAATTGTGCTGCTAGGGTAGGTATGACGTCAACCATCTGAGTGAATAGTTCTATCGGCCACCTTGGATGGGCATAATAACTGCAGTAGTATATTCCATTTACTTTCGCTATAACCGCACCTTTGCCACTGATTTCACCACTTCCTGGATCCTGAATCTTCCCGTCGTATAAATCTCCGCTGATCCAGTTCCCGTTATCCGCGAGGATGCAACAGGATAACCCTCATTTCTACACCCTCGCCTAGGGCTTTTCCTAGGCTGGGTGCGCTATATGAGGTACCCCAGCCTGTGAGCCATTATTTAGGACAATGTTGGGCTCAGAGCATAAAATATTCACTTTCATGAAGCATATTCGCTTCAACTTTTGAAAATCGTGTTTTGATTACTTACTCAGTTTACTTCTTCCTAGATTCATTCAATTGATTACCACTGAGTATAGTAACCGCGCGCGAAAAAAAAACATAATTAGCCTTGATACTGACATTTGCCGCTAAAAAGGCCCCTTAATTAAACGTTGGGATTAGATCTATGCGTGTATTGATTTAAATCATCAAACATGTGTTCATATTCACGATTTTTTTTTTTTGAAAATCAAATAAATAGTCACTGACCCATTCATTTACGGTGCAGAGCCGAATATGAATATGTTTAGAAGTGACAAAGAAGGCCGATGGGCTTCATAAAAAATAATCAAATATTTAAAGCTCTCAACTTGAACTTATTTTAATGCTGCGTGTACGTTGAAAAAAGAAACGCTATGTAGATATCGGGACTTATGTTGCGAACCGATATCCGCCAGCTTCGAGGCGCAGCGCATCGTCTTGAGCACGTCGGCGAAGCGATCTTTCTCTGTTTTATTGTGGTCCTTTGGAGACCTCACCAAACCTCCCCACGAGAAGCGGTTCACTTTCGATCTTGTCGGTTGGTTTAGCTTTATTCACGATTATTAGGTCCGCCTTAGGGCTTTGCTGATGCAGTCAGGTCATGCGAGGGTTTTTCTCCGTAATCTTTCTACACATTTCTCAGTTTTTGTGTAGCAGACACAACAAATAGCTCCGTATATCCTTCAACCCCATAACTAAGGATGTACGCATGAATTCATATGAAATAATTTCAGGTTTCTTTCATCGAACAAAATAGTACAAGTAAGACAAAAAGACCTTTGGTACGGTTTTACAGAACGCCGACCAAATGGCAATGGTGCATCTACAGTAGGTAGCAAACAAAGTAAATTGTATAGCTTATTGGTTTAAGGTGAGTTACGGCGGCGTCCAAAAATGGCAGCCACAATGGCCGTGCTATCTCTCACCTCGCGTTTTTGCTCGCACAAATGTGAATATTTAGGCGGTTAGCACATCTGGAAACCATTTTTTCATGTATGCTGCAAGTGAGCAAAAGTGAAAAACTACTTTTTGCTTTTGTCTGTCGTTTACTTTTCAAGTTATGTGCCCTCAAAAGTGCTATGTAGATTTGAAATTGGGCTCCAACGCGATTCACCTTAACAATGTTCTCTTCACACATGCCACAAAAAACATTCCTAAATGGTTGATCTAAATTATCAAAATGATCTCTCACATGATGCGAGTGAAAAAAAAACTGCATTTCCAGACGAGCATACAGTTTTATTGTTTGATAACGAAGCCGAGATCGATCCATTTCCAATTCATTGGATTTGCAAAGAACTCAACTTTTCTAATCTGAAGCGCAATATTGGGGCGGAGGTGCAGCAACGGACACCGAAATAAGCTGTCAAAAAGTTGACACTTTTTGCACCCGTCGCCGCAGTAAACGAAGGGAACCAATAATCGGACCACATGTTGCATGAACATTTTTCTCAGCTGCGCTCCAACAAAACCGAAACTTTTCAAATTATTTATTATTTTCCTCGGTGGAGACTGGACAGCGCTGGCGGCGGATCTCCTGCGCTTATACTTGATTTATGACGGTGGCATTTTTCCCGTTTAATTCCCACTCGAACATTCGGCATTAGCACGCTCCCTGTGAAATTTTGCCATTCTGGTGGGTTTTTTTTTTCTCCCTCTCGGAGTCCAATTTCAACACAAAAGCGTGTTTTACGATCCTAGATCTGCTGCCGCCGGCTAGATGGTTTGGTTCAATTTAATTGGAAATTACAACCAGAACACATTCCCGATCTCGGTAACCAACAAGCGTCTCGGTTCGTCGTTTTTATTACTTTGCCATTATTACCAAGCTTATTGCTGGGAGTAGCTCTTTCAAGACGCGTTGTTTTATCGCTTTGAAACTTTTTTCGTTGCTGCGGCTGCTGCTGCTTTTGATCCAATGATGGCGAAGGTGTTGTTGCATTACACTCGCATCTGGCTTTTTTAATTTAATTTCGAACCAATTCACTCGGTTCGTTTTCAAGGTGGTTTAATTGTATTTTTCCATGCTTCAACTTCTGGGAAAATGTCTGCCGTGGCCAAGTTACAATGTGAGATGCAGTAGGAATATTATAAGAGCACTAGCCTCCGATGCAGGTGATCAATATCGAGTAGCTACGTTATTTGCTGCGCAGGATATAAGTATAATTTGTCCAAAATAAACACATTATTTCGTATTACGTTCCACGCTATAATGGGGTTATGCGCTAATTCCCGTCATATCAAATTCAAACTTATCATCGAATCATTTGATACCTACACTATGACTTGAGATCATTGAAATTAGGGATCCTATATTAAGAGATGTGCGAATACTTTTCCAGACGATTTAGCAACGCTCTTACTTTTGTAAACAAACGCTGTCAGCACTTGCCGTGGCGCAAAATGTTGGAGCTCGAAAATGACTTTGTTATCTAACGTCCAACAGTGCATTATCACTAAAATAAAAGTGCAATACAAATGAACAAAGTACCATGCATAAACTAGACTATAGTATACAAGTATACTTGAACTTGCTAATGTAAAACAAATTGTTTATTCGACAAAACTTTCCGTAAAAATTTTTTCATTACAATCGCAATACCTTTCAATCCGCAAAAATAACAATGTTCATTTGGCTCAGATTCTGACAGCTTTCAATGCTCGATTGGCTTAAGATGGCCGCTTTCGCATATCTCTGAATGTAGGATCCATAATTGAAATCACATTCTGGTGTCAAAAAAAAATAAAACGGTTTGATTTTGGTTTGAGTTGTCCGCGCGGAGTCAATGTTTGAGCATTTGTAGTGAAGTTGCACAAACCCCATATATTGTTTGATGGTTGGTGCTCAATCTGGCGCTTCAGTCATTCGTGTGTGATTTTGTTGGTCGAATAAATTGATTGTTCGTGCCGCTGTTGGTAAAACTTGATGGATGTTTGAATAAACAAGAGGTGGAGTCAATGTTGGTCAGTTGGACTGCTTGACCGTTTGTACGTTCCATTAGTCGTTTGACAGACTGAGGTATTTTACTGGATGGTAGTGCAGTCAAAACTTCTTTTATGCGGTCTAAATGGGATTGTACTTGAAATTATTTTTTGAACTGGAACCGAAAACAAACTTGTTGAAGACTTTCGTAATTGTATGACATGATAGTTATTATGGATGAGGTCACAGATGGCTTGTCCAGCTATCCAAGAATTTTCTGGACTGAATAGAATCAGTTCTACACTCGTGAACAAAGACCTGTAGTGATGTTTTGAATATGGTACTCGCTCCTTGTTGTACAGATAAAATATATCGTAAACAGTATATGTTCTTGGTCATCCAAGAAAAACTTGGAGTAAGGCCTTTTGTTCTACACGCGAAATCGAGTATCAATTCACCCGATCCAAATATGGCACATGCTCTCTGTAGTACAAAAAAAATATAATGCGTCCATAGCATATGATCTTGGTCAACCAAGAAATTCCTGGATCAAGGCCTTTCGGTCTTTACGCGTAACCAAAGATCAGTGCTGCAAATTGTCACCGTTGAAGTCATGCAAAGTCTGATAATAACAAAATCAAGGTCATGTGTCAAGTATTCAATTGTGATGCTCAAATGTGGAACCCAAATGCTTGGTGTAACGATTACCATAAAAATGACATTTTAGCGACAAACTGTGGGTCGCTCACCTAGACCTCTGCGCTGATTGAAATTTAACCGGCAGCGGCATGATGGATCATTTTCCGCCAGCGGCAGCGGCGTGGCGGCGTTACGCCGTTGATGATCGGCGGAAGTTCCTCCGGGAGTTCCTTCAGAAATTCCTCCGGAAGCTCTTTCAGAAATTCCTCCAGAAGTTCCTCCAGAAATTCACCCGGAATTCCTCCGGAAGCTCCCTCATGAATTCATCTGGAAGTTCATCCTGAAATCCCTTTGGAAGCTCCTCCAGGAATTTCTCTGGAAGTTTCTGAAGTTCCTCCAGGAATTCCTCCGGAAGTGAAGGAATTCCACCGTAAATTCCTTAAGGGAATTCTCCGGAACATCCTCCAGGAATTTCTCCGGAAAATCCTCCAGGAATTTCTTCGGAAAATTCTTTAGGAATTTATCCGTAAAATCATCCAGAAATTTTTCCTTAAAATCCTCCAGGAATTCATCCGAAAATTCCTCCAGGAATTTCTCCGGAAGTTCCTCCAGGAATTTCTCCGGAAGTTCCTCCAGGAATTCCTCCGAAAGTTTCTCAAGAATTTCCTCCGGAAGTTCCTCCAGAAATTCCTCCGGAAGTTCCTCCAGGAATTCCTCCTGAAGTTCCTCCAGGAATTCATCCGGAAGTTCCTCCAGGAATTCCTCCGGAAGTTCCTCCAGGAATTCATCTAAAAGTTCCTCCAGGAATTCCTCCGGAAGTTCCTCCAGGAATTCCTCCGGAAGTTCCTCCGGGAATTCCTCCGGAAGTTCCTCCAGGAATTCCTCCGGAAGTTCCTCCAGGAATTCCTCTGGAAGTTCCTCCAGGAATTCCTCTGGAAGTTCCTCCAGGAATTCCTCTGGAAGTTCCTCCAGGAATTCCTCTGGAAGTTCCTCCAGGAATTCCTCTGGAAGTTCCTCCAGGAATTCCTCTGGAAGTTCCTCCAGGAATTCCTCCGGATGTTCCTCCAGGAATTCCTCCGGAAGTTCCTCCAGGAATTCCTCCGGAAGTTCCTCCAGGAATTCCTCCGGAAGTTCCTCCAGGAATTCCTCCGGAAGTTCCTCCAGGAATTCCTCCGGAAGTTCCTCCAGGAATTCCTCCGGAAGTTCCTCCAGGAATTCCTCCGGAAGTTCCTCCAGGAATTCCTCCACAAGTTCCTCCAGGAATTCCTCCGGAAGTTCCTCCAAGAATTCCTCCGGAAGTTCCTCCAGGAATTCCTCCACAAGTTCCTCCAGGAATTCCTCCGGAAGTTCCTCCAGGAATTCCTCTGGAAGTTCCTCCAGGAATTCCTCTGGAAGTTCCTCCAGGAATTCCTCTGGAAGTTCCTCCAGGAATTCCTCTGGAAGTTCCTCCAGGAATTCCTCTGGAAGTTCCTCCAGGAATTCCTCTGGAAGTTCCTCCAGGAATTCCTCCAGAAGATCTTCCAGGAATTCCTCCGGAAGTTCCTCCAGAAATTCCTCCGGAAGTTCCTCCAGGAATTCCTCCAGGAATTCCTCCGGAAGTTCCTCCAGGAATTCCTCCGGAAGTTCCTCCAGGAATTCCTCCGAAAGTTCCTCCAGGAATTCCTCCAGAAGATCCTCCAGGAATTCCTCCGGAAGTTCCTCCAGGAATTCCTCCGGAAGTTCCTCCAGGAATTCCTCCGGAAGTTCCTCCAGGAATTCCTCCGGATGTTCCTCCAGGAATTCCTCCGGAAGTTCCTCCAGGAATTCCTCCGGAAGTTCCTCCAGGAATTCCTCCGGAAGTTCCTCCAGGAATTCCTCCGGAAGTTCCTCCAGGAATTCCTCCGGAAGTTCCTCCAGGAATTCCTCCGGAAGTTCCTCCAGGAATTCCTCCGGAAGTTCCTCCAGGAATTCCTCCACAAGTTCCTCCAGGAATTCCTCCGGAAGTTCCTCCAAGAATTCCTCCGGAAGTTCCTCCAGGAATTCCTCCACAAGTTCCTCCAGGAATTCCTCCGGAAGTTCCTCCAGGAATTCCTCTGGAAGTTCCTCCAGGAATTCCTCTGGAAGTTCCTCCAGGAATTCCTCTGGAAGTTCCTCCAGGAATTCCTCTGGAAGTTCCTCCAGGAATTCCTCTGGAAGTTCCTCCAGGAA
Organism: Armigeres subalbatus; assembly: GCF_024139115.2. Lineage (NCBI taxonomy): Eukaryota > Metazoa > Arthropoda > Insecta > Diptera > Culicidae > Armigeres > Armigeres subalbatus. Next base: position 62,287,650 of record NC_085139.1, read on the forward strand.
TTCCTCTGGAAGTTCCTCCAGGAATTCCTCCAGGAATTCCTCCGGAAGTTCCTCCAGGAATTCCTCCGGAAGTTCCTCCAGGAATTCCTCCGGAAGCTCCTCCAAAAATTCCTCCGGAAGTTCCTCCAGAAATTCCTCCGGAAGTTTCTCCAGGAATTCCTCCAGGAATTCCTCCGGAAGTTCCTCCAGGAATTCCTCCGGAAGACCCTCCAGGAATTCCTCCGGAAGTTCCTCCAGGAATTCCTCCGGAAGTTCCTCCAGGAATTCCTCCGGAAGTTCCTCCAGGAATTCCTCCGGAAGTTCCTCCAGGAATTCCTCCGGAAGTTCCTCCAGGAATTCCTCCACAAGTTCCTCCAGGAATTCCTCCACAAGTTCCTCCAGGAATTCCTCCACAAGTTCCTCCAAGAATTCCTCCGGAAGTTCCTCCAGGAATTCCTCCACAAGTTCCTCCAGGAATTCCTCCAGAAGTTCCTCCAAGAATTCCTCCGGAAGTTCCTCCAGGAATTCCTCCGGAAGTTCCTCCAGGAATTCCTCCGGAAGTTCCTCCGGAAGTTCCTCCAGGAATTCCTCCGGAAGTTCCTCCAGGAATTCCTCCGGAAGTTCCTCCAGGAATTCCTCCGGAAGTTCCTCCAGGAATTCCTCCGGAAGTTCCTCCAGGAATTCCTCCGGAAGTTCCTCCAGGAATTCCTCCGGAAGTTCCTCCAGGAATTCCTCCGGAAGTTCCTCCAGGAATTCCTCCGGAAGTTCCTCCAGGAATTCCTCTGGAAGTTCCTCCAGGAATTCCTCTGGAAGTTCCTCCAGGAATTCCTCCGGAAGTTCCTCCAGGAATTCCTCCGGAAGCTCCTCCAGGAATTCCTCCGGAAGTTCCTCCAGGAATTCCTCCACAAGTTCCTCCAGGAATTCCTCCGGAAGTTCCTCCAAGAATTCCTCCGGAAGTTCCTCCAGGAATTCCTCCACAAGTTCCTCCAGGAATTCCTCCAGAAGTTCCTCCGAGAATTCCTCCGGAAGTTCCTCCAGGAATTCCTCCGGAAGTTCTTCCAGGAATTCCTCCGGAAGTTCCTCCAGGAATTCCTCCGGAAGTTCCTCCAGAAGTTTCTCCGGGAATTATTCTGGAAGCTTGTCACCACCCCCTTGGGAGGGAAGGCCGCATGAGACGGAGACAAAGAATGGTTGAAGAAAGCCACGGTAGCATTGTCACTAGCATGTTTGTCTACCTTACCAACCAACAACCTGGTTCGAAACAGTGGAACCAATTTTAGAAGAAGTACGCGAAGTCATTCCATGAACAAAATAAAAGTATAAATTTCACATTCAAATAATTAGTAGAAGGTTTTATTACTTACGTTACTGGTTAGATACTTATTCCTAGTGTTGTGTGAGCGTAAGTTTATAGGTGTATCCCACGGCGGTTGGTTTTAGCGGGCCCGCTTGGACAGACGCAGAATTATCCACCGACGACATGTCGGCCCTCCCATCGCTGGCCGCATGATCCTCGCGCCGCGGGGTCCTTATGGACCCAACAGCAATTGTGGTAGGAACGAAAGGCCTAAATCATCGTACAATGGGAAGCACTTTATGTCACATTCCACATAGAATCCATGATCAATCACACCGCTTACCGATCTCATTGCAATGCATCTACTCCATCATTATTTCCACAGCACTATTTCCAAACCCTCCACATCTATGCACGCACTATTCTCATCATTCTTGAGCGAATCTGTTAAGAAATTCATTTCTTTTTAGGTTTTGTTCTAATAACAGGTCACCGTATTACCTATAGAACAAATCAACAAATCACAAGTTCTACTTTGTTGGGCACTGCACAACTATCTCCGTTTGCTCGGTCAGTCAGGCTATACAATGACTGGGTTGCCTGCTTGGCTGTTAACTGACTACTGATCATCTCTAACAAACTCATCAGTTCGGCAGAGTTAGTTTTGGTGCTTCGTATTCCAGTTGGAGAGTGGCGATAACATCTACCATGCTCAAATGGATTAAGAGATGGGATGCTGTGAGAGCGTGCATTGTGGAGCTACCTGTATAAGGATCTACACACTGGTTTGCAATTGCCGTAGATGTGTGAAAGCTGATGTTGGATATGAAGCGAGATCGGATGATAGAGATTCTTGACACTTTCGATATCGGCTTTCTGTCTCTGTGATGAAGATGTGTTCTGTTGTATGTGTTGTAAGTGTAGTGGATTACATATGGTAGGGTCTCTATACTTCCATTTCATGTGGTGACATTCAGAGTTGCATATTAACCCTTTCGAGGCCGGCTGTAGTAAATACGTAGGTTACAAGCTCCTTCAGGAATTTTCCGGAAAGCTCCTCCAGGTAGTTCTCAGAAAGTTTCTCCAAGAATTATTTCCGAAATTCCTTGAAAATTGCATTCAAATTCCTTCAGCAATTCCTCAGGAAATTTCTTCAAAAATTCCTTCTGAAGTCCCTCCGTAAGCTCCTACAGGAATTAATTTGGAAGTTCCTCCAGAAAACTTCGGGAAGCTTCTCCAGGAATTGTTCAGAATGTTTCTCCTAAAATTCTTTCCGGCATTCCTCGGAAAGTTCCTTCAAGAAATCGTAACAGAATTCCTACGAAAGATCCGTAAACAAGTTTCGGGATATTTCTTCAAGAATTTCCTCGGTAGTTTCTCCAGAAATTCCTTCGGAATTTCTGCAGGGAGTTCTTCCGCAAGTCCCTCAGATAATTCAGGTATATTCAAGCAAACGATGTAATTGACTACGGAATTTTGAAATTCATTAAGAAATACTAACTCATTCAATTCCAGTTCCTTCCACGATGTTTCACGAAAGACTTCAAGAATGGAACCGCATGTAAAAAATATTGCTGAATGAGATTTCAACTACCGCGTTTACCGAATTTGTTTGCGTTTACCGGTATTTCAATGTTTCAATTTAATACAGAAATAAGTGATACAGCTCTTTTGCATTTTGATTGGTAATATTTTTCACAGTTTTCTATAAATTATTCTAAAATCAACAAACAGTAATTTTATTTACAGCTTCCAAGTAACTTTCGAAAAATTACCGAAATGATCTTATAAGTAAAATAAATCACCGAATTTTGAGTCTTTGTTAAAGTGCGTTTACTAGAAATTCTCCCGGCAATTCTCCTGTAATCTGTCCCTCAAGTTCCTCCAGGAGTTTTCGTGGAAATCTTCCGTACACGTATTCTATTGTGTAAACCACAATGTACACATAACAGATTTAAAAATAGGCAAAATATCTTTGATTATGTGTGTATATCTGAAGATCTCTATGACTGGAATTTCTTGGATGACCAAGAACATCGTCCATACACATTTTCCAATCTATGTTCTACTTGTTTACACATAAAATGTATTACGTTTGTTGTGTGTAGAGACTTGACGTCTTCAGCAAAGTTATTCACAATAAAAATTGCTTTAACTTTGGTGATGACAAAACGATGCCATCTTGTTCTAGTACAAGATTATTGCCTCGCATCACTTATAGCAAAATTATTCATCAAACCGTTTCATCAAAAGATGCGCTCCTAATATTTGTGATCTTTTGTGAACGAATCGTAATCGTGAGTTTTTATTCTTTATTTGGCGAAAATGACGAGATAAAACACCGTAGCCACGCAAGCATTTCACAAAATCACAACGACAATGTCGTTGACTTGTTTTGGCGTAGGAAAACTGCCGCTAGCTGAGCCACTAGCATTATGGCATCCGTGCAGTGCACCACGAAACGTTTGCTAGAGAAATAAACAGCAAAGTAATCGGAAACGAATGAATAGTCACTTTCAGTGAGCTTCGTCAACCAGGCTGAGTAACAGCAGAGGTGGTAGTTCATCTTCTTCAAACGACTCTGCTTCAATCGTAGGTAAAAATCTACCATGGCATGCCAGGCGTCCCAGTCAGTATCAGAAATCGTCAAACATCCAACCGTGAGGGGCTCTCGTACTCCCAGTAAAGTGATGAGAATTTAATAGTCCTTTTCTTGCCAATGGGGGCACGTTTTCTTTTGCACCAATGTCATTCGTCAAACCAAAAGAACACGCGGACAACAACGGGATTGCGTTTGAGGACTCGGGTTACCAGGCAGCTGGAAGCAGAACTAAAAAAATTAATTAAAAAGATTTATTCTTACAACCCTTCTTGTATAAGGTGAGAAATTATCAAGTTTATTGTTAAACCTGAATTTTGATTCCACATTTAACAGTATTATTCAATTTTGTGAACTAGTTGCCAGTCATGGTTCAACTCCGTGTCCTCAACTGCAATCGACCATGTACGCGTATTCTTGCGGCTATCAACTTTGGAATGGGCACCAATTCAACCCCGCATTACAGCAGCAACCTGGTCCAAGGTGCAGATGCAGATAGTGCTCCCAGGAAACCCCGACAGCGACGTGCAAGAACTTGAGCAACGACGGTGACGGTGAACCGAGTGATCGATGGTTGTTTGATTACTTTCTATTTCAAGGAAAGTTCTTTTTTTCTCTACTGCCACCTACTGTTCAGCACTAGCTTGCTTCCGTTCCATGTAACAGGAAAGATATCCCTGCCTTGATGAGAAGCCAAATATCAATTACCTGCCGGTGCCGTTCCTCAGCAACCACCTTCCAAGAAGTAGCATGCACATCGTGAGCTTTCCTTTCTCGGCCGAAAGCCAGTTTGATTAATATTCAAACAGGAAATAGCGATTTCATTTCAGCGCCAGGATCTCCTACTGGTGCAGTTGCAGGACCAGCTCCGCCCGATGAAGACGATTGCGGATTCAGCCAGCTGTAACTAGCATCGCAGCTCAATTAGATGCCAATCGGAACGAAGGTTCTTCGATGGGCCCCGAAGGCAGATCGAATGAAGCGAAGTAATGCGTCCTACGCTGGCAGGTTCGGATTTCGCGACGTAATCCCCAAATGGAAAAGATATGTATTAGGGTGCGAGATGCATCGTTCGAGATGTAAAAAAAATCCAACATTACGAACACATGCTCTATTGAAATGTGTCTGGAGATCGACAAGCAAACCGATATTCGCATGTGTCGTGATATTGGATGCACTTTTGACCCAGGAGAACAAATCTTTTCGTTTTTCATTTATTATTTTTGAGAATGAATTGAAGTTATGACTCATAAATTATGAAGATAAAAAGCCGGAACAGTAACCCTACATTAGGGTGGTTCAAAAAATCGATTTTGCTCCACAGTGCTCATCTGATTCTTTACCATGTTCTGAGTGTCCTCTGAAAATTTGAGCTCATTTGGATTAAAACTGATTTAGCACAAGCCGTTTCAAGTTTGCATGCAAATTAGTATGGGGAAATTCATTTTTGCATTATACTGTTAATGACGTTTCCCCATTAAGCGCAGGTTAAAAGAAAACTTACATAGCTAAAAGGGATACTCAACAGCTTTCACCCAACGGAAACCGCATGTTGATTAATCGTCCCAATAATTAGTAATCGATTTTAAGACAGGTTGCGAATCTTTAGTCATGATCGTTAAACTTCTTTGAGGGCATAACTGAAATGTGCAGTGCAACATAGTAGAATAGAAGTTCCGTTAGTCGTGGGTGTTCCTATAGTTGCGGTAGTATGGTATACTCAAAATTCACAAATCAAACGCAGCAACCCACATTGTCAATCAATTAGTTAATCAGTCAGTACCCGAACGGAACCAAAACATCTTGACTAGCTCTTTTAAATTGGTAAATATCATCAAAATACCTTAATATTTTTCCGTCTGTGCACCAATAGTTGCGGTAGTGTTCCTATAGTTGCGAGTCCCGTAAGAAAACAATGGGATTCGCAACTATAGGAACAAAGATTAAAAAATATCGCAACTATCGGAACACTGTACCAATAATTGGAGTTTTGATTTTAGGTTGAAATTATTATTTCTTTTCAAACGGAAACATTTTCTTATAGAAATAGAAGCGTAGAGCCTTCAGATACATATCAAAGGTAAGTGGAATAAGATTTGTTATTTTTCTGGGGAAATGAATAGTGTTGGAACGCGCTTAGTTCCTCCACTATTGGATCATTTACCCTAGCCTGAATTTGTGTGTGCTATCTTTCACGCCACGAGCAGCAATGTTGCCTGTTGATGAGTTATGCAATTAGCTCCAGAAAACCACGGTATAGATTAAATTCGATTACTAATTATTGGAACGATTGATTAAGACGCGGTTTTCACTGAGTGAAATTTGTTGAGTATTCCTTTTAGCTAAGTAGGTTTTCTTGTAACATGCGCTTGATGGGGAAGCGTTATTAACAGTATAATGAAAAAATAAATTTCCCCATACTAATTTGCATGCAAACTTGCAACGGCTTGTGCTAAATCAGTTTTAATCCAAATGAGCTCAAATTTTCAGAGGACACTCAGAACATGGTAAAGAATCAAATGAGCACTGTGGAGCAAAATCGATTTTTTGAACCACTTTACCCTACATATTATGACCTTTTGTTGATATTTTATGTTTCCGAATAATTGCCGTACTTCCAACATGCATGTTTGTTGGGAAAAACAGCTATATTGTACTGCATAAAAATGGGTCGTTTGGGGTATATGGCTCAAACCTTAGCCTAATATGCTATGGTTGAACACGTTTATCGTTGTAAATTTTTATATATTGAAGCTCTAACCAAAATTATGCCACCAAACACCTTGCTTACTTTTGGATATTACGCTAAGTAGTCAAACACAACAATAATTGTGCAAAATCTATTATATTCAAACCATCAAAAGTTTCATGCGAAATGGACTTCATGTTCGGCAAATTATCCTGTGGGGGTGGATGCTTTTTCAGCTCATGGATTCAGGTAGTTCAGGTAATTATAATGTTGTGCTCCTTCCAATAAAATCGTAACCTGTATTTTGGCAACAAATGCTTCAAATATTGTCCAAAAAAGGTTTAATCTATCGTGTCACTATGCATATAACAATTGTGAATTTATGTGATTATTATCCATTCATCTAATGTGCGAAAATAAGTAAGTCCATTCAGTAGGCTTCTCTATTGGGCAGAAGAATGAATATAATGCCTAACCTGCCTGCTTAAGTGGCTGCTTAAAACCGAGTGAGAACGATTTTTCACGCAAGTTACCGTAATGTAACTAAAATATGCTTGATACGCAAAGAAAAGTTGTCTGTTCCAAAAAAGTGCATCATATCATGGAGTCTATATTATATCATAAACGATTTCAAGAGAAAAGAAATAGGGTAGGGTTTCTTATCCCATTCCCGGCATAATAAGCGTAGTGCTGCATTGCTTTGTCGATATTTCTCGCAGGAAGCTGCTTTAGTTGAAAGTGTTTAGACATATAATTTTTCAATGGGTTTATCATCTGTTTGAAAATAAGAATGCTTACTCACCATAGTTTAAAAATGCTACCGTATGGTTTCAAGCAAGGCTGCCCAACGTACGGCTCGATAAGCTCCTTTTACATTATTTACTATTAATTACCATAGGTAACAACTTTTTTAAACTGGATTCAATCAATTTTCACAATTCATTGAATACCACCAGATTTTCTTCGATTTTTTTGTGGAATTATTCGTGGAGCGAATTCAATGTACTGCGTAAAACGCGATACCGGAGCATTCGGAAGGTGTTGCTGTGTTACAGAAATATGATTCAAACGAAATTTTACGAGATTAAGCGTTCTAAGAAATAAAATATTTACCTGAATTAAGAAGAAAACAGAAACAGAAAGGCAAGGCGCTCGTTCAATTTAAATTTTCAATAATGATTCAAATTATTGGTGGAACAGTGGATTATCGATGCAACAAACTCTTTTCACTCAGGTAAATGCGAAGTCTGAGATTTTGGCAATACGGACGAAACCTTTCCAGGGTGCAGAACTTGTTAAGGAATGCATAGGGTAAAAGACCCAATAGTGGAGGAGCTAAGCACGATCCATCACTATTTATTCGCCTACACCACCTCTATATTCCATTTTGCTTACCTTAGATACGTATTCGAAAGCTCATCAAATATATTTTAAACAAAAAGTGATCTAATTGCTGCAGAACCCATCATTGTTACCTAAAATTGTACCTCTAATTATTGGTGCAGTGTTCCAATAGTTGCGGTATTTTTTAATTCTTGTTCCTATAGTTGTGAATCCCATTATTGTTTTGATATGGGACTCGCAACTATTGGAACACTACCGCAACTATTGGTGCAAAGCCGAGAAACGGATAAGGTAATATAATAATACTTTACCAGTTTTGAGATATTTTCTCTTCTGTTTTCTTTTATTTCGCGTAATGACAGGTCAACAAATTGATAGACTTAATGGGTTGCTGCGTTTAATTAGTAGATTTCGTAAAAATAACACTACCGCAACTATAGTAACACCCACGACTATCGGAACTTTTGCCCTATCGGCTGTTGTTGACATAGTATGCTTAAGAGAAAAGCCTTCAACTTCAGCAGTATTAGTTTGCCGTGAAGCACAATATCGGTGAATATAAATTGTTTTTACAAAAGATTTGGAAACTGTGATGGTGAGATATATTAGAAAACGGGTAATCCACTTCCAGCGTGTATTGATGACAGATATACGAATATCATTCGTATAATGGAACGTACACACGGTCAAGCAGTTTGACCAACATTGACTCCACCTCTCGTTTATTCAAACATCCATCAAGTTTTACCAACAGCGACACGAACAATCAATTTATTCGACCAACAATATCACACACGAACGACCGAAGCACCAACTTGAGCATCAACCATCAAAAAATATATGAGGGTTTGTGCAACTTCACTACAAATGCTCAAACATGTTCGGCGATCCTTGACTCCACCCCCGACAACTCAAACCAAAATCAAACCGTTTTAATTTTTTCCAACCGAGCCGCCAACTGTCAAATGGTTGTTCGAACAACTTCACACACGTTCCAACAAAGCAGCAACTGAAGCGTTTTCTTGGGGGTGGAGTCAATGTTCGTCGAACTGCTTGACTGGTGTGTACGTAGCATAACAGTTCGGTTGCCAACATTAACTAGTGAATAGCAGGCCATGACCTCGTCGGGCAACGAACGGAGTTGCACGCGCGATAAGACAGCACGTCAGTAATCACACCAACGGTTAGATCGTTCGGCGGAATTGGGCCACACATTTGGCGATCCTGCCAGGTTGTTCCTGGTTGGAAATTATTGTTTTGTAAGTATCCTTTGGGCGTGATTGGGACATTTTTTCTTCGGTTTCGTTGTGATGTCGGGCGTGAGGAAAGAGCGCCAGAATAAATGATTTGTTTTCTCATCGGTTTCGACTAGTAATGTCGAAGACGCTCTGGAAGAGCATCGGATTGAATGATTTGGTCATCGGTTTCGACTTGTGGTGTCGAAGACGCTCTGGAAAAGCGTCGGATTAAATAATTTGCTGTTCTTATCGGTTTCGAGTAAGCATGATTTGTTTTCGAAATACATTATTTGTTTTCTCATCGGTTTTCTGCTTGTGTGTCGAAGACGCTCTGGAAAAGTGTCGGATTGAAAGATTTGGTCATCGGTTTCGACTTGTGATGTCGAAGACTCTCTGGAAGTGCGACAGATTAAAAGATTTTGACATCGGTTTTAGACTTGTAATGTCGAAGACGTTTGGAAGATCGTTAGATTGAATTATGTCGAGCGTGAGGGAAGATCGCCGGAATAAATGATTTGTTTTCTCATCGGTTTCGACTAGTAATGTCGAAGACGCTCTGGAAGTGCGTCGGATTGAATGATTTTTCCATCGGTTTCGATTTGTGATGTCGAAGACGCTCTGAAGGGCGTCGGATTGAATGGTTTGCTCATCGGTTTCGACTTGGGATGTCAAAGACGCTCTGGAAGAGCGTCGGTTTGAATAATTTGCTGTTCTTATCGGTTTCGAGTTAGCATGATTTGTTTTCGAAATACATTATTTGTTTTCTCATCGGTTTTCTGCTTGTGTCGTTGAAGGTGCTCTTGAAGAGTATCGGATTGCTGCAGCTTTTGATGGTAAAGGTTGTGAAGAAAAGGGGCGGATTATTCGTGTAAAAGAAACGTTAATGCGGTGGACCAGGAGAACGCAACGAATTTGAATTGGGATGTATTTGAAAATGGGAATTGAGTACGAATATTGGATTGTAAAATTAGACTTGGCTGTAATTTAAATGTAAATAATTTAAAGTAATTTAAATTAAAATGTAATTTAAATGTAAATAGTTGTTTATGAAAATCCCAAGTCCCTGGTTTTTTTCTCTTTTTTAGTGAGAGAAGAAGGGGAATGTGAGGGTGAGATATATTAGAAAACGGGTAATCCACTTCCAGCGTGTATTGATGACAGATATACAAATATCATTCGTATAACGGTTCGGTTGCCAACATTGACTAGTGAATAGCAGGCCATGACTTTGCCTCTTTCCTCGTCGGGCAACGAACGGAGTTGCACGCGCGATAAGACAGCACTTCAGCAATCACACCAACGGTTAGGTCGTTCGGCGGAATTGGGCCACATAGAAACTGCGTTACGTACATGCTTGAAATTTTACATGCTTGCAATCGATGAAAATACTAAGGGTATGCGATAACACACTTTTTCCTAACGAAACGAAACGAAACGAAATTTAAAATGTCTATGTTGATTCGGATCGAAACGAAACGAAATATAGATTTACTTTCAAAACTTCGAAACGAAACGAAATCAAGGTTCATTTGATTCGAAATTTTTCGAAACGAAACGAAATTTTATTTTTTTCCGCGGAATTTTGATTAAATTGGTTTACATTGGTACACATATTACGTAAGCAATTTTTCTGGGTTTTTCAATCCCCCCTCCCCCCATGTAAGATTTTTTTTCATACAAATGATTTTTTATCTATATGGTGCGTAAGAAAACGATAGACCCCCCTCCCTCCATAAGTGCTTACGTAATATGTGTACAGCCCCTTACTTACGCAATTCGGATTTCACTTTTTCAAAGTCAAATAACTGTTTTACCATGTACAAATGTGCTCGACTTGCGGTTAGCGGCAGTATAGTCTTATATACTATCAGCTCGACGAACTGAGCTATTGTTTGTGTGTCCTTGGCATATGAGAACAGCTGTTATGGTCAGTATGAGCTAAAAGCAATCATAAGTAAAGAACTTCCAGCAATTTTGATGATCTTTCAACCCGTTCTGGATTTTTTTTGCAAATTTCATGCGAAGATCTAGAAATGCCCACAAATCTTCAATGTTCCTTACGTATTGTGTAAATAGTCAAAGAAGAGCTTAGCTTGATTAACTGTACACATTTTAGTTGCTAATCATGATTGGCCGAGAAACAACAGATATGCCCATCTTACCAATTAAATAATCTTCTTGAGATACAAAAAAAGTTATTCTTATTGTATACTTGCTTCGGAGTTTCCAATTCATGACGAATAACGATGCTGGTCACATCCTTACAGTCAATTTAGGATTAGGAAAGGAAAATTAGTTTAACATTCATTGTTATAAAACAGCGGTTCTCAACATTGTTCTTGTTAGGTACCCCTTCGAACTTGTGCATTAATTGAGGTACCCCTATAATTTTTTTGCTGTAAATGAAAATAATCGTAGCTCTTAAAGTATATATAAAATGGATAACTCCATAACCTTCTTGAAAGGAGGCTTCCGAGCCTCTTGAAAGGAAGGCTTCCGAGCCTTTTGGAAGGAGGCTTCCGAGCCTTTTGGAAGAAGGCTTCCGAGCCTTTTGAAAGAAGGCTTCCGAGTCTTTTGAAAGGAGGCTTCCAAGCCTTTGAAAGGAGGCTTCCGAGCCTTTTTAAAGGAGGCTTCCGAGCCTTTTGAAAGGAGGCTTCCGAGCCTTTTGAAAGGAGGCTTCCGAGCCTTTTGAAAGGAGGCTTCCGAGCCTTTTGAAAAGAGGCTTCCGAGCCTTTTGAAAGGAGGCTTCCGAGCCTTTTGAAAGGAGGCTTCCGTGCCTTATGAAAGGAGAATTCTGAGGCTTTCGAGAGGGCTCTTGAAAGAGGTCTTCCGAGCCTTTTGAAAAGAGCTTTCCGAGCATTTTAAAAGAAGGAGAAAAGAAAAAAAAGTTTAAAGAAGAGAGCTTAAAAAAAGATTTCCGGGCCTCTGGAAAGGAGGATTCCAACCGTCTTTAAAGTAAGCTTCCGAGCCTTTTAAAATGAGGCTGTCGAGCCTGTTCCCTTCCTTTCTCCCTTCCGAGCCTCTTGAAAAGATCCGAGGATTTTAAAAGAAGCAGAAAAAATGAAATTTCTAGAAAAACAGCTTGGCTTCCGTGCCTCTTAAAAGAAAGTTTTCGAACCTCTTGAAATGATGCTTCCCGGTCACTTGAAAGGAGGCTTCCGAGCTGTTTGGAAGGAGGCTTCCGAGAAGCGTAGAAGGATGCTTCCAATTCTCTTGCAACAAAGCAACTGAGCTTTTCGGGAGAAAGTCTTCATGTCTTTCAAATGGAGGCTTTCGAATCTGTAGACTCTAGATTTTAGTTAAAAATCATATTCTTAACATATTATTCAACATTATGTTTTGACCCGGAAGATTGCATAGAAGATTGTTCAGAATTTGTTCACTCGAGGTTTTGCCCTTTTGATCTTTTGTCGCACATCTCTTCATCCATTGTACTTGTTGTGGAGGACAATATTCAGAATGCCATGATTCACTGATCGCCATGCATTGGGTAAGAGAGGTATTTTGGACCACCAGTTCGACGCCTCATATTTTGAACCACTGAGAGTAAATTCCTCTTGGTGGTCCAAAATAACAGCTCCGTAAGGGTGATCCAAAATATATCCTTTACCCTATTATGTACAAGACAAAGTTTAGAAATAAGAAAAAATCAAAACTTTATCAATAAGTTTGGATTAAAACTGTGATTCATCCGCCATTAAGCATTTCGTCCGAGGTACCCCCTGGGCCCGGCGAAAGTACCCCCAGTGGTACATGTACCCCAGGTTGATAACCGCTGTTATAAAAGACCGAGAAATGCTCTGCATCTCTGTGAGCGCTACGGGAAATGAATCGTTGGTTAGTAGAGAAGATAATACATGTGAAGCCCCTTGGTAAGCGACTAAATATTAAGGGGCCGTACACATATTACGTAAGCACTTATGGGGGGAGGGGTGGTCGGTCAATATTTTACGCTCCATATAAATAAAAATTCATTTGTATGAAAAAATCTTTCATGGGGAAGGGGTGGTCGATAAACCCAGAAAAATTGCTTACGTAATAAGTGTACGACCCCTTATTGTAAACGAAGTTATTTTGAAAACAAGAAGACAAAAACTGTGTTTCAAATCAATCCAACACGGTCTTCCGGCAACCATCTTCAGGCAAGTACTTGTTCAGCTCAAACAGATCACTTCCTGATGCCTCCCCTGATTCCAGCTGCAGAGTGAATGCAGAGTCTCAAGCCGTTAGAGCCCGCAATCGGACACCGGGACGCACATTTGCCGCTGGCCGTGAGGAAGACCCTTATCCGCTCATCACAGTCGAGCCGTTCCAGTCTAAGTTCAACAGTCGTCACGGTCCTGTGTATGAATCAGGAGAGAGGGTCTTCCGGCAACCATCTTCAGGCAAGTACACTCCTAGTAGGATAGGCTCACTGCCTGACATCTCACGTGATTCCAGCCGCAGTGTGATTGGTGAACCTCAGGCCGCTTCGTATATCGTCTCAGCCAGCGGGCCACCAAACCACGATTCACCGCCTCTGCAGGTTATCCCTACCATCGCTCGGCATTCCTCAAACCACATGATATCTGTTTACTACCAGAACGTGAGAGGGTTGCGTAAAAAAAAACAGTCAGCTTCGTTTGGCGTTATCCAGCTGTGACTAAGACGTGCTCGTTTTCACGGAAACGTGGCTACGATCAGATATCAAAAGTACCGAAATTTCTTCCGATTACAATTTTGACGTAGGACTTACGTCTCTCTTCACTATACCGGGTGTCATTTCAATATTTCTAAATCGACCGCGTTACGCTGTGTTGAAAGATTTTGAATGATAATAGCGTTTGTCCCAGTGAACGGATCTCTTCGGAAAACCCCTTAATCGACAGATCCTAAGTATGCCTTTCATATTCATACTTGATATGACCCGAAAAACTTGTTTCAATAGGCCTAAAACTGTTTTCGAAGCAAAACATTGACTGCACTGAAACCTATAAATATGGGTGCCGCTTGTTCCTCGCGTCATTTGTTCGCTTGATTCTGATGGGTGCAGACACCAGCGAATGAGCTGCCGCTGCGCTGGGTCTGCTGAGAAGGCATAAAATAGCGCAAAACGATATTTTTTCTTTCATTCTAACCGGGATAAGCAAAGCCACAGCAGCATCGATTCGGCAGCACTCGCAACTTTTCGCAAAACAGCATCGTCCGCATCATCCGATTTTCGGCCCGGCAGCGCCGAGGCCACCATCAGCCAAAGCATGCCAGTACAGCCGCAGAAAATGTTCCAGAAGCAGCCCATTCTACAGACCCGACACCGCAGCAATGCCGAGGAGATACCGGCAGCAGCAGCAGAGTCGAGCCGAAACTAGCCGGCATCAATGAAGAGCTGAGGCCGACCGGCATCAGTGTTGAGCCGAGACCGGCCGGCATTCGTATCGAGCCGAAAAAAATTGAAGAAAATTAAGAGAAAGAACTGCAATGTTCTTGAAGAAATCGCGTGTGAGTGTGTTTTGGTTTCGAGTAAAGAAACCCCCTCGGTCAACCAGTTCCCCGAAAGGAGCTAATTTTCGGCCCTTATCAGGGCCAAGAGAGTTAATAATAATTTTCGCAATTGGGTGGCATTCGTCACTGGTTCGTCGCATGCTGCATTAAGGCAATTCGCATCCCGCTGGTTCCATTGAAGAAACAGCACACGTCAAGCGGATACGCTGCATGAAGACAGCTTTGGTTTTGCGCTCCACCCAGGAGCACCCAGCATCAGCCTTACAGTCCGCTGCAACATGACGCACAGATGCTGATAGAAAATGTATTTCTTTGAAGCAAACGGTTCTACTGAGAGCCACTGATATATATAATATCAAAGTTTTAAATACCCTCCGCGTTAGAAAATGTTCTTGGGTGTCAAATCCAATATTCTAGAGATAAAATGTTATACGCGAATAGCAGATTTTCAAGATTTTTTATAACCGTGGCATAACAAGAACTGTGACCGCGAAGTGGACGAAAAACTAGACTTGACCATGCCTTTAAAGACACTTAATATGTCCAAATTTCTCACATAATCTAATTTAGATAAATAAATCCGTGATAACAGCCTAAACATTATTATATAACAGTTTTCGTGAGCAATTTAAAAAAGATATCTCAAAATGAAAAGCTATCAATCGATTTATATAGAAAAACATTGTTTGATACGATTGTACGACAAATCCCCGAAAACCAATTCCCCGAATGCAATTTTCCCGAATGCAATTTCCCCGAATGTAACAATTCCCCGAATGCAATTTCCCCGAATGTAACAATTCCCCGAATGTAACATTTCCCCGAATGTAACAAATCCCCGAAAATAAAGTATTTTTTGCAACCAAATAATTGTCATCGATTATAAGCGCCTGAACAGAGCAGCGTTCAAATATTTGTTCCAGAGTGTCTCTTTGGAGATGCCGAATATGATCAAATCTTTCGATTGTATTGGATGCCCTTGATTAAGAAGTTACTGTAATCGTGGATATGAATCCTTAAAAAATAATAATGCGTATGCCCGGAATAAGGAAATGGTGAATGTGATCCCTTCTTTAAAAATAATGCGTCTACTCGGAATAACGCAATGGATTAATTTGATCTCTACTGTGGAAGTAGTTGTTTCCCAAGAATAATGAAAAAGTGAATGTTATTCCTTCTTTAAAAAATTGTATCTACCTGGTGTAAGGAAATGGTCGATGTGATCTATTCATTAGAGTTAGGCGTTAGTTCGATATAAGTCAAAGTAGAATGTGGTAGAATGGAATTACCTCTACAGAAGAGTTTGCCTGCAATAAGGTAATGATAAATGTAGTCTCTTTTTTATGTAGACGAGTTTGGCCGGAATGGATATAATTTATAAGATCGCATCTAGCAATAAATATCAAATAGGGTTACTGCTCCTGGACTTCATCTCATAGCTCCGATATTGGTCCTACGAAAAACAAAGCAATGAAAAGGTATTTGATTTGTTTATTATTTTTGTGATTTTTTTCAGCAGTGAGCACGCATGTTAGTAAAAAGAAGCGACGAAATTGGTGCCGTATTTCTTTGTTTCGCGATGAGATGAATATATGTTCAGTGAGATTGAAAACGGAACAGTTCCCCTATATAAACCAAAAAAATTGTCGAATTCATCGAAGTGTTCGTTTAAAAAAGGCAATATCTCCTCCAGTGTCCTTATACTGCGTAGACGCGATCATTTAAGGAAAGCATTATCTCTTTCCTTCGCTTTACTCCAGGCAAACGTATTCAATTCAAGAAGGGTCCATCTACCCTATTTGTCTTATATCGGGCAAACGTGTTCATTTTGAGAAGGCATTATAACTCGTCTTCCCCTAATACCGGGCGAAGCGATTATCAAAAAAAAACATTATTTCTTTCATTCGCCTTATACCGGAAAAACGCATTAATTTTCTTCCTTTGTCTCTATCCTCCTTCCTAATTTCTCCATTCTTTCTTCCTACATCTCACTTCGTATTTCGTCCTTTCTTGCTCCTCACATCACACTTCTCGCATCATATTTTTCACTTCTCACTTCTTACTCCACACTTTACACTTCTTACTATGTACTTCCTTCTCATTGCTTACTTTGCACTTCTCACTTCTCATGTCTCACTTCTCACTTTCCACTGCTCACTACTCACTACTCACTGCTCATTACTCACTTCTCACTTCTCACTTCTCACTTTTCACTTTTCACATCTTAATTTTCACTTCTCACTTCTCATTTCTCACTTCTCATTACTCATTTCTCATTACGCTCTTCTAACTTCTCACGTCTCACTTTTTACTACTCACTACTCATTTCTCACTTCTTACTTCTCACTCGGCCTAATGACGGTCCGGTATAATGGTCTTCGGCCCAATGACCCAGCATCTCATTTTTTACAATTGGTAGGCGAATTGTCCCGCGACCCTCACTTTTGTTGCAGCTCAAATTACTTATGTCAAAAGCCAATTATGCGACCTTATGATTAACGGCGCAGATTTCTTTTTCAGTTGTAGTTTTATCTGCACTATGGAAATAATTCGGGGAAATGTTGCATTCGGGGAAATGTTGCGTTCGGGGAATTGTTACATTCGGGAAAATGTTACGTTCGGGGAATTGTTATTCGGGGAAATTTCATTCGGGGAAATTGCATTCGGGGAATTGGTTTTCGGGGAATTGTCGTACAATCGTTTGATACTGTTCGCGCACAAAGCGAACGTGACTGAATGTTCTCCCAATCTACCAATCCGAAATTTTCCGCACTTCCCACCTGAACAGCAATTCTTAGCTCGATTGCCTGGCTTGTGGCCTGTACCGTGCGAAAGTTCCGTTAGGAAATAGACGCCAGCCCAAGAAGCCCATCACGAACGCGTCGATGATGATGACGCTTTGGCTGACAAAGGAACGGGATACAAGACGCTCACTGATTGGCCGACCAATCGGGAAGCAGAGACGATTCAAAATTAAGTATAAAAGAAAAGTGCATTCGCTTACAGAGCATTCAGTTCTTCTTATTAGTTGGACCAAGCCGAAACAAACAGCCTTTTTCAAGGCTAAAAGAGTTAAATGATTTTCTTATTCAGTCGATATCGCATGGACTCGGAGGCCCTTCAGTCGAAGCTGCGAATGAGCTGCTGCTGGGTCTGATGAGAAGGCATAAAATAGCGCAACGTGATTTTTTTTCCTTTCATTCTCACCGGGACAAGCCAAGTAACAGTAATATCGATTCGACAGCATTCACACCTTTTAGCAAGGCAGCATCGTCCACTATCCACTTTTCGGCCCGGCAGAGTCGAGGCCAACATCAGCCGAAGCATAGCCATCAGTACAGCAGTAGAAGAAGTTCCAGAAGCAGTCCACCCCACAGACCCGACACCGCAGCAATGCCGAGCAGATACCGGCAACAGCAGCGGAGTCGAGCCGAGGCCGGCCGGCACCAGTATCGATCCGAGACAGGCTGAAGAAAAGCAAGAGAAAGAATTGCGATGCTTTTGAAGAAACCGTATGTGTGTTTTGGTTTCGAACAAGAAACTCTTTCGGTCAACCAGTTGTCCATGAAAAAGTTAATTTCCGGCCCTTATCAGGGCCAAGAAAGATAATGATAATGCTCGCAATTGATCACCGGTTCATTGGTCGGCAGTTCGTATCCCGCTGGATCCATCTGGAGAAACAACACACGTCGGCACATACCTACACTGCATGAAGACAGCCTTGGCTTCGCGCTCCACCCGGAGCACCCAACATTAGTTTTACAAACCACTGCAACATGACGCAACAGATGGACATAGAAAATGTTTATTTTCAAAGCATACGGTTCTTCTGAGAGCCATTGATAGACTTACTAAAGAGTTCTTAAAAATTCTAAAATACTCTAGAGATTAAATGTTATACGCGAATGGCAGATTTTCAAGATTTTTTCATAACCGTTACATAACAAGAACTGCGACATATAATGAAATAAATCACAAAAAAATCCACTATTAGATGAAAAATCGATTGAGAGCTTTTCTTTTTGAGATATTTTTTCCCATATTGCATGAAAATTGTTATAATAATGTTTGGGCTGTTATCGCCGATTTTTTATACAAATTAGGTGACGTGAGAGATTTTTATACATCTTCAAAGGCATGGTCAAGTCCTACGTCCACTTCGCGGTTATGTCACAGACATTACCCACTGTTCGTTTTTTCCGTTGTGATCGCAACGATTTAACTAGTCATCATTCACGAGGTGGTGGCGTTTTAGTCGCAGTCAGAAATTCACTGAAAAGTGAATGTGTATCGTTAGCTAACTCGGTTAAACTGGAACAAATCGCAGTCCACATTAAGCCTCGTTCGCTTTTCGTTAATGCTGTGTATCTTCCGCCAAACTCTAGTATGCAGTTATACGTTTCTCATGCGAATGCTGTACGTTCCATAGCAAACAATTCCTCTGAGTCTGATATAGTTCTATCTATTGGTGACTATAACCTTCCATCTTTGCGCTGGAATTTCGATGTTGATATCAACGGGTACGTCCCTTCCAACGTTTCCACTGACACTAAGCTGAACTTCACGGAAGCAATGTTTACCAATGGCTTGAGGCAAATTAACCATGTTGTAAACATAAATGGAAGACTTCTCGATCTGATATTCACAACTCTCCCTGAGATGGTTGATATAATTGAGCCAACATCTCCGCTACTGCCTATTGATATCCACCATAAACCAATCATCGTACTTCTTGACGAGAATGTCTTGCCAGCATTACCTGTTGACGTAGACTGTTTTATATATGACTACTCGGCATGCAACTTCGATCTGATTTATTCTACTTCTGACGACATCGATTGGACATCATCTCTGCGGTCTGATACAGTGGACGGGATGCTATCGGCCCTCTACGAACTTCTCTTTGAAGGTTATCAACACACACAGTGGCGCCGGGAGTGGGTGGGACAAGTAGGACATGTCCTACGCATGAAAATACCTGGGTAGGACAGTCAAAGCATTGTTCTACCCATGATTATGGTAAGAACATACAATTTGGATAACTGAAAGATCTAATATTAGCAATACTATTTCAATTTCAAGATCTTTAAAGACATAATCAAAACATTTCAAAATTAATCAGAGGTTAAAATGACAATCGTGGAGGTCTCCAGGGATTGTAAAGGAGAAATCTATTCTGAAAGGCTTCTCAGAGTTTTTGAGGAATTCTTATCAATCCAAAAAGTGCTCAATGATTATATTAAGATCTTCTAAGAAGTCTTAAAGTTTCTGATAGTATCTGCTCTTCCATGAAATTGTTGAATACTTTCTGGAAGTTCGTATGTTTTTCTGCTAGTTCAGGGAAGCTCAGAGAATTTCTGAAATTCTGAAAACAATTGACAGGCTGACTGTGAATTAATTATAGGCTGAATATCTGAACAAGGATATAGCTTATCTAGAATTTGGCTAAGACTGACTGTACTTGTCAATGGTTGCTTCTTCATAACTGATTAGAACAGGTTTGCGCAATGTCCAAATGAATAAATAAATGTCGATCCAAATGAATAAATGTTAAATGTTGGTTTTTACTACCTATGGCACCAGTCAGTTGGGAAAGGAGAGGAATGTTAGTGTGAATAATTATTGTTGCTAATAGAGACCAAGAAATACCACGAAAAGGAGATTTTGTTGACTTGGTAAGGTAGATGGACATAAATATAGATCAAGGATTCACTTACAAAAGGGATGTAGTCCATGCCAGACCTCTTATCTATAAGGCAAAAGCGGTAGTCACTAGACTGCTGACCTTATCTCCAAAAGTTGAGGAACTATACAAGGATATGAGAGAACAATCACAGAAATATGCAAAAGAAATATGAAGCAGTTTATGATTATTGTAGTACATCCGGATGTCTGGTAGCAGGCCTATGAGAAGAAGAGTTCTGAAAGCCTCTAAGAGTTTAAAGGAATCTTTTTTTCGTTTATTTGGTGGGCTCAGGCGTGTATAACACTTTACGGAGCAAAGATTCTTTGTGGTATGTACAATCAATATAACATTATTATTAATTTAGTAAGAGAAGGATAGGAGCCAACGTACTCGTGGTGACTCGATGTTAGATGAACATTTTTAAGGATGGATGGGGCTTAGGATTCGGGATTAGGGAATTAGGGAATTGTTCTTGAGATTTCTGAAGACCCGTAAATAGTACTGAACACCCTTAAAGATTCTTGGACGATCATAAGCTTTACTGGTAGATCATAGTGAAATTTCTGAAGATTTCTAAAGGTTCAAATTCCTAGAAGTTAGTGATAATAGCTTGGATTCATCCAATATTTTATAAAATTTACAGGAATCCATTATTACTTCTGGAAATTTGTAAAAATGTTTGAAGGCATGCTTTCTAGAAATTTCAGTGTAAATGTAATGATTATCCTAATAGGGAATTTCATAACAAATTTCATAACTTATCTGAGGATGTCCGAAAGAACTTCTTGAAATCCGAGAGGATCTCCGGAAAGTCGCTGAAATTCCATAAAAGTATTCTATGGATTTGATAATCCAGTTTTTGTCCTACCCACGTCTCGGAACGTGGCCGCGCCTCTGAACACACACGTTCCTCGTAAGAAGCGTGCCTCAAAGTCTGATTTTAATCAACCTTGGTGGACTCCTGAGCTACGTAACCTTCGCAACAATCTCCGCAAGCTGCGTAGTCGATACTTCGTAACAAAGAACGTTTCTTACAGGGACAAACTTCGTGATTTCGAGCTGGAATATAAAGCAATTCTTTCTGCTGCCCACAAAAACTATGTGCACAACGTTCAAGATTCTGTGAAAGAGAATCCTTCCCGTTTCTGGAACTACATCAAAAAGAGGAAGAATGACAACGGTATCCCCAGTTTGGTGAAATTTAATGGAACTACTTCAGGAACAAGCAATGAAGCAGCTAACCTTTTTGCTGCCTACTTCGAAAGTGTTTTCTGTAGAGCATCTCCTATCCGTCGCCAGAATTGTATTGGTCAAATACCTTCCTACAACATCAGCTTACCATGCTTTCAGTTTTCTCCTGATGAGATTCGAACAGCTCTGGATGATCTTGACACATCTAAAGGTCCAGGAACAGACCATCTTCCTCCTGCATTTTTTAAGAATTGCGCCGCCACGTTAGCAACCCCAATTGCTGCAGTGTTCAACCGCTCGCTCCAAGACAGAGTGTTTCCATTTGCTTGGAAAACCGCGTCCATAATACCGATCCATAAATCTGGAAGCCGAAATTGCGTCACTAACTATCGGGAACTATCCATCCTCTGCTGCGAGCCGAAATGTGCAGGGAAAAGGATGGGAGCGTCTTGACGGACGAACGTTTGGTTATCGAAAGGTGGAAGCAGCACTACGAGTAACATTTGAATGGCGCTGAGAGTACAGGCAGTAAAAGTCAAGGCAGCGGAGGAGATGACTACGTCAGTTCAGCGGACGATGGAAGCCAACCAGCCCCCACCTTAAGGGAAATTAAGGATGCCATCCAACAGTTAAAGACGTCGCTAACCGCACTGCCACGAACAGGCTTGTAAAATGTCATCTGCATGTCATTTGACTAATTTGTTAATAACTTTCTTCAGAAGTAAAATTCACATCATAATTTTAGATGTACTCATAAAGCTTGAGTAGGGCTATATTTTTGGTCAAGGGTACATTACTCTAAATATAACATCTAAGGCTGGAGAGTGAAAACTCTCCAAAATGTCACGTGTCATTTGACATAATGTCATTTGAATGACATTTTGCCTCCCACGCACAAGATTACATATTTACAGCAATGTCTTGTTAGACAAAGTTGTAGCCACATTTAAGCGCTATAAGTTCGTCATATATCAAGAATCAATAGCTAACTTCTGAAAAAAGTTCTGGGAAAATTATACAAACGAATGCAAATGACATTTTACAACACTGGCCACGAAGCCCAATTCACAGCTTCACTAGACCAATTAATTGGAACCCCATTCATAGTGACAATATGGCTGCTAGAAGGTTTCAAATAAGAAGCTCTCGGCTTATGTGGGAAAATTATAAGCTGAGTTTTGAAGGATTCGGGGAAGTTTTCCATTTTTGCAAGTAAGTGGGGAAAATATCCAAACTTCTTTGCAATCTACTACAAATGACACGAAGGCTTCGCCCTTTGGCTGAAAGGCCCGTGTCATCTGCAAACAAATATTGTTGACACCCTGGTGGTAAATCAGGTAAGTCAGAAGTAAAAATGTTATACAATATGGGCCCCAGTATGCTACCTTGGGGAACATCAGATTTAGAATTCTGATAGTTTACCTGCAGTGAGCGATCTGATAAATAATTTTGGATCAGTTTAATAATGTACAGAGGAAAATTTAAATTCATCAATTTTACAATCAAACCTTCATGCCAAACACTGTCAAATGCTTTCTCTATATCAAGAAGAGCAACTCCAGTCGAATATCCTTCAGATTTGTTGAGCCGAATTAAGTTCGTAACTCTTAATAACTGATGAGTGGTTGAATGCCCATGGCGAAAACCAAATTGCTCATCAGCAAAAATAGAATTGTCATTAATATGAACCATCATTCTATTTAAAATAATCTTTTCAAATAGTTTGCTTATTGAAGAAAGCAAACTGATTGGGCGATAACTAGAAGCCTCAGCTGGATTTTTGTCCGGCTTCAAAATTGGAACAACTTTGGCGTTTTTCCATTTATCTGGGAAGTATGCCAATTGAGAACATTTGTTAAATAAATTCACCAAAAAGGATAAAGAGCTATCACACAGAAAAAAATGAAAGGTTATCAGCACGTAAAAATTAAGACGTGAAAAATTACACTATTCTGGGTGTACATGGAAGTGTGTATTAAATACCATCATCGCCCGAGGCTTTCATGTTTTTAAATTTTCTAGTAATAGATCTCACTTCATCCAAATTAGTTCCCAAAGAAGGGTCAAAAACACTATCTTGATTGAAAATGTCTTCGAACCTCCGCGTGACCTAATCCTCAATAGGACTAATGAGATCTAGACTAAAATTATGGGCACTCTCAAACTGCTGAGCAAGTTTTTGAGCCTTTTCGCGATTTGTAAATAGAATTCTATTTCCCTTTTTAAGCGCTGGAATTGAGGTTTTTAAAAGAATATTCGTTTATTTCCAAATGGGTTACGAACTGGGATCCAACTTTGAGATATTATTCTCAAAGTTGATATTTCTCAGAATAACGAAACGTTTCGCTTATACTAAGTACAGTATCCCCCCGCTTATCCGGACTTTACTAATCCGACGACTCGTTTGGTCGGATCTCGCTAATTCCGAATTTTCCGGATTAAAAAGTATCAACACCCATTTGAACACATTATGCTGTCAATTTTCAAATTTGTGCTAGGTCCTTCAGAGGTCCGAACATTGACTCGAATCACTACCTTGTAGTTGCAAAAAATCGGGCGTGACTTTCCAGCGTCACGAATTCACGAAACAACAGAACGATGCGTTTCAATATCCAACGCTTGTCAGTTGAAAGAGTTGCTAGGAGACGAGTGCTAGTGGCTCGTACCCGTTCCAACAGAGAGCGGTACAGAGTAGCAATGGCAGAAGAAAAACGAATCCACTGCAGAAAAAAAGGCTACACGAAGAGAGTGTGACAGGTGCATTAAGGAGAAGGGTGGACATAGTCGGCGACGGTCAAGCTGTGGATCCACTAACGCCGGACGAGGTTACCGGTCGAGATCCCGGTCGAGCTTCTCAAACACAGAAGTGAGTAGCTGCATCAATCAATCCACCACATTATCCAAAAAATATAGGAGGATGAAGAACTGCCTGCCGGCTGGTTGGATGGCCTCATATGCACAATCTATAAGAAAGGGCACAGGCTAGAGTGTGCCAATTACAGAGGGATCACCCTTCTGAACTCGGCATACAAAATCCTGTCACGTATCCTGTTTAACAGACTGAGACCGCTTGAGGAGTCCTTCGTCGGTGAATACCAGGCAAGTTTTCGTGAGGGCCGATCAGATGTTTATCCTGCGGATGATCCTTGATAAATTCCGGGAATACAACTTGCAGACTCACCATCTGTTCATTGATTTCAAAGCAGCGTACGATTCAGTGAAGAGAAACGAGCTGTGGCAGATAATGTCCGAACATGGTTTTCCGGCGAAACTGAGTAGACTGATCTGTGCAACGCTGGATGGCTCGACATCAAGTATTCGGATTGCAGACGAAGTGTCAACCTCGTTTGTGACCTTATACGGATTGAAGCAGGGTGTATATTATAGCATATGTATATTATAGCGAATATATTGATCAACATTGCACTCGAAGGCGCTATTAAAAGATCTGGCGTGCCGAGGAACGCCACTATCATCACACATATGCTCCTGGGCTTTGCGGACGACATAGACCTCCTTGGAATCGATCGCAGAGCAGTAGTGGAGGCTTTTGTCCCACTGAAGAGGGAGACGGTGAGAATAGGCTTAACCATCAACTCTACCAAGACAAAGTACATGGTGGCAGGTAGAGATAGAGGAAGACCTAGTGGTGTTGGTGAAGAGGTAGTGCTTGATGGGAATGTGTTTGAAGTTGTTTGTTTTGAAGTTGTATGTTTGAAGTTGTTGAAGAATTTGTTTACCTTGGAACGCTTGTTACATGTGAAAAGACGTATTGCTGCTGCGCAAAGGGCCTTTTACGGATTAGATAACCAGTTTAGGTCCCGCAACATGCAGACGGAAACGAAATTTGCTCTATACAAAACTCTGATTCTACCAGTGGCCCTTTATGGACATGAACCATGGACATTAAAAAAGGCGGACCAGAGAGCTTTCGGGGTTTTCGATCGAAAAGCGAACAATACTCGGAGAGAAACTAGAAAATGGTGTGTGGTGCAGACGCATGAATCATGAGCTGTATCAAGTATACAAAGAAGAAAATATTGTGAATCATATAAAACACAGCACACTTCAGTGGGCTGGTCACTTAGTGCGAATGTCGGAAGAAAGAATAGCGAAAACAATATTCAAAAGAGAACCATATGGGAGCCGGCGACTTCGTGGAAGGCCACTAACACGCTGGCTGCACGCGGTGGAATCGGACCTGAGGACCCTGAACGTTCGGGGAAACTGGAGGAACATCGCATAAGACCGACGATTATCAAGCTCTACAATACGTCAGGCATAGGTGTATCGACGCTGTAGCCAACCAGTTTCAGTTTCTTGGATTACTCGCTTGCAAAAAGTATTTCATCTGAAAAATGGTATGGGAAAAGCGTTTTTTTTCTACACGGGAAGTTGCCACACTTGAGAGTTTTAGACACTTTTTTCTCTTGCATCACTCTCCCTCTTCGTTTTATTGTCATAAAATGAAAAGCAAAACCACTCACCAAGGACAGTAAAGTGTGGCAACCCCACGTTAAATAATCTCATGTTTGCAAAAATTGAGTAAAATTTATTCAACTTTTGGTTAGTTTTTAATTTTAAATAAAAAAAATATTTTGAGCTTTTTAGTGGAATGTCTTCACTTGTCATGAGACGAGTTTGTACAATCCCATTGAATTCCACCACTTAATAATTGTATCTTGTCAAGATACAATTAAGTTTTCTAATTTTAAATGAAGTATATTTTACATAATAATAAGTAAATTTCACTTATTTTTTTAAAAAATACCCCTTTTTGGGTTCTCGAACTAAATTCCCGATTTGAGTGAAAAGTACCTAATATTAGGTACTTTTATTCTACCGAGTATGTGGTTCTCCCAGTTATCCCAGTAGCTAGTGATGTTCACCTACACCGTATTTGAAATTCCTTATTTGATCTCCGTGGTAAAGTTTCTAATTATCTTTGAATTGAATTAGAAAACCAAATAAAAGCAGCTATGTACTTGGAAACACCATTACTGCAATACGACGTACGGTTATGAAACGAAAAATATCAAAATTGCGGCTGTGGCAAGAAGTATTATAAAACAGCACCCTCTCAAAACTAACGAACATTTGCATTCACCGACAGCGCCCTATTTTCGCTATCAGGAAGCAACGTTTCATAAACTGCACCAACCCACTTGAAAAACCGCCAAGCCTACCACTTCATCACATCCGCGGCCGCACTATTTTTAAATACCGTTGTTTATTGTTGTTCTCAGTCTCGCTCGAAAATTAATTTCGAAGTGTTGCTAATTTATGCAGCTCATTGCTTCGCAGCTCTTATGCCCACTATTTGTTTCTTCGACAAGATGGTGTCGAAAGCGGCTGCTGCAAGCGAGATGGCGATGACCGTACAGCTTTACTGTGCAACTTTGCGCTCACCGACCAACAGCAGCAATGGCGGGAAAAATTATTGTCGGTAAATTTTAATTCAATTTGCACAAGAGCCGCTCCCGCCACGTGGAACACAGCCAATATAAACACCAACTACAACCCGAAAAGGAGGAAGTGGGTGGCAACACTACTGCTGCTGGTTGACTACCCAGCATCGGGTCTCATGCTGGAAATAATAGCTGAAGCCCATCTAACCAGCAGCTGCTGGCTGTTTGCAATTGTTGGTATCTGCCGAAGCATAATGTCTGTGAAAATTATAAGAAGAACCACTATGGAGTACGCGGTCTTCTCACATAATTTCAAGTAACTGAGGAATGAAACAAATTACTATGTAGAGTTAAATAGTTATACATTATAGTTATATATTATCACGGGAAATTCTCCTGAATTTCTAAGTTGAATTCTTTGGAGTTTCCAAGGGAACCTTTTTGAAATTTTCCGGGAGAATTCTGCTTATTTGTGGTATTAGTATGGAATAGTGTTCCCATTTAAGACACAACCCAGCAAACACAAGATCGTATATCATAGCGAATAAGTGTACAAAGCGGAGGCCATATACGTACATTTTGCATGCAGTCAAATGGAGGAATGCGCCTATATCGCCTCCACCATGTACACTTATTCGCTAGCATATGCGATTTTGTGTTGACTGGGAATATACAAAGATGCGAATTCAGAAATATTGTGTATACTGTATTTTATCAAAATGTAAATTAACAATCAACAAGTTAAGCTGATTGTCAACCAAATGCGGGGATTAATTTGATTGAACGAAAAATAATTTAATGATCTTTTTTGCCTTTCTCGTATACTAAGTATACGGTAAAGGCTATATGATCGCTCCAAAAACAAACTTTTTATAGAAGGCCCGGAGACCCATAGTGTTATATACCGATCAACTCAGCTCGACGAATTGAGGTGATGTCTGTGTGTATGTGTGTGTGTGTGTGTGTGTGTGTGTGTGTGTGTATGTGTGTGTGTCTGTGCGCACCCCACCCAAAAAAAATGTCACTCATTTTTCACGTACTTATCCTTAACCGATTTACTCGCAACATTTCGCAATCGACGCAGGATACTCTACCATTGTTTCCTATTGAAAATTGGTCAAATCGGACTATGGGATCGGAACTTATGGCCAAAATACCACTTTTTTTATAAAAAAAGAAGTAAAAAAATGTCACTCATTTTTCAGGCACTTATCCTTAACCGATTTACTCGCAACATTTCGCAATCGACGCAGGATACTCTACCATTGTTTCCTATTGAAAATTGGTCAAATCGGACTATGGGATCGGAACTTATGGCCAAAATACCACTTTTTTATAGAAAAAATGAGTAAAAAAATGTCACTCATTTTTCACGTACTTATCCTTAACCGATTTACTCGCAACAAGTTGCATTCGACGCAGGATAGTCTATCATTGTTTCCTATTGAAAATTGGTCTGGTCGGACTATGGGCTCGGAAGTTATGGCCAAAATACCACTTTTTTTTATTTAAAAAATGAGTAAAAAAATGTCACTCATTTTTCAGGCACTTATCCTTAACCGATTTACTCGCAACATGTTTCACTCGACGCAGAATACTCTCCCATTGTTTCCTATTGAAAATTGGCCAGATCGGACTATGGGCTCAAAAGTAATGGTTAAAATACTATTTTTATAATGCACGAGAAAGGCATCATCACCGCTAGGTGGATTAATCAGGGTTTTTTTAACTTAAACTTACCCCTCACCTCTGTTACGCGTGATTTTCTGGAATGATAGATCTTTTGCTATAGATTGGAATGGCACTGACTTACTTACTTGATGGACTACAGCTCTTCGAAGAAAAGCTCCTTCTTCACTGGACTCGATCCTGGGCCAATCGCTTCCAGTCGCCCTGAACATTGAGCGCCCTCAGGTCCTCTTCAACTGCAAAAAGCCATCGTGTACGCGGCCTTCCACGAAGCCTGCGGCCTCTTCCGGGTTCTCTACTAAATATTATCTTCGCTTGACGTTCTTCCGTTATACGAACAACGTGACCAGCCCACCGTAGTCTGCCGTGTTGTATAAGCTTAATAATATGCAGCCCTTCATACAGCTGGTACAATTCGTGGTTCATGCGACGCCGCCAGATACCGTTCTCCTGTTTACCGCCGAGTATTGTCCACAGCATCTTACGCTCAAAGACTCCGAAAGCTCTCCGATCAGCCTCCTTTAACGTCCATGTATCATGGCCGTATAAAGCCACCGGAAGAATCAGAGTAGTATACAGCGCGAGTTTTGTTTAAGCTGGTTACGAAGTCCGTAATAAACCCTATTTGCAGCTGCAATACGCCTTTGTACCTCGCGGGTAACATCGTTATCGCACGTCACTAATGTTCCAAGATACACAAATTCTTCTACCACTTCAAATTTTTCACCATCCAGCACCATTTCGCTACCACCACCACTAATGAACCCACGTTGATTGCCAGCGACCATGTACTTCGTTTTGCTGGGACTGATCGTGAGTCCAATCCTCGCTGTCTCCCTCTTAAAAGGCACAAAAGCCTCTTCCACGGCACGGCGATCAATCCCGATAATATCGATGTCGTCCGCAAATCCCAGGATCATATGGGATTCTGCGATAATGATACCGCTTCTTTGCACACCAGCTCTCCTAATCGCTCCCTCGAGCGCTATATTGAACAGTAGATTCGAGAGTGCATCACCCTGCTGTTGAAAACCACCATTCTTCCACCACTGCTAATTGTAGTGCAGATTCCGGACGCTCCCCTGCAGCTGTCATCGCGACGGAACGTCAACGAGAAGGAAGGGAAGAATGAAGGATAAACAATCCGAATTCGTTAACGAGCAGCGTCTGTGTCGGCCAAATTAGTAGTACTCCGTTTATGTACCTCAGGGCAGTTAATTCTATTGAATCCAGTCGACATCCTGCAGTGTCAAGTTCTCCAGATCCTATAATTCTCCGTTGAACCAGAAATCTGTCCACTGAAGCTCCGTTACAAGCCGTTTGAGGCAGGAATACGCTTAGGCTCCATTCTGGGTTAAATTCCGACACGTGAGTTAGCTAATTTGTTAATCTAAATTGAAAATCCCTATTAAAACTATCTAAAAATTATTCTACTATAAAACCGAAATAGATGCTAGCTAAAACTTATTTCTAAAATTGAATTCCTAAATTTGTTCCTCTTCCTCTTTCCCAATTTGTCAGCAAATTCCCTTGTTGGTCGTTGCACATGACGGGAGATGGCGCTGTCTTGCTCCGCACGCCATTGACAGACTTATAAAACCTCCGCATATCGTTCTGCTTCATTTTCTCCTGCGCCTCCTGGCGCTAACATTGAATTGAAATCCTGAATTTGTTTAAAGTGTCTCTAGCTCCCATTATTTGGCAGAAGAATAAACAACATGAGGATTGAGTCCTGCTGTTTACTCTTCTAAATATCACATTTTGTCTATTTCGTGTCCATTATTACCTTTTTTCACGTGCTCTTGAATCTCGAACATTCCGTTTATCGTATTCGAATGTATCATTCCTAATGTTTGGGGTTCTCCCAAAACGCACCAAGCGGCTTATTGAATGTCTTGTGATATTTTGATCGTAAAAGTGAAACGGAAATCATTTCAATCAATTTAACCCCACATTTGCTGTAGAATATCCTTAGTTATGGGTTAGTGGGAAATCCAATACGATTCTTAATCAATTTAATCTCCTAAGCGAAAGCTTGGGCAGAAAATTGTTTTTTTTTTGTTGGCGCTTGGTGAGATTTGGCAAAGCCCTGTCAAGGATGATAGGTGGATTCATTTGGGGTTTTATCAAATATACTATATTAACAATATGATTCACTCTCACGAAATTTTGGCGACACCTTATGTGGCGCCAACTCGCGTCTGAAAGGATCGATACACACGTAAATCGAACTACCCAAAATATGACGATCGTTTTACACACACTTTAAAATGTCACCATGAAAAAAAAATAGGGATGCTTGATGTTTTTTTGCAAACTTAATCGATTATGTTTAATCGAATGCAAATGGAAAATCAAATGTTGTAGCAGAAGTGTGGTAGGCATATTTTTGTGGAAATGTATAATAAATTTGATATAGCTCGTTGAACTGTATCCGGCGGGACCATGCCGGTGCACCTACTCGCTCTCTGTTTCGCACACCATGTTGCTGTTTGCTCATTTGACTGCAACACTTTTATCAAATGTACTATTGTCGCGCTAATCTTTTCCTAGAATGCTGCGGCGGTCTTACACTCGCAAGCTCGACTGTGAAGGTAAACGTCAAGATAGCTGCCGTGTTAAAAGATAGGCAGAATTTTCCCGCTCAAAACAAAACCACGTGCTTTTCGCGAAATGACAACAGTGTTCGATTGTATTAGTGAGAGGCAACCGGAGTCACTGAGTACATGGAGAGTGTTTATCATGGCAAGTGCATACAGTGGGTGAGATTTTCATTGACACTGTTGTGTTTAGTGACCGTTGCGATTACCTGAGAAGCAACCAGCAGGAAGCCGCAGTATTCTATTTTATCTCGAGATGCATAATATATTAACAATATGATTCACTCTCACGAAATTCTGGCGACCCCACATGTGGCGCCACAATACACGATACACGTTATAATTAAACTACCCAACATATGACGATCGTTATACACACACACTTACGGAGCCGAATTTATTGAATTCAACATTTGGCTAGCAAACATTACCGCTAGGCAATGGTTAAACTCACTGGTATTTTTTAACAGCAAGGAAGTGACCCTGAATAATTTACTTATGTTTTGTTACACTTTTTGAATTTAAATGTAAATTATCAAAATTCGTAGAGATTTATAGATTTATAATTTATAGATATATAGATGCATAAGAGTTTACAAAATGATTGTTTGAGCTCGAAAAACGATGGAATTCCGACATTCAAAACTTAAGCATTTTTGAAAACGTAACGATTTTTATCACATTTTCAAGGATGATATGATCAAAATATTTTACCTATTTGTGAGATGAGCATTAGAGTGGTTCAAAAAATTGATATTGATCCACAGTGCTCATCTGATTCTTTACCATGTTCTGAGCTTCTCCTGAAAATTTGAGCTCATTTGGATTAAAACTGATTTAGCACAAGCCGTTTCAAGTTTGCATGCAAATTAGTATGGAGAAAATTATTTTTTCGTTGTACTGTTAATGAAGTTTCCCCATCAAGCGCAGGTTAAAAGAAAACCTACATAGCTAAAAGGAATACTCAACAGCTTTTACTCAGTGTAAACCGCATCTCAATTAATCGTTCCAATAATTCATGATTAGACAATGAAAACATTGTAAAACAATTTTTTGGTAGTTGATTTGCATTATAAATATATTAGGGAGAAATATCAATATATTCAAGGGAGATCAGAGATATTGCTGCTACAATTATTTTTAATTGATATTTGAAAACCATCCCTAGAGCGGAATAAAACTTGTAATGTCGCATGGCTAAGAAAGGCTTTTATATTACTATGGTAGATTATTGTTTAGCATGATCAATAGTTTTGAATAATTTTATGACACCAGTTAAACTTATTCATTCGCATAACAAGTTTCAATTTTGGCAGGTGTTGAGAATTGGGTATATATGTAAAAAAGATATCGAACCAGTGCATAATCTCCATCCAAGCGTTTCTCAGCTATTTTCAGAGGATTTCATACATTTATCGAGTTTGGCTTCGTTATGCTCTTTGACGCTTGAGCTTCAATAAACAAGTTATTTAGACTATAACTTGGGAATAATCGATTCCTCCTGAATTTTTTATATGATGATTGGAAGAAAAAAATCGAGGAAACTCATTTAGTAGTGACGAGGTAAATAATTGACTGTTTTACAACTAAAAGGTTCCGTTTAAGGGAGAAAAAAAAAGTTGTTTAAGACCCTCAGTAGATTTTTTTCAAATAGTCACGAAATGAAAGCTTAAAGGGTCAAACACAATGGACACGTTTGCGTGCGTTTTGACAGTTTTCCCATGTGTTTGGCCCATAAGAGCTATATTTTCACGTAGTGAAAGTATTAGCGATGCTCATTTTATTGTCACACACCGCGTTGAATTATCTTGATTTTATAAAATCAATGATGATTTCTTTTCAAATTAACTCGCATGCATAATCCCATTTTTGAGAATTCCCAAATTGTTATCAATTTGTGAATATGATTTGACAGAGAGAAACGTACTTTTGTGAACAAACTGCCCGATATTAGAGTCTGATATAAATATAATTCAAACATAATTACGTTTGTGGTACAATCTCTCTATATAAAAATGAGTTTGCATTTCCAATATATATAACTCACGAACGGGTTGACCGATATGTACGGGTTTCTCATTAATCGATTCGTCTTGAGGACTACTGTGTTATAAAATATCACTAAATTTTGAGGAGAAAGTTGAGAAATTGTGAAAATACAATTTTGATGCGAGTTGTAAGGAAACCCAATACGATCGCGCTAAAAATGATCTAGAGTGCGGCGCTGAATGAACTCAACAATTGACAGTAAGAATGCAAAATATAATTGACTCTGTAAATCTCGATGTTCTCTATCTCGATATCTCTCCCTATGTCGATGGTTTCCTCGGTCCCTTCAATCTACAAACATTTTGGCTTTCTACATCTCGATAACTTCTATCCCGATGAGTTGTAATCGTATTTTGTTCTGGATTCACTCTCCTTATGTCGATATGTTCAAATTTTTAGGCTTGTACGCGATGAACGCTTTCTCGGACACCAACATCCAGCAGCAAAACCTGAAGGGGCGTGGTCTCGGCTCGCATATGTCGGTAGCCGTTGCAAACAAATCAATTATAAAATACATGTCCCATTCAGTTTCTGTTCATTCTGTATTCAAACTTTGTTCAGTTAACATCAATAAACAGTAAAAGTTAAAAGAAGTGTTTTCTTCAAAGAGAAGAAGATCCCCGAGAGGCAGCGAGTGGAAGCGAATCTGGTCAACAAGGCGACCAACGTCTTGATGCAAGCTTCGCCCCAGAGTCGGTGAACGTGTTGCATCTTGTCGCTTGCTGCGAATAGTCTCGAACATCGCGGAGCGGAGTGAGCATTGTCGGAGCGGGGCGAGTCGTGACGTGTGCGGTCGGCACCGGCATTTGTGTACGGTGTTGGCGGTGGATCGCTGGAGCGGATGCCAAAAAAAAGAGTTAATATAATTTTCTGAAGCCATTTTGGCTTTCGGCATTGCTCCTGGCGCATTCATTGCACATTTCGTCTGGTGTGGCGTTTGCAGCAGTGGTGTGTGTCGGTACAGGAAGTGCCGTGGTCCTTCATGAAAGCCGATTGGTGGTGGTGGTTGTGTGGAGCACGACTGTCAGTGGGTGGTGGCTGGTGATCGTGTCAATGGTGGATACGACCGTCGGTCCGGATCATCGTTATCGGTGGCTGTGTTAGAGGAGAACATAGCTGTCGGTTGGAATTTCTGGTAGCTGTGGTGTGTGCGAGTACAGCTATCAGTCATACATCGTCCTACCGCTGGCGGTTTCGAGGTGGTTTGCAGCTGGTGGTATTTCCCGTCGCAGTCGGTGGCTCATCACAAGGTAAGCGTTTCCTCCTACTCAATATTGGGTGAATGTGCAACGATAGGTGGTACTTAAGGTACGAGTGTGAGAGACTTGTATACCCAACATTGGTCCAAAACGAACCGGATAATTACCAGTAAAATACATCCATTCGCGAATATCTTGAACTATCTAAATAAACTTTTTGTCAATCGAGTCGAATGCGCAAAGTGATTGAAGTACAGTGGTACCCATATCAGTGAAAAAGTGACAATATAGTGAACAGTACAGTGAACAGTAATTGCCCTTGTGAGTGAAAAGTGATTGCCCTAGTGAGTGTACTGAAGTGAACAGAGTAACCATGGAGAAGATGAAGCAGTTGATACATCAGCGCGGTCAAGTGAAAGGGCGAGTAACGAAAATCGTTAGGAAGCTTAGTGAAGCGGCAGATGAACCGGAAACCACGAGTTTTTCGCAGTTGAAGGCATTAGAGAAGAAACTGGAACTGAATTACTCCGAGTACACAACGAAGCATGACTTGATCATTGACATGTGCAACGGTGAGAATTTGGAGGAACAGGATGAGAAGATGGAGGAGTTCGATGAGCTGCATACTGATGCATTGATGAAGCTTAATCTTCTGATGGATTTCTTCCGTAGTAATCCCGCACCGACTAACGTTGGAGCTCCTCAAGTAATCGTCACCCAACAACCTCTAAGGACACCGATTCCAACTTTCGATGGAAAGTACGAAGGTTGGCCAAAATTCAAGGCGCTATTCAACGACCTGGTTGGAAAGTGCGGTGACCTGATGCAACCAAGCTACAGTACCTTGACAAAGCATTGATTGGGGATGCTTCTGGAATACTGGACGCTAGAATAATCAATAACAACAAATACCTGCCAGAGTGGCAGATGTTAGAAGAGCGTTTTGAGAATCCTAGAGTGATTATTGATACTCACATATCTGGTTTGCTGTCTTTGAAAGCAATTCCCAAGCAGAGCTACAAGGATTTGAGATCACTAATCGACACGTGCAGTCGTCATGTGGAAGGCCTGAGGTTCATGAAACAGGAGGTTGACGGAACCGCGGGACTCATCGTAGTGAAATTATTAGCCATGTGCCTGGATGGAGAAACACGGAAGCAGTGGGAGCAAACCTTGGAGCATGGCGAACTTCCCGATCTGGATGACACCCTGAAGTTTCTCCGCAATCATTGCCAGGTACTCGAGAGATGCGAGGTAGACATGGCGCCAGCAAAGATAGCGTTTAAATCGCAACCGGAAGAACAACCGCCCAACCGAGAAATTCGCATCCAGTGACTTCGAGTTTGTCGGACAATGTGTGTGAATTATGTGAAGGTCAGCACAGCAACTACAAATGTTCTAAATTCTTGAGCATGAGTATCGATCAGCGTGTTACCAAAGTGAAACAAGTTGGATTATGTTTTAACTGCCTTCGTAAGGGTCATCAAAGCAGAATCTGTCCCTCGGACAAGGTATGTTCGAAGTGCTCTAAAAGGCACCATACAATGCTGCATTTCGAGCAGGTGTCCCAAGCTGAATCGGAGCAACAGAGTGATAGCGGAGAATCTAGTTCAACCGAAGTGAAGACAGTATCAACATTGCTCCCGGAAAATCCTGTGTCCACAGCATGTTCTAGTGTTCAGCGACGAGCGAAACAAGTGCTTTTGATGACGGCATTAGTGAATGTAGTGACGAAGAGTGGAAAGTCCTTGAAATTACGTGCTCTTCTTGATTCGGGATCTCAAGTCAACTTGATCTCTGATTCCGCCGTGAAGCTACTGTCTCTTCCAAAGTATCCAGCCAATATTCCTGTAGTGGGCGAGGGTGGTACTCGATCTCAGATTCGACATCATGTGATCTTGAAGCTATTCTCTGATTATTCTAAATTCGAGAGTAATGTGGACTGTTTGGTGACAACGAGAGTGACGGGAAAGATTCCATCCGTTGCAGTCAACATCTCGGAATGGAAGTTTCCTCCTGGAATTGTGTTGGCCGATCCCAGTTTTAATGAATCGAAGGATGTGGATCTACTGATTGGTGCGGAGCTATTTTTCCAAATTTTGAAGCAAGCCCAGTTGAAGATTTCCGAGGATTTGCCTACTCTGTATGAGACCCAATTCGGGTGGGTTATGGCTGGTGCTATAGATGAAGTCGATGATGAAGTCGTAAACGTATTATGCGCAACTGATGAGGACCCATTACTGAAGGGTATTCAAAGAGTTTTTGAACAAGAGGAGGTTCC
Organism: Armigeres subalbatus; assembly: GCF_024139115.2. Classification (NCBI taxonomy): domain Eukaryota; kingdom Metazoa; phylum Arthropoda; class Insecta; order Diptera; family Culicidae; genus Armigeres; species Armigeres subalbatus. The sequence goes on from NC_085139.1 coordinate 62,324,380, forward strand.
AGAGGAGAGGGTACTCACGAGTGAGGAAGAAGCGATTGAGGAGCAGTTTCGTTCAACGTACCATCGAGATGAGCAAGGCCGTTTTGTGGTTCAACTTCCGTTCCGTGAATCTCTCAACCAATTAGGGATTCTCGGTCATTAGCAATGAGAAGATTCTTGTCAAGTGAGAGGCGCCTGGCCAACGACCCTGAGATGAAGAATATGTACCAATCCTTCCTTAAGGAATACGAAGATCTCGGCCACTGTCATGAGATTCGCGAGGAAGACGATCCTCCGGGTCAACAGAGTTACTACTTTCCGCATCATGCTGTCCTTAAACCTTCAAGTACTAGCACAAAGTTACGTGTTGTGTTTGACGGAAAGGCGAAGTCTAATGGTTTATCTCTTAATGAGGTTTTGATGATCGGCCCTAAGATCCAGAGCGATCTGTTTTCTATCGTACTCCGTTTCAGGAAACACGTTTATGCATTTTCAGCTGATGTCGAGAAAATGTATAGACAGGTGAAAATTGATCACAGTCAAACCCGATATCAACGAATATTTTGGCGAGACCAATCGAATGAACCGTTGAGGGTGTTGGAATTGACAACGGTGACCTACGGGACGTCACCCGCTTCATTCCTAGCCGTAAGGTCTATGCTGCAACTAGCAAGAGAAGAAAAGGTTAACTTTCCTGCCGCAGCGCAGGTCGTGACGGAGGATTGTTACATGGACGATGTGTTGAGTGGTGCTTCTACTTTGGACTCTGCAAAACAATTGAGATCCGACATTGAGGAGCTTCTGAAGAGAGGAATGTTTCCAGTCAGAAAGTGGTGTTCGAATGACGAAGATGTGCTTGAAGGTGTCCCCGAGCAGGACCGTGAAACCTTGGTGCGCATTCAAGATTCAAGCACAAACGAGACCATTCGGGCCTTGGGTATTTTGTGGAATCCACGAAGTGACATGTTCCTGTTTTGTAGAAACCCTGAATCTACCCATATTGACGGAAGCGTGACGAAAAGAAGTGTACTATCCCTTATCGCTAAACTTTTCGATCCGTTGGGCCTCATATCTCCTGTCATAGTATTGGCCAAATCCATCATGCAGCAATTGTGGAGTGATGGTATTGGCTGGGATGATAAAATTGAGGGTGAATTTTCCAACATGCCCTAGTGAAATTGAACGAAATAGAAATTCCTAGATGTGTTGTGGTTCCCGAAGCGCATCGTATCGAGATTCATGGTTTCTCTGATGCATCGTGTATTGCCTATGGTTCCTGTATATATTTGCGATGTATCCGGGAAGATGGAGTGGTATCAGTTAAATTGTTATGCAGTAAGTCAAGGATCGCTCCTTTGCGGCGTCTTACGATGCCTAGATTGGAACTTTGTGCTGCCGTTACGCTAGCAAGATTGGCTAACGCAGTGATACCTATCTTGAACATCAAAATCGATGATGTGAAACTGTGGAGTGATAGTCAAATTGTGCTGGCCTGGATAAAGAAGAATCCAGATCAACTCCAGGTATACGTCAGAAACCGAGTGTTGGAGATTGATAGATTGTGTAGTGCTTATGAGTGGAAATACGTCAAGTCAGAAGATAATCCAGCAGATCTAGTGTCCAGAGGGTGTTATCCAGAAGTATTACGACGTTCAGATATCTGGTGGAATGGCCCACCATTTTTGCGACATATTGACTACGAGATGCAGGAGACTCCGGTGATTCACGACGACGAATTGCCAGAGTTAAAGGCGCAACTATGTAATCCAGCAGTCGAGATTGAGGATGAACCTGTATTCCAGCGGTGTGGAACCTTTTCGAAACTCCAACGCGTATTGGCTCAGGCGGTGAGATTCACACGGCTTGTCAGAATGTCGAAAGAGAATCGTGCAGATAACAAATACATCTCTGTGCAAGACATACGAAAGGCGACCTTGTACATAATACGAGTTCTACAGAAGAGAGAATTGTGTAAGGAGATTCAGTGTGTTCAGCGAGGAGAGTTACCAAAACGACTTGCGAATCTTCAACCTTTCTTAGATAAAGAAGGATTGCTACGTGTAGGTGGTCGGCTGCAAAATTCTAAACTTCCGTTTGACGCCAAACATCAATTACTTCTTCCGCAAAATCACCGAGTCACGGAAATGTTAATACGCAAATATCACGAAGAGAGATTACATGAAGGGCCATCCGGCCTGCTGGCAGCGATACGTCAGAAGTACTGGTTAATCAATGCTAGATCTGCCATTCGGAAGGTGACTCGGAGCTGTGTTAAGTGCTTTAGAGTCAATCCAAGAGGAGTGCAACCTTTAATGGGTAATCTTCCTGAGGAACGTGTGAACATTGCAGCAGCATTTGAACTCACCGGAGTTGACTATGCCGGCCCTGTGATAGTGAAGGAAGGAAGGAAGGTACAAGCCAAGACACATCAAGGCATACATCGCGTTGTTTGTGTGTCTTACGACGAAATCAATCCATCTCGAGCTAGTTTCGGATTTGACTACGGAATCATTTCTCTCTGCGTTGGATCGGTTTGTCAATCGACGAGGGATGGTCCGTAAAATAATGTCGGACAATGCAACCAATTTCGTTGGAGCTTCTAACGAGCTCCATCAGCTATTTCTAATGTTTTGTAACGAGATCGAAAGAGTGAAAATCAACGATTTCTTGCTCAAACGGGAGATAGAGTGGGAATTCATACCTCCTAGATCTCCAAATTTTGGAGGATTATGGGAAGCAGGAGTAAAGGTTGTTAAGTAACATCTACATCGAACATTGGGAAACGCAATGCTGACATGCGAGGAGTTTTCTACTGTTCTGATGCACATCGAAGCTATAGTCAATTCCAGACCTTTGTATGTTCTATCTGATGATCCAAGTGAGCCGCTACCGATAACCTCTTCTCATCTAATGTTTGGTAAACCATTGGAGCCGATCCAGAAGCCTTCGTACGCCGGTATAGCGGCTAATCGTTTATCGCGCTATCAATATTTGAATCATCTGCGCGAACAGTTTTGGTCAAGATGGTCGCGTGAATATTTGTCTACACTTCAGTCAAGGGCAAGATGGGCAAAAAGTGAACCAAACTTGAAAATGGGTACCATTGTGCTATTAATGGAAGACAATCTACCAGTTCAATCATGGAGGATGGGCCAAATTGTTGCACTTTACCCAGGTAGGGACAATGTGATTAGAGTCGCCGACGTCAAGACCACAACGGGCATTTTTCGTCGCTCTATTCGAAAATTGGCACCTCTTCCTATTGCTGACAACGTCGAATCATCGATTCCTGTTTTGGAATAAGATTCCAACTGGCGGGAGTATGTACGCGATGAACGCTTTCTCGGACACCAACATCCAGCAGCAAAACCTGAAGGGGCGTGGTCTCGGCTCGCATATGTCGGTAGCCGTTGCAAACAAATCAATTATAAAATACATGTCCCATTCAGTTTCTGTTCATTCTGTATTCAAACTTTGTTCAGTTAACATCAATAAACAGTAAAAGTTAAAAGAAGTGTTTTCTTCAAAGAGAAGAAGATCCCCGAGAGGCAGCGAGTGGAAGCGAATCTGGTCAACAAGGCGACCAACGTCTTGATGCAAGCTTCGCCCCAGAGTCGGTGAACGTGTTGCATCTTGTCGCTTGCTGCGAATAGTCTCGAACATCGCGGAGCGGAGTGAGCATTGTCGGAGCGAGGCGAGTCGTGACGTGTGCGGTCGGCACCGGCATTTGTGTACGGTGTTGGCGGTGGATCGCTGGAGCGGATGCCAAAAAAAAGAGTTAATATAATTTTCTGAAGCCATTTTGGCTTTCGGCATTGCTCCTGGCGCATTCATCGCACATTTCGTCTGGTGTGGCGTTTGCAGCAGTGGTGTGTGTCGGTACAGGAAGTGCCGTGGTCCTTCATGAAAGCCGATTGGTGGTGGTGGTTGTGTGGAGCACGACTGTCAGTGGGTGGTGGCTGGTGATCGTGTCAATGGTGGATACGACCGTCGGTCCGGATCATCGTTATCGGTGGCTGTGTTAGAGGAGAACATAGCTGTCGGTTGGAATTTCTGATAGCTGTGGTGTGTGCGAGTACAGCTATCAGTCATACATCGTCCTACCGCTGGCGGTTTCGAGGTGGTTTGCAGCTGGTGGTATTTCCCGTCGCAGTCGGTGGCTCATCACAAGGTAAGCGTTTCCTCCTACTCAATATTGGGTGAATGTGCAACGATAGGTGGTACTTAAGGTACGAGTGTGAGAGACTTGTATACCCAACAAGGCTACTAGACCATATTTGGACGATAACAATGCAGATCAACAATAAGCAATGATATTTGTTTTGTTGTCGTTTTTCATAGCAACAAGCTGTTTTGGATCTAGTACCCATTTAAATTTTCCTTCCATTTCTCGATCTCTCCCTATCCTGATGGTCCCTTCAATATCGAGATGTGGAGAGCGACTGTAGTATAATCCCGAGCAAGGTTGGGTACGTTCAACTAGTTTTTCTTGCGAAAGTATCGAAAAATAATCTATTAAATCCCAAAAAATATCTGATATTGGATACGAAATCGAGAAAGCACAATAAAATAGGCGTAATTAAGTGTAGCCGAATTATCTCTCCGTAATGCTACGTTTTGAAAGGGCAAGTGAATTGAACAGCTTAGTTTAATGCAATTTACTTGCCAAGAGTTGAACATGTTCAACTTACTGTCCGTTCAAGTGAGTTGAGCGAAGGTGTTTGGACGTGTTTAATCCAAGCGACTTGTTCAATTCACTTTCCATGTCTAAATGTAACCAAATAATCATACCCATTATGATAAGCGTAACATAACAAAACGCAATCGGATGAGTGTCATCTTCATGGCTTTCCACTCAAGATACATATTCCTTCAATCAATGGTGGGCAGCAAAAAAGGTTTCAATTCATAATAAGTTGCAACGCAGGTGTTAAGTTCCAGTAGGAATTTAGGACACCGAAGAGGAAGAAGAATGATGCATTGGAATAATATCGATAATATTCAGAAAGAATTAATCAAATTTCTTGCTGAAGAAAATGATAGAAATGTTTACAGTGGAACAATCATTTTAATGTTTCACAGGCTTTCACAGTTTGAACGATTGAAGTAAAGGTGTAGTTTGTCTGCTTTGCACTGCTTCATCGAAATATTTACAGTACACGCAAAAAAATGTTGCGGTCGAAACTACCATTCCGAGGGTTAATTTAAGAATACGCACCGACGATTTTCAGCAGACAACAAACCCGTTTGATTTTACTATGCGCGCAGTAAAAATCAACTGTGGTCCTGGTGAAATGTTGTTGCATGAACTGAATCAGTGGTGAATTTGTCCGAATGCGTGGTTAATTTAACTGAAAATTTGTGGTTGTTTTAAAAACATGGCGTAGTCTACAAAATGGTAATTGTTACCATGGATTTTTTTTCTGTGTAGTGTTTGCATTTAACAAAGTCGATATTCCGGTAATCGATTTATTGAAAAATGTATGGACATCCCCACACTGTAAAATGTCATCGAACAACTGTATGACTACTCACCGGAAGATGGCAGGAGGGTTTTCCAGCACAAGCTAGAAAAAAAAATATTCCTCTTTGCTCGCTAGATGATGTTGTTATCACCGGCAAATTGTTCGCCATTTCGTTGAATGGAAAAACTCGAAGTGAACCATATTGTTAATATAATATATTTGGTTTTATGCTCGTTTGAGAAAAACTAAAACATAGTGAGCTATGCCTATTGCATTTGTTCATTGATGCATCCTATCCGTTTTTATTGTTTTAAATTCTGAATTAAACTAAACTAAATTTCTTGTGAAAATGAAAACTCGTCAAAATTCGGAACAACCTGCATTGCGCAGGATTTCCGTCCGGACATCGATTCGGCGACGGCGGAGCCCCAAAACCCGGCGAACAACCAGTAGTCGCGCCATCCCAGACGATCCAGTTCAACTTGGCAGCATTCGTCCGAACCGTCAGCTAATCCAGGCAGCAGCTAGGCGAGCTCGCCGACGTGTTGTCGATCAGAACGACATTCCGGCGGAACGAAGGCGGTCAATCATTTGCGATGGAGAAAGCGTGGCCTATGACGACATTTCCGAAACGTATCAAGCAGGACGGATCGAAAAGGCGGTGAACTTTTTCGAAAACCTTGGACATAGTACAATGGTCGTCGTACCGCAATACCTGCAGGACAAAGCAGCGAATGCTTACTTTTTAGACAATTTGGCAAATCAGGGTAAATTAATTCGTTATGATTGTGATTCAGGAACGGCTATATTGAATATGTCACTGGAAAGGCAGCTACTTACGAAGGCTGTCGACGACGATGCTGCGGTTATTTCGGAAAGGGAGTTCCAAATAGTATATGACGATAAGACGGAATACCAAACTGTTATCGATCAACGGGTTATAGGATTTTGTTTCTTTAAAGAAGAAATTTTCATTCCTGTCGACCCATATGGAAGATATGGACCCCTGCTTAATGATATTCTTAGAAAATAAATGATATATAAACACATCTATTGCTTTATTATCGACATGAAAACGTGAACTATTAATATTTCCCTCCCCTCGGATATGTGATCTTGCCGCGATGGGTGGGTTTATGCCATTAGCACTGATGTGGCAACTAAAGACATATCCTGTCGTGGTGGTATCACATGTTGACTATTTTTGTTCAATGCCGCGTCACAATTTGGCATTAACGCACTGATTTTACGGATGTGCATGTGAACCAACGGACATCGTGTCTCGGAGCTTGGAATAGTAATGCAGTAAGGTGAGCCCCTTTTCTCAGTAATAATGAAGTAAGATCTCCTCCTTTTTTGCAATACATTTCTCTGATGATGATGATGATGAGTCAGCTACGCTTAAGGTCACTCCTGACAGAATCCAAGTTTCAAAGTTCTCGCGTTTTCGGGGGTACACCATTCGATACGGAGGCGGCGGGCAACTGTCATTTTTGTTGATTCAGCTTTGCTGCGTCACAGCATGCATGAAAAAATAAAAATGACAGTTGTGCGTTGCTTCCGTATCGAGTGGTGTGCCCCCGAAAACGCGAGCACTTTGAAACTTGGATTCTGTCAGGAGTGACCTTAAATCTAGCTAGATAGGTATATATAGAGAAAATGTAATCAACTTTATCGACATTAATAAGAAATTGACATTAGTAGGATTCACTAAGTAGAAGTTTTTTCAAAACAAGGAGCGTGGCTCCTCTCTTATTTTGTTATTTCTCAAATTGAAGAGCCAAAAAATCTAGTAATGGCTTTATTCTCGATAAATTTTATTAACAGATAGGGAATAGGCGTGATGAAGCTTTGTTTTGCCATCGAAAAGTGAATGCTATAGCTGACCATGACTTATATAATGATAGTTAATTTACACTTACTTTGAAGGATTTAAGACGATTAGAAACGGTAGGAATAATTTCATTATTTTCGCTCAATTTTAAAAGCAATGGTTTTTCATACTTTTAAATTAGGTTTTTCATCTATGCGGAAACGACCCTGGTAGATTAGTAGAAAAATTATTCGAAATTATTATAAAAATAAAATGAAGGAACGACGCAACATATAATCTACAATGAGTACCGACTTAAACTGAATTACGTAGAGAACACAATAACTAAGAAAGTCAAGGCAATATGTGAATTAAACAAGATAAAATAAAATGACATCTTACGAAATATTCGATAAAATTAGAAGTAAACTTACTGTGTGACTGTTAAAAATTTTAATACTTGACATCACTGCAATTGGTAGAAGACATAAAGATTGGTACAATTCTCCAAACTACTTTTTTAATCGCATGAAAATAAGGGAAGCTCTCAGCTTACTATTTCAATTCATTATAACGATAACTTGTTTAAACGCTATCAGAATAATATCCTCAATTTAAGTGTTACTCGGAGGTGGAATTAGCAGGAACTAAGTAGCAGCTGCATCGACAGCGAAGTGCTTCGCTGGGCACTGGATGTTGAACGCCCTCCTTAGCCGTGCGGTAAGACGCGCGGCTACAAAGCAAGACCATGCTGAGGGTGGCTGGGTTCGATTCCCGGTGCCGGTCTAGGCAATTTTCGGATTGGAAATTGTCTCGACTTCCCTGGGCATAAAAGTATCATCGTGTTAGCCTCATGATATACAAATGCAAAAATGGTAACTTGGCTTAGAAACCTCGCAGTTAATAACTGTGGAAGTGCTTAATGAACACTAAGCTGCGAGGCTGCTCTGTCCCAGTGTGGGGATGTAATGCCAATAAGAAGAAGAAGAAGAAGAAGAAGGATGTTGAACACAAGTCTCAGGAAAAAAAAACAAGCAAAGATTGAGGTTAAGAATATGTCAAAACTCACAGCAAAAAAGTCTACACTTCTCGAAACACTTTCAAATAAGCTAACCTAAATATGAGTAAAATACACTAGCGCCTCTGGCGGTGCTGGTCTCGTGAGCTCATCTGGGGTTGCATGAATTTTATATCAATTCTTCGCGAGTGTCTCGTCCCGGTTATTAGTTCCTGGCATTAGTATCACCCGTTGTCAACATAGACTGCTATTAGATATTGAATGTCGATTCCAAGAAACTCTAAATACAATTTTATTTTTAAATTATCTTCAAATATAATATTTTACTTCTCGGAAAACATTTCTTGTGTCTTTATACAACTATCAATCAAACATACATCAAGAACAGAATCGCATTCAGGGTTGCCAATTCTATAAGTTTTTCTGTATTTTTACAGATTTTTCTGTATATCTCAGTCCAATAACATGTAATACAGATGGCATGAACCTCAGTTATTTAAATAACATCGTTCGAATAAATGAAATAAGGTTTTAATAGAATATGTAGTATCACTATGTAGTAGTCTAGTAAATTATGTAGTTTCATGTTGCCCTTTTTGCTGCATTGTTTTGATTCTGCGATTCATCCTTTCTCCATCTACATCATCGATTTTTTTTAAATGTATGTGAACCTTGTAAAATTTTATAAATTCCACGCAATCCCATGCAAAATACTTCAAATATCATATAATACTGCAAAATTTTAATCAGAAACAGGCATTGTTAGTTCACTCGCTTGAAGGCCAAATTCTTCGAGGAGTTCATTTGGTACCAGTTCGTCATGGCAGCTGTTTCGCGGCGAGTAACATTGATAAGCTGGTGTGAACATTTTTGACAATACAGAGGAACAATGTCGAGCCTACGATGCCGCACCACGGCGGTGCAGTATCAGTCCGTTCAGAAAAGCGAAGTAGTGCCCCGTCCGGTCTGTGCCCTTTTATGTTCCTTCAGCAAGCGGCCCAGAGTAGAGTGCTGCCGAAAGATAAGAACATGACCGACGCTATTTTTCGCGGTATGCAACCCACCGACCGACATTGCTATGATTCGGTTTGCTCTCCTTTTGTTGGTTAGAATTTGCGCTGCAGAACAGTGGGACAAAATCAATTCAAAATCAGAATCAAAAATGAGCAGTTCTGGGAGGCCTGTCGAACTAATTTGGATGAAGTGAGATCTATCACTAAAAAAATTAAAAATATGAAAGCCCCGGGTGATGATGGTATTTTCTACATACTTATCAAAAACCTTCCTTCATCTTCTTCTTCTTCTTCTTCTTCTTCTTCTTTTTCTTCTTCTTCTTGGCATTACATCCCCACACTGAGACAGAGCCGTCTCGCAGCTTAGTTCATTAAGCACTTCCACAGTTTTTAACTGCGAGGTTTCTAAGCCAAGTTACCATTTTTGCATTCGTATATCATGAGACTAACACGATGATACTTTTATGCCCAGTGAAGTCGAGACAATTTCCAATCCGAAAATTGCCTAGACCGGCACCGGGAATCCAACCCAGCCACCCTCAGCATGGTCTTGCTTTGTAGCTGCGCATCTTACCGCACGACTTCCTGAGAGCTCTTTGTGGTTATTGGATAATTTATTTAACAAATGTTTATAATTGGCAAACTTCCCAGATTAATGGAAAAACGCCGAAGTTGTTTCAATTTTGAAGCCGGACAAAAATTCAGCTGTGGCTTCTAGTTATCGCCCAATCAGTTTGCTTTGTTCAATAAGCAAACTGTTTGGAAAGATTATTTTAAATTGAAGGATGGTTCATATTAATGACAATTTTATTTTTGCTGATGAGCAATTTGGTTTTTACCATGAGATAGTTCGCGCGGCCGAGTGAGTAAACAATTGGTGCGTGATCGGACTTGTTTCAGGTAGGATTTAGAGCATTCGTAAAATCAGAGTTTTTGGTTCTGATTATAATGTTCGGTGAATAAGTGTGCGTGTTTTGTAAATAATGCGAAACATTTGTAAAATCCAGGTTACTTTGTCCTCCTTTGGACGGTTCGTAAGTAAATTGATGAATATATTTTATTATTTTTTCAGCATAAACTGTTATTGACAAACGCTCTATATTGTCGAATAGAGCTCCCTATTACTAACCTTACCCACTAACACAAATTTTGCTTCCCGAGACATCTATGAAGGTAGTATGGGTTCCCTGCATCGTCACTAGTAGATGTTGGAAGGAGGCTTCCTAGCCTCTTGAAAGGAGGCTTCCGGGCCTCTTGAAAGGAGGCTTCCGAGCCTCTTGAAAGGAGGCTTCCGAGCCTCTTGAAAGGAGGCTTCCGAGCCTCTTGAAAGGAGGCTTCCGAGCCTCTTGAAAGGAGGCTTCCGAGCCTCTTGAAAGGAGGCTTCCGAGCCTCTTGAAAGGAGGCTTCTGAGCCTCTTGAAAGGAGGCTTCTGAGCCTCTTGAAAGGAGGCTTCTGAGCCTCTTGAAAGGAGGCTTCTGAGCCTCTTGAAAGGAGGCTTCTGAGCCTCTTGAAAGGAGGCTTCTGAGCCTCTTGAAAGGAGGCTTCTGAGCCTCTTGAAAGGAGGCTTCTGAGCCTCTTGAAAGGAGGCTTCTGAGCCTCTTGAAAGGAGGCTTCTGAGCCTCTTGAAAGGAGGCCTGAGCCTCTTGAAAGGAGGCTTCTGAGCCTCTTGAAAGGAGGCTTCTGAGCCTCTTGAAAGGAGGCTTCTGAGCCTCTTGAAAGGAGGCTTGAGCCTCTTGAAAGGAGGCTCTGAGCCTCTTGAAAGGAGGCTTCTGAGCCTCTTGAAAGGAGGCTTCTGAGCCTCTTGAAAGGAGGCTTGAGCCTCTTGAAAGGAGGCTTCTGAGCCTCTTGAAAGGAGGCTTGAGCCTCTTGAAAGGAGGCTTCCAGGCCTCTTGAAAGGAGGCTTCTGAGCCTCTTGAAAGGAGGCTTCCGAGCCTCTCGAAAGGAGGCTTCTGAGCCTCTTGAAAGGAGGCTCTGAGCCTCTTGAAAGGAGGCTTCTGAGCCTCTTGAAAGGAGGCTTGAGCCTCTTGAAAGGAGGCTTCTGAGCCTCTTGAAAGGAGGCTTCTGAGCCTCTTGAAAGGAGGCTTACGAGCCTCTTGAAAGGAGGCTTCTGAGCCTCTTGAAAGGAGGCTTCTGAGCCTCTTGAAAGGAGGCTTGAGCCTCTTGAAAGAAGGCTTCCGTGCCTCTGAGAAGGAGAATTACGAGCCTCTTGAAAGGAGGCTTCTGAGCCTCTTGAAAAGAGGCTTCTGAGCCTCTTAAAGGAGGCTTCTGAGCCTCTTGAAAGGAGGCCTGAGCCTCTTGAAAGGAGGCTTCTGAGCCTCTTGAAAGGAGGCTTCTGAGCCTCTTGAAAGGAGGCTGGAGCCTCTTGAAAGGAGGCTTCTGAGCCTCTTGAAAGGAGGCTTCTGAGCCTCTTGAAAGGAGGCTTCCGGCCTCTTGAAAGGAGGCTTCCGGGCCTCTTGAAAGGAGGCTTCCGGGCCTCTTGAAAGGAGGCTTCTGAGCCTCTTGAAAGGAGGCCTGAGCCTCTTGAAAGGAGGCTTCTGAGCCTCTTGAAAGGAGGCTTCTGAGCCTCTTGAAAGGAGGCTTCTGAGCCTCTTGAAAGGAGGCTCTGAGCCTCTTGAAAGGAGGCCTTTTGAGCCTCTTGAAAGAAGGCTTCTGAGCCTCTTGAAAGGAGGCCTGAGCCTCTTGAAAGGAGGCTCTGAGCCTTTTGAAAAGAGGCTTCCGGGCCTCTTGAAAGGAGGCTTCCGGGCCTCTTGAAAGGAGGCTTCCAGGCCTCTTGAAAGGAGGCTTCCGGGCCTCTTGAAAGGAGGCATCCGGGCGTCATGAAAGGAGGCTTGGGCCTCTTGAAAGGAGGCTTCGGGCCTCTTGAAAGGAGGCTTCCGGGCCTCTTGAAAGGAGGCTTCCGGGCCTCTTGAAAGGAGGCTTCCGGGCCTCTTGAAAGGAGGCTTCCGGGCCTCTTGAAAGGAGGCTTCCGGGCCTCTTGAAAGGAGGCTTCCGGGCCTCTTGAAAGGAGGCTTCTGGGCCTCTTGAAAGGAGGCTTCCGGGCCTCTTGAAAGGAGGCTTCCGGGCCTCTTGAAAGGAGGCCTCCGGGCCTCTTGAAAGGAGGCTTCCGGGCCTCTTGAAAGGAGGCTTCCGGGCCTCTTGAAAGGAGACGCCTGCGCCTCTTGAAAGGAGGCTTCCGAGCCTCTTGAAAGGAGGCCTGGGCCTCTTGAAAGGAGGCTTCGGGCCTCTTGAAAGGAGGCTTCTGGGCCTCTTGAAAGGATGCTTCCGGCCTCTTGAAAGGAGGCTTCTGGGCCTCTTGAAAGGAGGCTTCTGGGCCTCTTGAAAGGAGGCTTCTGGGCCTCTTGAAAGGAGGCTTCCGGGCCTCTTGAAAGGAGGCTTGGGCCTCTTGAAAGGAGGCTGGGGCCTCTTGAAAGGAGGCTTCCGGGCCTCTTGAAAGGAGGCTTCCGGGCCTCTTGAAAGGAGGCTTCCGGGCCTCTTGAAAGGAGGCCTGGGCCTCTTGAAAGGAGGCTTCCGGGCCTCTTGAAAGGAGGCTTCGGGCCTCTTGAAAGGAGGCTTCCGGGCCTCTTGAAAGGAGGCTTCTGGGCCTCTTGAAAGGAGGCTTCCGGGCCTCTTGAAAGGAGGCCTGGGCCTCTTGAAAGGAGGCTTCCGGGCCTCTTGAAAGGAGGCTTCCGGGCCTCTTGAAAGGAGGCTTCTGGCCTCTTGAAAGGAGGCTTCTGGGCCTCTTGAAAGGAGGCTTCGGGCCTCTTGAAAGGAGGCTTCCGGGCCTCTTGAAAGGAGGCTTCCGGGCCTCTTGAAAGGAGGCTTCTGGGCCTCTTGAAAGGAGGCCTGGGCCTCTTGAAAGGAGGCTTCCGGGCCTCTTGAAAGGAGGCTTCCGGGCCTCTTGAAAGGAGGCTTCCGGGCCTCTTGAAAGGAGGCTTCCGGGCCTCTTGAAAGGAGGCTTCCGGGCCTCTTGAAAGGAGGCTTCCGGGCCTCTTGAAAGCCCGGCCTCTTGAAAGGAGGCTTCCGGGCCTCTTGAAAGGAGGCTTCCCGGCCTCTTGAAAGGAGGCTTCCCGGCCTCTTGAAAGGAGGCTTCCCGGCCTCTTGAAAGGAGGCTTCCGGGCCTCTTGAAAGGAGGCTTCCGGGCCTCTTGAAAGGAGGCTTCCCGGCCTCTTGAAAAGAGTCTTGAAAATATCCTGAAAAAATGAAAAAAAAAATCTTACTATTGGTGATAGACGACGGAAGATAATCTGGGGCATGTACTTTGAAAGCGGCATTTAGAATGGTGATCGCTCGAAAGTGTGTCCCCTTCAGCTTGTCGCCTTTCTTATAGATGGGGTATATGACCACTTCCACTCCACGGGTAGTTTCAGCTTTCCAGACTATCAGTCTGCACAGAAAAATGCCCAGCTTTTCCGGTCCTATCTTCACGAGCTTCGATACCATCCTTAACAGCTGCCTTAGCTGCCTTAGCTATCCTTTATTTCCTGTTTTTTTTTTTTCATTATCCGCTGAATTGACGTAGTCGTTTCATTCGCTGCCTTGACTCTTACTGCTTCCATTCTTATCATAAATATAATTATTGTTGCTCTTAGCGCTATTTAAAGCCAAGGATGCATTCAAAACTTAATTCATATGCCTTTTTAAGAGTACACCACTCCATATGGAGGCAACGCACAACTGTCATTTTTATTATTTCATGCATGCAAACATGCATGGAGCAAACCGGAAAATAGAAGATGACAGTTGTGATTTGCTTCCGTATCAGGCAGTATGCCCTTGAAAACTCGAGTAGATTTAATTTTGGATTCCGGAGGCTTGTCGTTCAGCGTATATCGAATTGTTGCTTTCACCTTAAGATCATCTGACGTTCGTCTTTCAAGATCTCCCACAAACCTGGGACAAACCCAGCACATCTCGGCAAGCGACACGAAATTCATTCGGGATGCGTTCTGATCTTCTGATAGAACTTTTGTTTTATGATTCGTTTCAAGACTTTTTTATTGTAATTTATATCCCGCAGGACTTAATTTCGTTTGTCCCAATGTGCAACACTCCAGAGAGGTGCCTGGAGAAAATGCGCTTCCCCGGCCATACCCTACGTAACCACTGCCATCCCTTGGGAAGAACGAGTAAATGTTGTTCCAGCTAATTAATTTCCATAATTTTGTGCTTTCTGCAGTGAGAGGGAAAAATATGCATTGTGCGCCAGTTTGATATGGCTGCCAGGGGAGGAGGAGGTAATAAACTCATAAATTTTTCCACCTAGTTGACTAGGTTAGAATGGAACCCGCGGAAAGGCAGGACAAGCTTTTTAGCGATTCTAGTCGAGTGGGTCCGAAAAAGAAGTGGCAGTGTTCGGTACAATTAGAGTTTATTTGGGAACAACACTTGAATTATCTTGAACAGAAACGAGGAAATCAAATATGCAGCTAGTGAAATTTAATAGGTTGCATAACTCATTACAAAGCTCAAATTCGAGTGAACGCTACTAAGCGCTAGATTCTGTGGTGTTTGGAGCATGTTCATAAAATATATATTTATTCAAAACATGCTATATAACTTTGTCTAACATATCACTGCTTTAAATACATACAATGTGTGGAGCAAGAGAGCAAAATTCCAAAAATGTCACGAAATGTCATTATAATAACCCATTCACGCCCGGAATATAGGTCATTGCGCGCGGCAAACCTAACCTCACTATTTTGACAGGTACTGGTCCTGTTGTTTACGTTTCGGACTTAGAATTTTTTTTATCCAAATTAAATCTGCATATTGCACGATGTTGAAGACATTCTGTACATTCCGCATTCAAATATTGGTAATTATCGATAAGTTTAGGTAATTATCGATCAGAAAATCCAAAGAATCATAGAAGAATCTCAAAATTAAAATAAAGTCGTCTGTAAACAACAGGACCAGTACCTGTCAAAAGTCGTGCGTGACGTCACAGTGCAATGGAGTATAGGGAAAGCTCGCTGTGCGTTTACATGACATAGGACGCTGAGATAATATTTGAAATAAATTTGGATCTCACGTTCCCGATTTCAGATTCAGAAATCAATGAAGCATTTCGCTTTTGCCCAAAATAAAATAACTTTTCAATAAAAGTTATTGGCAAATTGATCTCATGAAACCGAAAAAAAAAACATTTCTCAACATCGATGAGTGAATGAATATGTCGAGATGTCGGTGTTACAATTAGTTAAAAGATTAAAATACATTAAAGAAACATTCTATACACCTAACAGATAATCAGTCTACTGGAATAACTTATTTGTTCGAGTTAAATCCGTTTCAATGGCCACTTATTATTTCAATGGCCACTTACCTTAAAAAACAATATCTGTACGATACTCGTAGGACTACCATAGGATCTTTTTTCTTTCAGTAAAAATTCCATTCACCCCGAACCATTGATTTCTCGCATAACTCAACCATTTTACAATTGTTTAATCTTTCAAATTGATTAACCATAAACCGTTTACGAGTGCTTTCCCCCCAAAAGGACTCGACCTTCATCGCCGAAAAGCCATAACAGCGGAATATTGAAATCCTCAATGGTAGACCTCCGACGACGACGCCTAATAACAAGAGTGGAGCTATGCTACCACTTTTTTCCAGTGCATCTGAAGAGGGGACCCATTATTCGTATTTACTATGTTCCGAAGAAATCCGTCAGTTTAGTATCTGGTGATGGTGCGGTGGAAAAAAATAAGCCCGGATAAACATGCGAGCCCGTGGCGCTATTTTGATTCCCCTTATCTCACCCATTTCGCATCTGTTTGCCGATGATCCTGGCCTCGCCCCATAAAAAAAAACAACGAGACACAGAACGTTATGAATCGTTTATTTTTTATTATCGTTTTCCGGGGATGTTCCGCTTTTCTGCGCTCATCATCACCACTGACGAACAACTAGAATCGCATCAACCATGGGGCAGGGCCCAGAGGCAAAAGTTAATGTTGTGTTCTCGATGCATATAAAAATCAGTTGTTTTTTTTTTCTTTTTCGCTCCAGAATAATGGGTTTTACCACCACGCTCATCCATGGACCGCAGGGAGGAAGCTTCCGAAACGGATATACTTTAATGATGATGCCAATCTGTTCTCGAGTGTAAGAAGAAGGTTCGAGTTAAACCGAACTAGGGGATGCATTTGATCCAGAGCTTAATACTACATTTTAAGCTTATTTTGTGGGTGAGCTATTTTATGTGTATTTCATCATACATTTTTATGCAAATATGGGTGCTCATTATTGAAAAATCAGAAAATTAACTTTGCTCTCCATTCCTTTAATTGAGTTTGACAGAAGGAATATAAGTCTTCATAGAAACGGTACCGTTTGGCCAAATGTCGTTTGGGCGAACGCCATTTAGCCTTTTTTCTTCTTCCTTCTACCTTCTTTCTTCTTTTTTCTTTCTTCTTTCTTCTTTCTTCTCTCTTCTTTCTTCTTTCTTCTTTTTTATTTCTTCTTTCTTCTTCAATCTTCCTTCTTTCTTCCTTCTTTTTCCTTTTTTCTTCTTCCATCTTCTTTCTTCCTTCTTCTTTCTTCCTTCTTCCTTCTTCCCTCTTCCCTCTTCCCTCTTCCTTATTCCTTCTTCCTTATTCCTTCTTCCTTCATCCTTTTTCCTTCTTCCTTCTTCCTTTTTCCTTCTTTCTTCTTCCTTCTTCCTTCTTCTTTTTTCCTTCTTCCTTCTCCTTTCTTTCGTAATCCTGATTTTTTCTTCCTATTTTTCTTTCTTCTTACTTCTTCCTTCTTTCTTCTTACTTCTTCCTTCTTTATTCTTCAATCTTCATTATTCCTTATTCCTTCTGTCTTTTCCCTTATTTCCAATTCCATCTTCCTTCTTTCTTCTTCCTTATTTCTAATTCCATTTTCCTTCTTCCTTCTTTCTTGTTCCTTTTTGCTTCTTCCATCTTCCTTCTTTCTTTCCCCCTATTATTTCTTCCTTCTTCCTTCGTCCTTCTTTCTTCCATCTTCTTTCTTCTTCCTTCTTAATTTCTTACTTGCCCCTTTTTTCTCATTCCTTCTTCCTTCTTCATCCTCTCTCATTCCTTTTTTTTTTCTTCTCCCTTCTTCCTTCCTTCTTCATTCTTCCATCTTCCTTCTTCCTTCTTCCTTTTTCCTTCTCTCTTCTTCCTTCGTCCTTCGTCCTTCTTCCTTATTCCTTAGCCAAGCAACACCCCTTGTTTCTCACTGAGTAACAACAACTGTGGTGTGACTTACTAACGGTCTGAGTTATGCACAACGCGTCGTATTTGGAACTCCTTTGTGACACAAAAAGCGCAAGAGGTGGAGCCTATTTGCAACATCTTGCGGCTATAATGAAAATAAAAATACAAAAAGCAACCTGGAATCGAACCATGGACCTTGAGATTTGTAACCTTTTACTATAACCATCACACCATCAATTCTATTTGGAGATTCTGCTACATTGGGACTACATAAACAACAAAGTCATTTGTAACTTCATTGTACCTTATACGGGACATGCAGGGGTCTGTTATAATATAAAATACTGCTCAGCTGAGCTCAAAGTGTTTTGCAACATATCAACATTGTCGTAACAGCAATGAATCGAAAAGTTATTAATAACACAGCTCAACAAGATTTTGTCCCTAACACCAAATAATGTGTCCCTAGTAGATTTTTGCTCGCTGAAGCCGAATCTGACTTCAGATTTGCTCTAACACGTCGAGATTTTAAGATATACCTCAACAAATGTCGTAAAATCAATGATTTTGGTCATTTTGGAACAGCCATCGTTAACCCTATAGAAAGAATTACTAGTCAATCAAGGTCCAAAATGGATCACAAACATATAATCTTTCGAAATGTGGTGCATTTTGAACAAGTTAAACATAATAAGTGTGATTTATCTGCAATTTTAGTTAGTGAAAGTTATTTAAAAATATGTTTTATGCAAGCCACCTTGTATACAAGCCTGGTTATTTTCTGTGAACGGTTTTGAGAGGAAAGTAACAAGAATTCAATATAATAGTTTGTCCAAGGAAAAAAATAATATGTTTTCATTGAAGTAACTTCTATTGAATATAAATATGATATTGTATTTCCTCTGGCGCGATAAACTTTCAATCATTGCACAAGTGATATGGTGTATTTAATTATTCAATTTATGTCAATTTATGCTCCTTTATTATGTTCATTCGAATAAAGCAAGTACGAGAACTGTACGCAGTTCTATATATTTTGATTATTCCTGCTATTTATGATCATTCCTATGATAGAAATTTAGGCGGAATTAGCAATATCAATCAACGATTCGATAAGTTGGTTTTCGATCGTTCTTGTGTATGATGATTGCATACAAGCTGAAGCGATGTTGACGGCTATGCAACAGAAACCGGAAAACGTCAACAACCTAGGGTAAGACACCCAGAAATCGCCCTCCCCCCAGTTTTCGCCCACATATTTTAAAACCTTCATTTCTCGAAAACTAGTTGTTGGAAACAGTTAAAGTCCAGGTTTTTTCATAATTGATTGATGATTGTATGGAAAAACTTTTACTGTGACTGTTTTCAACAACTATTTTACGAGAAATGAAGATTTTAAAATAGGTGGGCGAAAACTGGGGGGAGGGCGATTTCTGGGTGGCTTACCCTACTCGTGCGTGGGGGACTTTGTATTTGATTCGCGTTGAAAATGCTGCGTGGATGTTGCAATAATCCCAATGCAATTTCTTTAAACTATGATCAGCTTATAACATTGAAAAAGGAAAAAGTTCACAAGTTCTATCAAGCTTTGTTATGTGCTATGACGCAAAGTTATGCGCCAGAAAAAAAACTTGGGCTCCGCTCCACTTGTGTGCTGTTCAACATGTTACAGTTACCCGAGCATATGGTTGGATGATTTCTCTAATTTAACAAAACAACGCATGAATGAGAAAATTTACGATGAAGTTACAAAATGGTTAAGTTTCAACTTATTTTCCGAGTGCTGAAATGTATTTTATTAATCAATGTGGTTTGAATGCTCTGGTAGGGGATCTAGTAGAGGATTTGAATACGTTAAAATTACACTCCGATCTTTTCCTTGTTGATTAAAAGAAAGGAACTTTATGGATCATCATGTTCTCACTATATTCTAGCACAACCAAGGAATGTAATTGTTGCTGAAAAATGCAAAAAGCGACAAAGAGAATACCTAGCGATAACTCTTTGTCCTCATCTGCAGAGGATAAAGACATTATTGCGTTCCGTTTTATTTGCAACAAACATGGAGAGGTAATTGCTGTGAACTTTTCAAACTGCGAAAACTTGTATATTTCAGAAGTAAAACACAAATCATGTCAACAGATGGTTAAGTTAATGTCTAAACTATGATAACTGATACTTATTTAACCAAAACCATCATCGGAAACCGACTGCTTCTCAAAATGCACGGCAGGCGATCATTGTCCTATTCTGTTGCAGTTTGGGACAAACGCTTATTGCGAGTTGAGTTTGTCTCAACATCTACAAGAGAAGACAATATTGTTGTCATTGGCAATGTTGTTATTTTACATTCCTTGGACACAACACGAATGCAACATGTTAACAGATTACGTGTGGTTATTGGAAGTTGATCGATCGAAAAAAAAACAACCAGAAATCGAGCAGAGTAACATTTTAGGAGGAGGAGAAATGTTGAGCATAAAATGATAAACACGTGGATATTTTATTAAAAGTCTAATGAAGCATATATTTACAAACTGACTAGTATCTCTATACTTCATTTAACATTTTCTTATCCCAGTTCCTCTGGCCTCATGTTGTGGAATTTTTGGTGGCTTCTAACTGGTGGTGATGGCGTTTGCATGCAAGTTTTTGAAACAAACTTGCATGGAATATTTTTAAATTAAATTTACTGAACTTAAATTCAAGTAAAACCGAAAAGAAAACAATTGTAACGTGCAAATCTGATGGAAATTCATTAGATCAGATGTGCTTTTATCGTTTCGGGTAGTGATTGACCTAAAATTATGTTAATATACTTCAAGGACCTTCTTCAAAAACTGCCAATTTCTTCAAATTAGCGGTATTAATTTAGCTATATCTCAAAATTTGGACGTGCTAGAGCATATCTGAGGACAGATTCGGATTCAGCGAGCCAAAATCTACTGAAGACACATCAATTGGTGCTGAGGACCCGCAAAAGGTTAAATTTTGTTCCCCTGTGTTATGGGACGGAAAAAGTCCTCTCTACCGACCTGGGCGAGAGGACTTTTTCCGTCCCATAATAATCCATCTAGGTTCACTCTACAGAAAAAAAGGGGTAGGAGAAAGAGGTTTTTTACGAAAAAAGATTCTCCTCCGACCCGAAAATCGCTTGATTTCGTCTTATCGTAACAAAAAGTACGAACCCTGTATATGACTAACGTGCGGCACAGCTTTCCGTATCGGTTCACCTGAAGATCAGCACTGCAGACAAAGTCATAAATAGTCCACGTTCTAATTGAAATCTCCTTAATAAAGACAATAGTAATAATAACGTTCTGAATAATATATGAGCTTCTTTGGTATTATTGACACTTATCTAGAGCTGAACTGCGCACAAAACTATCCGTCATCAACAATGTTCGGTGGCGAGGCCTTCTCGGTACGACCTAGAGCGACAGAAACAACCTGATGTCGCCACTGCATACACTCAGCATCTCGAGGTAATGTTGCAGAAAGAGGAAGAGGATGACTGCTGGTGTACAGTCAGAGCTGACATAAACGACGTAGTGGAGAACAACGTCGGGTATGTAGAACGAAGTCGTCGGAACTATAAGTTCGATAAAGCGTGCATATAGATTGTGGATAACAGGGACGCAGAGCGAGAGGTCGCGTTGCTTCAAAGGACCCGGCAGGTACTGGAACACTGCGTACTTGTCTGCATGGATTGATAGCCAGACTCTGAGAAATAGAACGGCAACTGACGGATTGATATTTATTTATTTATTCAGACTAAGGCCGAAGTGGCCTGTGCGGTATATAAGAGTCTTCTCCATTCGGCTCGGTCCATGGCTACACGTCGCCAACAAGGCAGTCTACGGAGGGTCCGCAAGTCATCTTCCACCTGATCGATCCATCTTGCTACGTGCCCAGCCCACCGCAGTCGTCCGATTTTCTCGGTGTGAACGATGGATGGTTCTCCCAGCAGCTCATGCAACTCGTGGTTCATTCGCCTCCTCCACGTACCTTTCGCCATCTGCAACCCACCATAGATGGTACGCAGCACTTTCCTTTCGGAAACTCCAAGTGCGCGTTGGTCCGCCACGAGCATCGTCCAGGTCTCATGTCCGTAGAGGACTACCGGTCTAATGAGCGTTTTGTAGATAGTCAGTTTGGTACGGCGGCGAACTCTATTCGATCAGATCGTCTTGCGGATTCCAAAGTACCTACAATTTCCAGCCACTATGCGTCTCCGAATTTCTCTGCTGGTATCATTTTCGGTAGTCACCAGTGAGCCCAAATACACACATTCTTTTACCACCTCGATTTCGTCACCACCGATGCAAACTCGCGGTGGGTGGCTCACATTGTCTTCTCTTGAACCTCTTCCTATCATGTACTTCGTCTTCGACGTGTTGATGACTAGTCCGATCCGCTTGGCTTCCCTCTTCAGTCTGACGTAGGCTTCCTCCATCTTCTCAAAGTTACGTGCCATAATATCTATGTCGTCGGCGAAGCCAAATAGCTGGACGGACTTATTGAAAATTGTACCACTCGTGTTAATCCCTGCTCTTCGTATTACCACCGACGAACCGACGTGTCACTGGCGCTCTCTGACTGTCTCACGCTTTTTAACGGTCATTTGCTTTGGCGGGCGATCGCTTCTGTCAAATGAGCTAAGACACAACTCCGCTGCAATGTTAATACACGTTGGATGGAGGCTGAGCTATGAAAACTTCGCGAGCCATTCTGGGGGTGGCGGTAGTGTTCGATAATTTTTCATCATGGCGTCGTGGGCAGCAAATTTGAATTATTTTCCATTAAGTGACACGTCGGTTCGTCGGTGGTATTACCCCTTCCAAAGCGATGTTGAATAGCAGACACGAAAGACCATCACCTTGCCGTAACCCTCTGCGGGTTTTGAAGGGACTCGAGAATACCCCTGAAACTCGAACTACGCACATCACCCGATCCATCGTCGCTTTGATCAACCGTGTCAATTTATCCGCAAATCCGTGTTCGTGCATTAGCTGCCATAGCTGGTCCCGATCGATTGTATCATATGCGGCTTTGAAGGCGATGAATAGATGCTGTGTGGGCACGTTGTATTCGCGGCATTTCTGCAGTACTTGGCGAATGGCGAACACCTGGTCCGTGGTGGAGCGTTCGCCCTTAAAATTCGCCTGGTACTGCCCCACGAACTCCCTTGTAATTGGTGCTAGTCATAACATTTGGGAGAGTACCTTGTAGGCGGCGTTCAGCAATGTGATTGCGAGGTAGTTACTACAATCCAGCTTATCGCCCTTTTTGTAGATGGGACACACGACACCTTCCATCCACTCTTGCGGCAAAACTTCCTCCTCCCAAATCTTGGTAAAGACCCAGTGCAGTGCCTCACCACCATGTTTAAATAGCTCTACTACTACTACTACTACTACTACTACTACTACTACTACTACTACTACTACTACTACTACTACTACTACTACTACTACTACTACTACTACTACTACTACTACTACTACTACTACTACTACTACTACTACTAACCATGATTCGGCCGCACAAAGCAGATCAAACTAACTACCTGCACACCGAGCAGAAACACGATCAAACGCATAGGAAAAGAGGCCCCAAAACGCCCCCGAGGCAAAACAGCTTTTCTGGTTTCTCTCACCGCCATTAAGATGTCCGTAACAAAACTAAATCTAAAATGGTGTCAGGTCATTAGGCCGAATGCCATTAGGCCGAATGGTCATTAGGCCGAATGGTCATTAGGCCGAACGGTCTACGAATTAGCAAAAAGAAGCAAAAAGTGAAAAATGAAAAGTTCTTCTCCTTTCTTGCATCTACCTTGTTATATCTGTCTTCTTCTTTCTTCCTTCTTCTTTCTTCCTCCTTCTCTCATCCTTCTTTCTTCTTCTTTCTTCCTTCTTCCTTCTGCATTCTCCATTCTTCCTTCTTCCTTCTTCTTTCTTCCTTTTTCATTCTTCTTTCTTCTTTCTTCCTTCTTCCTTCTTTCTTCTTTCTTCTTTCGTCTTTTTTCTTCCTCCTTCCTTTTTCCTTCTTTCTTCTTTCTTCTTTCTTTCTCCTTCCTTCTTCTTTTTTCCTTCTTTCTTCTTCCTTTTTCCTTATTCCTTCTTCCTTTTTCCTTTTTTCTTCTTCCTTCCTTTCTTCTGTCCTCGTCTTCCTTCTCTCTTCTTCCTTCTTCTTTCTTCTTCCTTCTCTCTTCTTCTTTCTTCCTTCCTTCTTTCGTCCTTTCCTTCTTCCATCTTCCTTCTTCCTTCTTCCTTGATCATTTTTCCTTCTTTCTTCTTCCTTCTTCCTTATTTCTTCTTCCTTTTTTACTCTTTCTTCCTTCTTCTTTCTTCCGTCTTTCTTCTTCCCTCTTCCCTCTTCCTTCTTTTTTTTCCTTCTTCCTTTTTCACTTTTCCTTCTTCTTCTTTCTTCTACTTCCTTCTTATTCCTTCTTCGTTCTTTTTTCTCCCTTCTTCCTTCTTTCTTCTTATTACTTTTTTCTTCCTTCTTTCTTTTCTTTTTTCCTTCTTCTATCTTCCTTCTTCTTTCTTCCTTGATCCTTTTTCCTTCTTTCTTCTTCCTTCTTCCTTATTTCTTTTTCCTTTCTCATTCTTTTTTCTTCCTTCTTCTTTTTTCCGTCTTTCATCTTCCCTCTTCCATCTTTCTTTTTCCTTCTTCCTTCTTCACTTTTCCTTCTTCTTTCTTTCTTTCTTCTTCCTTCTTCCTTTTTTCTTCTTCTTTCTTCTTTCTTCATTCTTCCTTCTTCCCTGTTCCTTCTATGTTCTTCTTTCTTCCTTCTTCCTACTTCCTTCTTTCTTCCTTCTTTATTCTTCCTTCTTTCTTCTTTCTTCTTCCTTCTTCTTTCTTCCTTCTTTCTTCTTCCTTCTTCCTTTTTCCTTTTTCTTTCTTTCTTCTTCCTTCTTCATTGTTCCTTCTTCCTTTTTCCTTCTTTCTTCTTCCCTTTTCATTCTTTGTTCTTCCTTTTTCTTTCTTCCGTCTTTCTTCTTCGCTCTTCCTTCTTTCTTTTTTATTCTTCCTTCTTCATTTTTCTTTCTTCCTTCTTCCTTTTTCCTTCTTCCTTCTTCCATCTTCTTTCTTCCTTTTTTTGCTTCTTTCCTGTTTCTTCCACCTTCTTCTTTCTTTCTTCTTCCTTTTTCCTACTTCCTTCTTCCTTCTTTATTCTTTCTTCTTCCTTCTCCCTTCTTTCTCCTTCCTTCTTCCTTTTTCTTTCTTTTTTCTTCCTTTTTCCTTCTCCCTTCTTCTTTCTTCCGTCTTTCTTCTTCCCTCTTCCTTCTTCCTTCTTCCGTGTTGCTTATTCCTCCTTTTTCTTTTTTCTACTTCTTATTCACATCGCGCTACTCACTTCACACTACCCAGTACTCATTCGGCCTAATGGCCATTCGGCCTAATGACCGTTCGGCCTAATGACCATTCAGCCTAATGGCCTTCGGTCTAATGACCTTCGGCCTAACGGCCTTTGGCCTAATGACCCAGCATCATCTAAAATTATGTAGGTTAGGCGAAAAAAGCTTCAAAATAGTGTATGGGAAGGTCGGAAAAACAGAAAATTTCCACATTTTGAAGAAACATCTAGCATTTTGGCGAGGTAAAACGCCCTAGTGGCACTAACCTACAATGTACTTGCGTCTCCACGCACTATCCATACCAAAATGCTGATTCGCCGACGCGTGGTGCTTTGTTCCCTAGGAGCTGCCAGCTAAAAGGCGTTTTGCCTCATGAGTTTTCCGCAACAGAATATCACCACTTTTTTGAAATGTGAATATTATCAATATGATTGAAATTTTTGACAATTTTTAAATGGCATCAATTAGCTATTTAGTTTAACTGTTGCATAATGTGAAAATTCCCATGAGTAGCGTTACAAATAAGACAATAAAGCACTGTTTGCTTAGCTTGGACATATTGCCCCCCTATGAATTGATACACTTCACGACCGCACAAAGTATAACGATACAAAATCGTTCGACGTGTCTATGAATCGAGCATGCCCAATGGCATATGCAAACTGTGGAGGATCGCGTTTTGGACGACCGAACCGACGTGCAGTATTCTGTACTTACTTGCCCTTACGTGACCGAAGCAAAGGGCAATACAAGCGCATGATCCACCGAATATCAAATAGATATTTTTCCTCCGCCTACGACAAATAACAAACGCACTGTTCTTACTTTCCCAATGGCTATTCAAGAAGGAAGAAGATAGAAGTGAAAGAAAGAAGAAAGAGGGCAGAAGAAAGAAGGAACAAGGAAGAAGAAAGAAGAACAAAAGTAGAAGGAAGATGGAACAAGGAAAAAAAAAGGAAAATGGATGAAGAAAGACGAAAAAAGAAGAAAGAATGAAGAAGCACGAAGAAAGAAAGAAGAAGGAAGAATAAAGAATGAATAAGGAAAAAGATAAAAGGAAGAAGGATGGAAGAAGAAGGATGAAGGAAGAAGAAAGAAAGAAGAAGGAAGAAGAAAAAAGGAAGAAGGAAGAAGAAACAAGAAAGATGAAAGAATGAAGAAGTAGGAAGATGTAAGAAGGGTAAAGGTAGAAGGAAGATGGAAGAAGGAAAAAGGAAGAGGAAGAAGGAAGACGGAATTAGACTACCCAAGCAGCACGCGCAACATCTTTCAAATAGCGGTTTGTTCCTAATAAATTGCATTGAAGACACTGGCAATACATCGAGTCACATTAAAGCCACTTTCCAGTTTCAGAAACACATAATGTTTCATTTCCGTTTAAGTGGCGTTGCAATATTCCACGTAACTGACTTCTTGGGTGATGTGGTATTCAATGTGTTTCATAACAGAAACAAAACAGATAAGTTGCATTACACAGGGGAACAAAATTTAACCTTTTGCGGGTCCTCAGCACCAATTGATGTGTCTTCAGTAGATTTTGGCTCGCTGAATCCGAATCTGTCCTCAGATATGCTCTAGCACGTCCAAATTTTGAGATATAGCTAAATTAATACCGCTAATTTGAAGAAATTGGCAGTTTTTGAAGAAGGTCCTTGAAGTATATTAACATAATTTTAGGTCAATCAATACCCGAAACGATAAAAGCACATCTGATCTAATGAATTTCCATCAGATTTGCACGTTACAATTGTTTTCTTTTCGGTTTTACTTGAATTTAAGTTCAGTAAATTTAATTTAAAAATATTCCATGCAAGTTTGTTTCAAAAACTTGCATGCAAACGCCATCACCACCAGTTAGAAGCCACCAAAAATTCCACAACATGAGGCCAGAGGAACTGGGATAAGAAAATGTTAAATGAAGTATAGAGATACTAGTCAGTTTGTAAATATATGCTTCATTAGACTTTTAATAAAATATCCACGTGTTTATCATTTTATGCTCAACATTTCTCCTCCTCCTAAAATGTTACTCTGCTCGATTTCTGGTTGTTTTTTTTTCGATCGATCAACTTCCAATAACCACACGTAATCTGTTAACATGTTGCATTCGTGTTGTGTCCAAGGAATGTAAAATAACAACATTGCCAATGACAACAATATTGTCTTCTCTTGTAGATGTTGAGACAAACTCAACTCGCAATAAGCGTTTGTCCCAAACTGCAACAGAATAGGACAATGATCGCCTGCCGTGCATTTTGAGAAGCAGTCGGTTTCCGATGATGGTTTTGGTTAAATAAGTATCAGTTATCATAGTTTAGACATTAACTTAACCATCTGTTGACATGATTTGTGTTTTACTTCTGAAATATACAAGTTTTCGCAGTTTGAAAAGTTCACAGCAATTACCTCTCCATGTTTGTTGCAAATAAAACGGAACGCAATAATGTCTTTATCCTCTGCAGATGAGGACAAAGAGTTATCGCTAGGTATTCTCTTTTGTCGCTTTTTTGCATTTTTCAGCAACAATTACATTCCTTGGTTGTGCTAGAATATAGTGAGAACATGATGATCCATAAAGTTCCTTTCTTTTAATCAACAAGGAAAAAGATCGGAGTGTAATTTTAACGTATTCAAATCCTCTACTAGATCCCCTACCAGAGCATTCAAACCACATTGATTAATAAAATACATTTCAGCACTCGGAAAATAAGTTGAAACTTAACCATTTTGTAACTTCATCGTAAATTTTCTCATTCATGCGTTGTTTTGTTAAATTAGAGAAATCATCCAACCATATGCTCGGGTAACTGTAACATGTTGAACAGCACACAAGTGGAGCGGAGCCCAAGTTTTTTTTTCTGGCGCATAACTTTGCGTCATAGCACATAACAAAGCTTGATAGAACTTGTGAACTTTTTCCTTTTTCAATGTTATAAGCTGATCATAGTTTAAAGAAATTGCATTGGGATTATTGCAACATCCACGCAGCAGAACGAAAATGGAAATGGAGCAGAACGATATGCGGAGGTTTTATGAGTCTGTCAATGGCGTGCGGAGAAAGACAGCGCCATCTCCCGTCATGTGCAACGACCAACAAGGGAATTTGCTGACAGATAAAACTGATGTGGCTGCCAGGTGGAAGCAACACTTCGAGACTTTATTGAATGGAGGAAGTGACGGTGCATCGGTGAACAGAATAAATATTAGCGACGATGGACAAGCTGTGGAGTCACCTACACTAGATGAGGTTAAAAAAGCTGTCAAAGAGCTGAAAAACAATAAGGCTGCGGGGAAGGACCAGCTCCCGGCTGAACTTCTCAAACATGGCAGTGAGCAGCTTTATGAAGTTCTGCACCATGTTATATCGAAAATATGGGAAGACGAGGAAATGCCTGCTCGCTGGTTGGACGGCCTCATTTGCCCTCTCTTTAAGAAAGGGCACAGACTGGAGTGCGCCAATTACCGAGGAATAACCCTCCTTAATTCGGCGTACAAAATTATGTCCCGTGTTCTGTTCAACATATTGAGACCGCTTGAAGAGTCCTTCGTCGGCGAATACCAAGCAGGTTTTCGTGAGGGCCGATCAACGACGGATCAAATGTTTACCCTGAGACAAATCCTTGATAAATTCCGGGAGTACAACTTGCAGACACATCATCTGTTTATTGATTTCAAGGCGGCGTACGATTCAGTGAAACGGAATAAATTATGGCAAATTATGCTTGAAGATGGTTTTCCGGCGAAACTGATACGGCTGATTCGTATAACGTTGGACGGATCGAAATCAAGTGTAAGGGTTGCGGATGAAATATCGACGTCATTTGTTACCTTAGATGGATTAAAGCAGGGTGATGCACTCTCGAACCTACTGTTCAATATAGCGCTCGAGGGAGCGATTAGGAGAGCTGGTGTGCAAAGAAGCGGTACCATTATCACAAAATCGCATATGCTCCTGGGATTTGCGGACGATATCGATATTATCGGAATTGATCGCCGTGCCGTGGAAGAGGCTTTTGCGCCTTTTAAGAGGGAGACAGCGAGAATTGGACTCACGATCAATACCAGCAAAACGAAGTACATGGTCGCTGGCAATCAACGTGGGTTCATTAGTGGTGGTGGTAGCGAAATAGTGCTGGATGGTGAAAAATTTGAAGTGGTAGAAGAATTTGTGTATCTTGGAACATTAGTGACGTGCGATAATGATGTTACCCGCGAGGTGAAAAGGCGTATTGCAGCTGCAAATAGGGCTTATTACGGACTTCGTAACCAGCTTAAGTCCCGTAGTCTGCAAACGAAAACAAAACTCGCGCTGTATACTACTCTGATTCTTCCGGTGGCTTTATACGGCCATGAGACATGGACGTTAAAGGAGGCTGATCGGAGAGCTCTCGGAGTGTTTGAGCGTAAGGTGCTGCGGACAATACTCGGCGGTAAACAGGAGAACGGTATCTGGCGGCGTCGCATGAATCACGAATTGTACCAGGTGTATAAAGGGCTGGATATTATTAAGCTTATACAACACGGCAGACTACGGTGGGCTGGTCACGTTGTTCGTATGCCGGAAGAACGTCAAGCGAAGATAATATTTAGTAGAGAACCCGGAAGAGGCCGCAGGCTTCGTGGAAGGCCGCGTACACGATGGCTTTTTGCAGTTGAAGAGGACCTGAGGGCACTCAATGTTCAGGGCGACTGGAAGCGATTGGCCCAGGATCGAGTCCAGTGGAGAAGGATACTCCATTCGGCGAAGGTTCATCGAAGAGCTGTAGCCCATCAAGTATCAAGTATCAAGTAAGTAGAACCTAGATGATAAACGAAAATCGTGCCTTTCTTTTTTCGTTTCCAATCACTATTCGCGAACATTTTCGGTAAGCAATTACAAAAAGTTATAACCGCAACGGGATTCGAACCTAGAACATCAACAAAAATTACGATGGGATACGAACATTATAACCACATCACCACATCAACTGCATGTAGGGATGAAATTGTTTCTTCCATAAAGGCCACTCTTTTTGCAATTGGTGATGGCACGAAAAGGAAGAAAGGAGTGAGAAAACGAGCAAATCAACTTTTCGCGGTACTACTGGTAGTGATTATCTCTCATCACACCGTTTTTCTTTTCCCAGAAAACGATATGTCCGATGACATACAGACGCGTGTGCGTGCGAGAACGCATTTAAGACTAAATAATTGCTTTTGCTGATGTTCTGCTTTACGAGTGCTTGGATGCGCTCCGCCTTGCGTCCAAACAAAAGATGGAGTAATTTTTTTTTCGAAAAATTTGTTTTGACAATTAATGTTCAAAGAGTTATGTCTGTTTGTCTGTGATTCTTGCGTAAAGCCCAAAACGGAATTCAACGGAAAAGCGACAGAAACGGATAATTTTACAGAAAATATGTGGGCCAACTTTCAATCCTGCCGTTTCCGTCCAGTTCCGCTATATTGTGTGGGGGCCTTAACTCAATTTCAGTGTCCTGGATATTGATTCCACACTAATCGCTGCGTCGACCAGAACATCAATTTCGCTCACCTCATCCAGATTGCTTATTCAGTGTTATCTATTTAGATGTCAGCGGAATAAATTAAATGAATCCAGAATAAAATGAGCGATGGGATGGGTTGGATGTCATCGAGGAATGTATCGCGAAGTTCTTTCATCCCTTAGTCCCTGTCAAGAACGTGTGTCTTGTCTTTAAAGAAGTGAACGATATTATTTAGAAGGCTGCAGCCCCAATGTAAAACATGTAAAGTATACGGTTTAAAAAAAAAACATTTTCCCCTAAGACGCTCGCAAATTATTATTAATATTAATGAGAAAACAGAACTGTGCAATAAAAATCCTATTCGACTAAATGCTGATGTCATATTAGAAATTTGGAGACAGTACTCGTCGATAGCAAATCCTTCCGCACGCGATGGCATATGAGCAAGTCAAACCACCTTCCTTTTTCCAGTGGAGATATATCAGCTTCCACACTGATATTCTTCCCTCCCCCTTCATACGGGAGCTTGGCAGAAGGAAGGTCGTGTGATATGTGCCATCACAAATATTGCCCTCCGCTCGCTTTCAAATCGACTTCTATAAAAAACATTCTTCATGCCTGCCGTATCCTAACGGAACTATCAATTCTATACTTTCGCCTCTAATTCTATCAAGAACATGTACGTCCAAGTTTGGAAGATGATATTAGCATTTCCATATCATTAATATTAATGTTAAGTATTTTTCATTGAGCTAAAAATTCCGAAAAGCCGTCACAGAGAAAAAATCTCGAGATTATACTTCATTTGGAAACCTAAGAAATCCATTAAAGATGAATATTAGATAATCGATTGATAAATTTAATAATTTTTATTCGATTATAATATGTGATAATACAAGAACATATAAATAAATCTCAGTTCACAAACAATAACTTATCTTTTGGTCGCAAGAACGCGTAATAAAATAGCAGACACAACAAACTCAGTATTCCGCTGGCAATTGTGATGTAGTGCAAAAAGTCGAACCACCAGGATTCGAACGAACCTAAATAGTACCAGATGGCGCTCATGGCAATGTTCTCTGCGAATACTATCACAAAGTATCCCACGTACCATGTCCGAACGTGGATAAATTTTATTTTGAACTCCATTAGAGAGAACGTGTAGATGTAGGCAAGGAACAGGTAAAAGTAGTACCGCTCCAGCTTCTCGTGGAACCGCACTTCATAAACGATGCACGCTATCATCAGCAGGTAATGATTAAGGCAAACCATCCAGAAGTACGTTGGGAAAAATACGTAGAACACCGACAGGGCGATCATCCGCATCAACAGGAACATGACCCACCCTGCAAATGCCACCGATTTTCCACTGAGATCATCCTCTTCCAGTCCATGGATCATCTGCCGACCCGACGGCAGAGACAGCAGATCACCATCAGTTTCATCCCCGTTCGGCGTAGATTTCCTGTCACTGTGATCGAATAATTTTTCCGGAAGGCGAGGAACATGATCCTTGATGAAATTTTCAGTGTCGAATACGAAAAAATTCCTAAACATGGAAGCCCTTTTCGCTAGGTAAGCTACGGGCGTGGGGGGAGCTGGTGTTTGAGGGCTTTTGTCGAAAACCTCAGCGTAGATTGGATCTTCGTATTCATCGTCACTGCTGTTCGCGTTGAAGGCTAGTTTTGAATCGTCCGTCCTGCGAATGAAATCTCGGATGTCTTCGATGTTCTCCACCAGGTCCTTTTTGAAACTCACAGTCGGGGAAAGCGAATCCACCGTATCGGAAACAGTTAGTTTATCGTCATCGGTATAGTTCAGATAAGGATCTTTAATGTTTTTCATCGAAGTCGAATCAAAGTTTGATTGATCTACGTTCATGGTCTTACGCTGAGTTCCTGATCCACTGGGCGTGGGCGAATCATCGCCATATCTCGAATAAAAGTTGCGCATTATGTTCGGTGTCATTGGATCTGGTTCAGGAAGCACGCTCGTGATATTCCGCTCCACTGTACTAGTTGTCCGTAGGAGTTCTTTCTTACGGGATTTCACCTGTTCCTCAGAGCTCCACGGGTAACAGCGTCCGACAATTTTCTGGCTTTCAAACCGTTGGTACGACGTGATAATGGACGCCATTGTCAAAAACGAAAATATGACGCTTACAATCTGCGCCGTCACTGTATCATAATTTCTGAAAGTGTTATCACGCAACAGAATGTACAACTGGAGAAGCATCTGGGGAGCGGCGTGCAAGAATGCTTGCAGAAAGTGATACAATTCGAATGGGGACGACTCCCTGACCTTTTCAACCGCTTGCACCCTTCCGTATGACGATCTATCGTGGAACAAAGCTTCAATGCTCCAGAAAATTCTCCGGCTGAATCTAAAAGAGTCATATTTAGGTGGTAATACACAATCAATTCATCAAACACCAACCTATAAACGGCAGCCACCGGAAAGAACACCAATATTAAAACATCTTTTCCCGCGAATCTGAGTGTTCGCCCGTCGCATCCCACC
This sequence comes from Armigeres subalbatus, assembly GCF_024139115.2. Classification (NCBI taxonomy): domain Eukaryota; kingdom Metazoa; phylum Arthropoda; class Insecta; order Diptera; family Culicidae; genus Armigeres; species Armigeres subalbatus. Next base: position 62,357,191 of record NC_085139.1, read on the forward strand.
GTTTCCGGCCATTGGCTAGGTGACGACAGTACAGCCGCAAAGCACGCAACAGCAGGCAGCCACATAAAACTCAAACTTAACCAAGCCCACGTCGGATTACCATTGCGGAAGTGCTCCACCACCACAAGCACGTCGGCCGTGATGACGACCGTATAGACGAGCAGTTCGAAAATCACTGGAATCAAGAAACTGAACACAATCTGCGTCCGGGTCGTGACCTGGTAGCCGAGAACGCACCGTGGAACTCCGTCGAGAACGTCCATTTCGCTATGAGAGGCGTAGGCTGAGATCGATTACGGTGGGAATGAACATGATATCTACTTTTACAAGTACGAGCAACGCCCTATGCTGCTAGATCTATGAGCAAACTAACCACTACTATCTATCGGATTGGGGCTCGGGAATTTAAGTGATTCATACAGGTGTCGTCGATGCCATTGCTTTCGATTGATAAGAGCGTTTATCGTGGGCTGTTTTGGTTAAGATAAGCCTTCGCGTTGGTTGTTGTTGAAAGCGAATGGTGGCAAAGTGGAACCGAAGAAACCAGAATACTGTATGAAGCGGATGCAGCATGGTGAGTCAATAGTAAAATGATTCGGAGAATCGTAGTACATAGAGTAATAATAATAATTAAGCATTGTTTGGCAATATCTAATTCTAACTCATCTGTATGGATCGTTTACACTACAAGATGAAGCAGTTTGTTACAAATGATCAGAATTGAATAACTAATAGTTTTCGTTATTTGTCTTTAACATCCCACAAATGTAGCATCGAAGTTTAGTGTCGTCAAATAATTTCCACCTTATTTAACTAGGTACGAGGTTTCTAAGCAAAGCTACCATTTAGCATTCGTATATTTTGGGACTATATATTCTTGCGGGCAGCAGGGACTATGTCCAAGGGCTTGACGACCCTCCCTAGGCCATCTGCGAGTTGTGGGGCTGGCCTAGTACATATGTGGTGGGGTTTGACAGTGGGCCCTGTTAAACTCCTATAAAAAGCTGTATGTACCGCAAGTAGGCCCTACCAAAGCGACCGTGTGCCGCTCAAAGCGCACAAGCACAAGTCCTGGTGTCACTTACTTACTTATGGATCCTGTACATAGAGGTCACGCCACGCCACGCCGCCGCCGCCGACAGTTTTTGGCTCACCGCCGCCGCCAGCATTTTTGCATCGGCGCGTCGCCGTTTAAAATTTTGTCACGCCGCTGATCTATATTTTCTACGTCGATTCAAATTTGAAGAAGTCCGCAGAATTTTCCGTGGAAATTTCGAAGATTCAGTCGAATTTTCGTAGAATTTCCCGAATGATCCCCACATCATCACGTAGGATCCCCAAAGAATTTTTCGTGAAAATACCATTGATTTCCTTGAGAATTACCGTTGAAATTCCGAAAACCTCTCCGTAAAAATTTAGAAAAACTGTGAGTGGAAATTCCGAAGAATTTCTCGCTGAAATAGATTTTTTGTCGTTTGACAGAAAGTAATTTGGCCGAAAGCAACAAGGCCGAAAGTTGTTAGGCCGAATATGTAGTTTGACCAAGCACATCATTTGACCGAAGTCTAGCCCAAAGTTATTTGGTCGAAAATGTTATTTGGTCGACGACCCTTTCCTGTTTTAAATGTTTTCCAATGGAACTTTCGAAAAATTTCTTATGGACAATACAAATAACCTCCCGTAGAAACCCAAAATCCTTCCGGAAAAAATAATTCGTTGAAATACTGAACATTTTCCGTGAAAATACGAAAATTTCCCTTATTAATTCTGAATTTTAGTGGAACAAGGGTCTACTCAATTGTAAAAACAAAATTCCTTTTTTCAGTTTTTTTTTCAGGTGCTCTACATTAATTTTAAGGTAGAAACAAACGTGCCACATACAGATTTTTGCAGCAAGATAATCAATTCAAACAAGTCAAACGAAACACGATTTTCAAAAGAAATTGATGGTGGCCTCAAAACATTTTTTCACGACATCTTTTTCTTCTTATTGGCAGAGGTTGCATATCCCACTAGCACATTGCCGCCTCGCAGTTTAGTGTTAATTAAGCACTTCCACTGTTGTTAAATGCGCGGTTTATCTAATCCGGGTTACCATTTTTCATTCATATATCGTGAGGACAACACGATGATACATTTATATGCCCAGGGAGTTAAAAAAACCAACCCGAAAATTTCCTAGACCTGATCGGGAATCGAGCCCAGCCACCTTCTGCATGGTTTTGCTTTATGGGCCTGACTCGTAAATTAGTTCATTCAGAAATTGCTTCAATCATTCAATCAAAAATTCCTTCAGGTATTCCTTCGAAAATTCTCCAGGAAATGAAATTGGAAATTCCTTTCATTCACATTCTTTTAGAAACATTCTAAGAATTGCTTCATAAAATTTCCCTTAGGATTTCCTTCGGAACTTCCTCCAGAAATCCATAATAAAAATCTTCGTAAAATACTTTAGAGATTTAGCTTAGCTTAGCTTAGCTTTGACTGACTACACATATCTATGGTTGCTACTCCGTGATTGACCAGAATCAGTGAAATTGCACAAAGAATCAACTGAATGATTGACTGGGATTGTTCAAGCATTCTCAGTGTGCAAGTTTCAGTGACTCTAAAATTCAAATGATCAATAACGGCGCCGGCCACGTCCTTGTAGTCAGTTAGGAAGAAGGAAGGAATATTAGTAGGTGGTTTTTGCTATTTGAAGACCGTGTTTACCTCTGCGTCTCCACAAAAACCACAGGAAGGATTATCAGTTAATTGGTAGGCATCGTTGGATCTGGATTCACTCTGATAAGCGATACAACCGTGTCATTCTTTATACACAGTGATTTTACCTAGCCATGAATCGGGCGCGAAAAGTAGTACAAACTTGTAACGTTGTCTGTATATTGTTAGGGTCTGTAGGTAATATTCTTTGATTAACACAAATAAACTTAAAACTCTAAAATAAATAACTAAGTTGTAGCACAATAAAATATTATTTCATGAACCATTCCCAATTAAGCTTAAATAACATTTTTATAAGTTCTCGGATTATGTAAAGATGGCATATGAATTTGAAAATAATAAACTGTGGACTCGTATAAATTTAAGTGTGTTAGTATTAATACTGACATTTTTTTACTGCAATGTCCATTCTTCTCGCTCATTTCCAAAATCCGTCGGCTAGAGTACAGAAGTTAGTCACCGTGGTTCCTAGCCTTTTCGTTTTTTTATTCAAGGTGATTAAATTTAAAGTAATACTAGTAAATTAAAATTAAAAGTGCCTAAAATAATTCCTAATTAATATAACCAGCGAAGTGAAGTGATTTAAAACTATTTTTTTTTGCTTTTCATATTTATTTAGTTCCGGTTTATATATATATACCACAAGTGGCGAAAACTCTGCTCTTGTGAGTTTTCCTTCTTTATAAAAGGTAATAATGCTTTTAAAATTCATTTGAGTATATTATTTAATTCTTTTAACGTTGGACAATAGCGTCCAACAGGCGTTTTTTTGTTTGGACCTAGAATCCGTGGATCTAGACATCCGCCATCTTGATTCGGCTCCCGCCCGCGTGGCGCGTTTTCTGTGGCGACAGCTCGTTCCGGCCCGCCAGTTTCTGGCAGACAAACGGGGTAGAGAAGACATCCTCCGGCCTACCTGCGTGCGGTTTACGTACGATCGGGCAGCGTACTGGAGTTGCCGACGTCCTCCCCCGCAACTATAGATCGGCCGTTGGGTTTTTTCGAGCACGCCCTAACGACGCTGGTGCCCAACATCTTGGTGCCCCCGGAGATAGGCCTAGTCCCGCCTCTGCGACGGCAGATCATCGCATGAATCTGCGAACCTCCGGTGAACCAGCAGTCGTCGTTTGCTAAAACCCTGCGCAGGTATGTCACTCATGGCCATGAACACACAACACACAACACACACACTGACACACAACTATGTTTAACGAAAAAAGAACATAATATAATTAAAATGAATTTAAGCTAAACTTACCTTTCTACATTCATTTATGCTACCTGAGCCCTGTGGTATATTAGTTCGCCCGGGTTACGTTTTCTTTCCGTTCCACTTCGTTTTTCCGAGCACGTGCGAATTGATTCACTCTTTCGTTTTCGTCCGCTTCAGTTGGATTTCATTCAAAATCATAGCCATCGTTACAATTACTCTCCAACCGTTCAGAACTCCCCGAGAATTAAACTCATGCTAAATTAGCTTAGTCGGGCAACGTAACATCACACGACCAGTGGTCCCTCAATCGTTGGGGGTGGCGCATAAGCCGCTGTGTTTCTTAAAAAATTCGAAGAGGTCCTTTTGAAACGGTTATAGTGGCGCCCACGTAAAATAAAATCCAATTGCTTGAATTTATTTAAAATTAGTTTCCAACATAATTAAAACAACTTTCACTTTCCACTCTTTTTTTTACTATACGTTCAATATTTTTTCAGTCATATTTCTTATTATTTTATAAAGTTTATTCTAAATTTAAGTCTTTTTATAATAATCTATATCATTTGAATTTGAATTTGAAGTTAAAATAAGTTGAATTGAATTTTCGTTACTTTATTTTGTTTATTTGATTTGATTTTTTTTTTTTTTGTTATTATTTGAATTCCAGAACAGTTAGTTCGAATTAAATAGATTGAACTGAGTTTTTTTTGCTGATAATTTGATAGGCTGATAACAAAAATGGTAAGATTCTACATTCTACCTAACGCTGATCATTTGACAGAAGATGAGCTAAATTTCGAAATAACGCTTCGAAATGTGAATGTTGAAGTTGATGCTAAATTGGAGGATAAAAGAAGAGCTTTGAGGTACGCGTACAAAACAGAAAGAACAGAACCGAAGCTGTATGATACCGGTCTCAAAATTAAAGATGAAGCAACTAATCTTGAAAATGTTTTAAAACGCTAAAGAGAAGTTTACGTGAATCATTCGATTATGGAATCGTTTCTAGGCTTAGACACTACTTAATTAGGTTATCATATTCAAATGCTACAGATGAGGAGGAAAAGGAAATAAAAAGTGACTGTTGTAAACAGATCGAAGAAATTTTAAGAGCATACAGGCAAAGGGTAACTTATGACCCTGAGCATCTTAATGATGATACAGATCTCGATCTAGGATTAGGAGAAGGAGCAAAAGGACTGAAGGATTCATGGAGAAATCCGAACCCTAAAGCACTAGTACAAGGAAATGCTAATTCGAATACACTTATGTTTAAATCAAAAACAGAAGAAAAAAGTAGGACAGGAACTTGGCCGAAAGAGAGAAAAGGAAGAGAAGAAGATAATAGAAACATGAGGTCAGATCCAACAATAGATAATAAATGTGAGAATGAAGATAGTGAAGCTGATACAAACAATGAAAAAATCAAAAAGGTCCGGGAAGGAGAAACAGGAGGAAAGAAAAGGAGAAACACGGGCTGATAAGAATGACAAAAAAAGGAAACAAACAAGTGAAAGAGAAAAGCGGCTGTATAAAACTAGGACATTTTATTCGTCAGCTGAAAATTCTGACTCGCATGAGAGTGAAATGTGGGAACATGAACGAAAAGATAAACACAGAGAAGTAGCATATAGGTCAAGGGGTAGATGCTCCACAGCTTCTACAAGTGATAGCAGCACAGAACATGACAACCACAGAAGATTAAACAGATACAGACGTTTTCGTAGATCGATAACGCTCCAAGGCGTTATAGGGACGATTATGATAACCATTATCGATCATCAAGATCGAGAGTGGAAAACTGGGATATCGTTTTTACCGGAGACACTAGATCTATGCAGGTAGAGGATTTCTTGAATAGGGCTAAAAAACTAGCAAAACACGAAAGAGTAGGAAAAAGAGAATTGCTTGATAAAATACATTATAAATTGAAAGGTGAGGCAAGTGACTGGTGGTTCACTAGAGAAGACCATTGTAGGACATGGGAAACCTTTGAAAACGAAATTCGGTTTAGGTTTGGAAATCCCAACCGTGACCGTGGTATACGCGCTCAATTGAGAGAGCTACGCCAAAAAAGGGGGGAAACGTTTGTGGCATTCGTTACGGAAGTAGAAAAGTTGAACCAATGTCTTAAACACCCACATTCTTCACGAACCGTTTTCGAAATCGTGTGGGAGAATATGCGGCCCCATTATAAATCTAAGTTGGCCACCACACGTGTTAAAAACCTGGAACACTTATTGGATCTTAATCATCGCATCGATGCAACTGATCCAAATTTATATCGATCTGGCCAAACCACTCGAAACGAAATCCAAAAATATCGATGCTCAAGGCGGTTCAGAGAATGAGTATTCATCAACAGACGATTATTTCATAAATGCGCTTCAAAGGAAATTGAAAATTTCAAACAATGTTCAAAAACCAAACGCTTCTTCTAACACTCAAAATTCACAAGTAATTGACACGTCCACAGTAAAATGTTGGAACTGCCAGAAAGCAGGACACCATTGGAGAACCTGCAACGAGGCTAAATTGATTTTCTGCTATGCGTGTGGTAATCTCGGTCGCACTACAAAAACATGCGAACGAAATCACCCACAAACACGGCCAAATACTCAAACCTTACCAAACACACAACAACAATCGTTAAACTAGATGCGGGATGCACTAGTGGGAGCCCGTCCATCTCGCAAACGATTCAAGTGGTCCCAAAACACTCTGATAATTTTCAAAAATATCAAGAAACTATGCTTGTTAAAGTCAACCCTAATTTATGCCCAAAAATTCGAGTCGCAATATTAGATACACCTATCATGGCTTTACTTGACTCGGGAGCTAGCATAAGTGTATTGAATTCAACTAAATTGATCCGTAAACATGGACTTAAACTCTTGAATGCAACCGTTTTAATAAGCACCGCCGACAATACGACACACGAATGCGTTGGTTATGCCAACATACCGTATACTTTTGCAGGTATTACAAAGGTTATTCCAACGATTATTGTGCCCCAGCTTTCGAAAACTTTAATATTGGGTATGGATTTTTGGAACGCTTTCGGTATTAGGCCAATGATAAGGTGCGACAATGGATTGACCGATATTGATTTGTTGAACGTCAACGGCCAGCCAATGATTAATTTTATTAGCCATGATTCCCATTCAGAATTAACCGACAACAATTTAGAACCCGAGATTTGTCTAAAAATATGCGCACTTGAACTAACTGAAAATGAAACGGGTATAACTCACAAGGCAAAACCCGAAGAAGATGAGTCATTAGAACTTCCATCGCTAGACTTGCCAGCTGACCCAGAACAAGGAATAGACAATATAGAAACAGAACATGAATTAAGTACTGAACAAAGAAAACAACTAATAGAAACGCTAAAGGACTTTCAGTGGACCAGTGAGAATAAGCTAGGTCGCACAAAATTAATAGAACATGAAATTGAAATTGTAGAAGGCGCGAAAATGCGAGACCTCCCGATGTATAGATACTCGCCTAAAGTATGGGAGAACATAGAAAAGGAACTAGAACGATATGAGAAACTGGACGTAATCGAAGAATGTACTAGCGAATTTGCTAGTCCGTTAGTACCTGTAAAAAGCCAAATGGGAAAATTCGTGTCTGCCTCGATTCGAGAAAGATTAACTCTATTACAAAAAAGATGCCTACCCCATGCGCAACATGAACGAAATTTTCACAGGTTGCAAAAGGCCAAATACTTTAGTATTATCGATTTAAAGGACGCATATTTCCAAGTCCCATTGAAAGAAACTTCTAAAAACTATACTGCTTTTCGAACGCCAAAAGGGCTCTTCAGATTTAAAGTTGTCCCTTTCGGCCTTAAAAACGCTCCCTTCACTATGAGCCGATTAATGAATAAGGCTATGGGATTCGATCTGGAACCTTACGTATTCATATATTTAGATGACATCGTTATAGCAACAGAAACCTTAGATGACCACTTCCGTCTGTTAAAAGAGGTGGCCAAGCGATTAGCTAAAGCAGGCTTAACAATATCCGTTGAAAAAAGTCGTTTTTGTAGACGACAAGTAAAATATTTAGGATACCTATTAACTGAAAACGGATTGGCCATCGATAGTTCAAAATTAGAGCCAATCCTCAACTATCCTCGTCCCAAATCAATCAGAGATGTTCGTAGACTCATGGGCCTAATGGGCTTTTATCAAAAGTTTATTAACAATTACAGTCATCTGACAACCCCAATAACAGACCTTCTTAAAAATCAAAGAGATTTAAATGGACAGAGGAAGCAGACCAGGCACTAGAACAGCTGAAATCAGTATTGACTTCCTCGCCAGTGCTCGCTAACCCGCGATACGATCTGCCTTTCGTCATTGAGACTGATGCATCCCAGCTTGCAGTCAGGGGCGGCATTGCTGCAAGACCACCCTGAAGGTAAACGAATTATTGCTTATTTTAGCAAAAAGTTGTCAAGCACGCAACGCAAGTATGCTGCGACAGAAAAAGAATGCTTGGCAGTGTTATTAGCTATCGAAAACTTTCGACACTACATAGAAGGTACAACTTTCAAAGTAGTTACCGACGCAAAAAGTATTACCTGGTTGTTCACAATCACGGCTGCGAATGGAAACTCTAGGCTCCTGCGCTGGTCTCTAAAACTTCAATCATATGATTTCACTATTGTGTATAGGAAGGGCAAGGAAAACGTCCTTGCTGATTGTCTTTCGAGGATCGAAGTTGTTCAGATTGTTGACGATTATGCAATATTACACGATAAAATTACAAAGAATCCAGGAAATTTCACTGATTTCAAAATAGTAGGAAATAATATCTACAAATTAGTTCAAAACACTTCGAAAATTGAAGATAAACGATTCATTTGGAAGCACTATCCGCCCAAACACAACCGGATTGGCATTATCCAAGCAGCTCACGAACCAGCTCATCTGGGCTATGAAAAAACTATAATTAAATTAAAAGAACGCTTTTATTGGCCAGGAATGTCTCTCGATACTAAAAAGTTTTGTAAAACATGTATGCCTTGCAAAACTTCTAAAAGTACCAATATCAATAATGTGCCGCCTATGGGTTCCCAAAAACAGCACTGTAGTCACCCGTTCCAATTCTTGACACTAGACTACTTAGGACCATTCCCACCGTCTGGTAAGGCGCGGAACACATGCCTTCTAGTTGTTACAGACGTGTTCACAAAGTTTGTTTTAATACAGCCATTCACACAAGCAACAGCTTCGTCTTTGGTAAAATTTTTGGAACAGTCTATTTTCCTACTGTTCAGGACACCTCAAGTAGTGCTAACGGACAATGGCAGCCAATTCACTTCAAAATTATTCAAAGACTTGTTGGCGCATTATGGGATAACTCATTGGCTAACGCCTGCATATCACCCCCAGGTCAACAACTCAGAAAGGGTTAATCGGGTGATAACAGCGGCAATACGAGCCACAATTAAAGAAAATCACAAGACCTGGGCAGATAACATTCATAGCATTGCCAATGCTATCAGAAATGCGAGCCATGATTCCACAAAACATACTCCGTATTTTCTCACGTTCGGTCGGAACATTATTTCTGATGGCCGAGAATACGAAACATTAAACCAATCTAATCAATCTCACACACTATCAGATGAGGATAGAAACCGTCTATACGAACAGGTGCGTAAAAACTTACAAGATGCGTATATGAAACAAGCAAAATATTACAACCTGAGATCCAATTCAAACGCACCGAGGTATCAGGTTGGGGAAAAAGTTCTCAAAAAGACCATGTTCTTGTCAGATAAAGGCAAGAATTTCTGTGCCAAGTTGGCTCCTAGATACACAGAAGCAGAAGTTGCAAAAGTACTGGGAGATAGCTATGAATTGATAGATAGCTCAGGGAAACGATTAGGCATCTATCACGCAACCTTTCTCAAAAAAATGTAAATAAAACACGCGAAAAAGCTATGAATTTATCTCTATGAAAATTACTAAAGGAAAAAAAACACCTATAAAAACACGTACGAAATCAAAACGGCAGAATATAAACTAAAATGTTAGTTTACATGTATTTGTAAATAATCTTCTCTTGTATAAATTCACTCTTAGACCTTATATTAGTAAACAATTCACTTTCATTCATAATAGTACAGCATAATTCACATAATCACATCAGGTGTAAATAATCATTTCAATGGTCGGAATGAACTCCACTCAGGTAATTACTCCGTTGATTCATAGGTATGATGCGCGTAGGTAAACAGGAAAACAATTCAATATAACGTGTTCACTAGTAGATGTAGGTGTGCGTAAGGTGTAAGCATTGCATAAACTGCCATCTTTCAGCGCAAGCTCGAGCATAATGACAGCAAAGTTAAGCAGGTTTTTCGTCTGTTTTCGGTGGTTATCCATCTGAAAAAGAAAATAAATTATTTAGTAGAATAAAAACAAACAAGTTAATCGTATACTCCCCGGGTTTTGACATGTTAATCCACAGTTTTTCGAAGAAATCTACAGCTCCGTTGAAAAGCACGCTTCGTCCATTTCCATGTTGAATTCACTTTACTTCTGTCATAATAATGAACATATGTTCATTGATTTGTCAACTTCATCAGCAGGGCTGAACGCATGGCTGTCGGTAGGCATGCGATGTTTTTGAAATATTTCGCAATATATTCAATATGTATGTAACATTTTATAGTATTAGTCAACACAATGTTGATGTGGTAGAATGTTATGATTTAAAGTTTGTTTACGTTAAAGAGCGGAAAGTCAACAAGTTGGTCAATGGCACATATGTTGATAAGGTTGATTGAATGCTGATTTTGAAGCTGGTGTTTTAGGTACTATTGGTCGAGACACATCGATGTTGAGTAATATACACCAGGCTTTGTTTACGTTACATTTCAGTGTTATTAAAGTCTTTTCTATCTACAACTTCGTTGGATTATTATCCAATAGAGTAGATGTTGTTTATCGTACGGTCATTTACCGACAGCTGCGCTTCACTATAAATTTATATGTTACAGTATTGGTGTCAAAAAAAAATTGGAGCAATTGGTATTGCATTTATATGTTGGGTTAGACAATATTCCATGAAATTATTAAATATAGGGTTATGAAAATTTGATCAATCTCAAATTGATCAAATTTTCATAAAAGAGCGTGCTGTGATGTAACGTTGTCTGTATATTGTTAGGGTCTGTAGGTAATATTCTTTGATTAACACAAATAAACTTAAAACTCTAAAATAAATAACTAAGTTGTAGCACAATAAAATATTATTTCATGAACCATTCCCAATTAAGCTTAAATAACATTTTTATAAGTTCTCGGATTATGTAAAGATGGCATATGAATTTGAAAATAATAAACTGTGGACTCGTATAAATTTAAGTGTGTTAGTATTAATACTGACATTTTTTTGATTTTTGTTGGACATTTACTGCAATGTCCATTCTTCTCGCTCATTTCCAAAATCCGTCGGCTAGAGTACAGAAGTTAGTCACCGTGGTTCCTAGCCTTTTCGTTTTTTTATTCAAGGTGATTAAATTTAAAGTAATACTAGTAAATTAAAATTAAAAGTGCCTAAAATAATTCCTAATTAATATAACCAGCGAAGTGAAGTGATTTAAAACTATTTTTTTTTTGCTTTTCATATTTATTTAGTTCCGGTTTATATATATATACCACAAGTGGCGAAAACTCTGCTCTTGTGAGTTTTCCTTCTTTATAAAAGGTAATAATGCTTTTAAAATTCATTTGAGTATATTATTTAATTCTTTTAACGTTGGACAATAGCGTCCAACAGGCGTTTTTTTGTTTGGACCTAGAATCCGTGGATCTAGACATCCGCCATCTTGATTCGGCTCCCGCCCGCGTGGCGCGTTTTCTGTGGCGACAGCTCGTTCCGGCCCGCCAGTTTCTGGCAGACAAACGGGGTAGAGAAGACATCCTCCGGCCTACCTGCGTGCGGTTTACGTACGATCGGGCAGCGTACTGGAGTTGCCGACGTCCTCCCCCGCAACTATAGATCGGCCGTTGGTTTTTTTTTCGAGCACGCCCTAAAGACGCTGGTGCCCAACATCTTGGTGCCCCCCGGAGATAGGCCTAGTCCCGCCTCTGCGACGGCAGATCATCGCATGAATCTGCGAACCTCCGGTGAACCAGCAGTCGTCGTTTGCTAAAACCCTGCGCAGGTATGTCACTCATGGCCATGAACACACAACACACAACACACACACTGACACACAACTATGTTTAACGAAAAAAGAACATAATATAATTAAAATGAATTTAAGCTAAACTTACCTTTCTACATTCATTTATGCTACCTGAGCCCTGTGGTATATTAGTTCGCCCGGGTTACGTTTTCTTTCCGTTCCACTTCGTTTTTCCGAGCACGTGCGAATTGATTCACTCTTTCGTTTTCGTCCGCTTCAGTTGGATTTCATTCAAAATCATAGCCATCGTTACAATTACTCTCCAACCGTTCAGAACTCCCCGAGAATTAAACTCATGCTAAATTAGCTTAGTCGGGCAACGTAACATCACACGACCAGTGGTCCCTCAATCGTTGGGGGTGGCGCATAAGCCGCTGTGTTTCTTAAAAAATTCGAAGAGGTCCTTTTGAAACGGTTATAAACTAACTACCGGCCTACCGGGCGCGCAATGCAGAACACAATATTTCGTCCGATCGCGCCATCGTTCTGCTGTCCGAAACAAGAGAAATCTCGCACTGAACTGATTTTTATTACCGGCCGCGCAAAGCAGAACACAATATTTCGGCCGATCGCGCCATCGTTCTGCTGTCCGAAACAAGAGAAATCTCGCACTGAACTGATTTTCATTACCGGCCGCGCAAAGCAGAACACAATATTTCGTCTTCGTCCGATCGTGCCATCGTTCTGCTGTCCGAAACAAGAGAAATCTCGCACTGAACTGATTTTTATTACCGGCCGCGCAATGCAGAACACAATATTTCGTCTTCGTCCGATCGCGCCATCGTTCTGCTATCCGAAACAAGAGAAATCTCGCACTGAACTGATTTTTATTACCGGCCGCGCAAAGCAGAACACAATATTTCGTCCGATCGCGCCATCGTTCTGCTGTCCGAAACAAGAGAAATCTCGCACTCTTCGTAAAATACTTTAGAGATTTTTGCAGATATTCTTTTAAAATTTCTTCGAAAACTCGATCGATTGTTATTAGTAATTTCCTTAGAGGAAGTTTAGTAAACTTCTTCAAGAATTGTTCCAGACGTTGTTTGGGACTTTCTTCGGGAATTCCTTCAAAACTTCGTACGTAAATTCCTTCAGAAAATCATTTGACGATTTCTTTGTAAATTCTTTTAAGAGTTCCTTTAGCACATTCCTCGGAAATTTCAATGTCTATTAATGATATTTCTAGCCCACGGCTGGCTCATATTAGATTCCTCGGAAATGTTTTAAGGAATTCATTTAGAAATTCGTTCGGAAATACAGATGATGAAAAAGTATAAAACTGCTAATGTCGCTCCAGTTCATGTGACCAACATCTATTCTGCCCCACTCACATATTAGTCCTATACCGTTTTTTGACGTAGGACTTACGTCTCTCTTTACTATACCGGGTGTCATTTCAAAATATTCAAATCGACCGCGTTACGCTGTGTTGAAAGATTTTAAACGTTAATAGCGTTCGTCTCAGTGGACGAATTTCTGCGGTAAGCCCCTCAATCGACAGATTTCAAGTATGCCTTCCATGTCCATGCTTGATAAGACCCGAAAAACTTGTTTCAATAGGCATGAAACTGTTTTTAATGAAAAACATTGAGATCAAGGGAACCTATAAATATGGGTATCGCATAATTCTTGCATCATTCCATTACCACGTTCTGATTGGTGCAGAACCAGCGAATGAGCAGCCACTGAGTCTGCCGAGAAGCCATAAAATAGCGCAACGCGATTTTTTCCTTTCATTCTGACCGGGGCAAGCGAAGCAACCGCATCATCGATTGAACAGCACTCATACCTTTTAGCAGGGAATGAAGTCTGCACCGACCGCTTTTTCGGCTCGACACCATCGAAGTGACCATCATCAGCCGAAATCTAGCCAGTACATCAGCAGTCCACCCTACAGACCCGACAAAGCAGCAATGCTGAGCAGATACCGACAGCAGCAGCAGAGTCGAGCCGAGACCGGCCGGCATCGGTGCTGAGCCGAGACAGGCTGAAGAAAAGCCACATGATGCAGCATGTATGTCCAAAAAACAAACGGTTCTTCAGAGAGCCAATAATAGAGATCAATATCAATGCTTTCAATACCCTTCGGGATAGAAATTGTACATGGGTGCCAAATCCAATATTCTAGAGATAAAATTTTATGCGTGATTTTCATAAATAGCGTCAAAACTAACAGTGTATAATTTTTCTGATTTAACCGCGCGGTGGACGAAGGACTTCGCTTGACCATGCCTTTAAAGATTCATAAGATGTCCAAATCTCTCACATAATCTTATTTGGATAAAAAAAAACCACCGATAACAGCTCAAACATTAATAAACTATCAATCGATTTTTCATCAAATGTTGGATTTTTTGCATTGATAAAAAAATATGTAAAAAACATTGTTTGATACTGACCGCACACAAAGCGAACGTGACTGAATGATCGTTCCATTGTTGTCTCAGAAAAGAACACGTACTTCCCACCTGAACTAAAATTCTAAGCTCGCTTGCCCGGCTCATTGGCCTGTATCAAACGAAAAGTCCCGTTAGGAAATAGACGCCAGCAGCGAGAAACAAGCGTAAAAAAGAAGAAGCCCTTCTCGAACGCGTTGATGATGATGACGCTTTGGCTGACAAAGAAGCGGGATACAAGACACTAGCTGATTGGCCCACCAATTGGGAAGCAGAGAAGATTCAAAATAAGGTATAAAAGAAAAGTGCATTCGCTCGCAGAGCATTCAGTCTTTTTTATATCATTACAAGTAATTCGCGGTTATTTGAATAGATCGTTTTCTTACTTTTTGCACTTAGCCGAAGCAAACAGCCTTTTTCAAGGCTCTTAGAGTTAAAAATAATATTCTCCTTCAGTCGCTATCGCACGGATTAGGAGGCCCTATCCCCTGCTGGGCCAACTTGTGGCTTATTTCAGGCAGTCTTTCAGTGGGAAGGTTGCCACTGTCGAGGCTAGTATCCCGTGACCGGACAGATGCTTCCTGAATTGTTTTTGATGATTCTTGTTCGAGGTAGATTTGATTTCTGTATCGGTTTGATGAGAAGAATTTGCCAAGGAATGGTATGCAACGCCGATTATATATCCAAAATAATTGATGTGAGAAATTTTGGGCATATTATGTATCTTAAAGGCATGGTCAAGTCAAGTCATACGTCCACTTAGCGGTTATGTCACAGACATTATCCACTGTTTGTTTTTCGAGCAAAAATAGCAGTTTATATTAAGTTTTCGGTTCAAACGAGTGACTGATTTCAAAAAGTGATGTTTAATTTGCATTCTATCAACATTTTGGGCTGCTCATGTGCGGAGAAGTGAGTAAAAACTTGATTTTTCTATGCCCTTCAAGAAGAAGTGAAGTGCAGTGATAACCCCACCAAATCGCGAACGGCAATTAAATTGGCAAGAAACTGCTGATTTATGATATAATTCGAGCCCAAATAGATAGGACTCTTTGGAGAAATATGTTCATTATCACGGGAAGTGTATAAATCGGCACCAACATTTCAAAAGGGCGTAACTGCTTTTGTAAACAAAAGCTTCTCTCGTCGCTGGTGGGTTAATTCGAGCCCACCCACGCAATCCAATATCAATGATGGAAGCATCGAATCCTCTTCTTTCATTTAAGGCTCAAGACTCAAGACATCACAATAATTTGAAAATTAATGACTGTATCGCTTGTTTGTAATAGTATGGCAATTGGTACGGAAAAGTGCAGCAGCGATAAATAAATTTTGTTTACAACTGGGGTGGGTGGAAATGGGGTGTTAAAAATATGCCAGCTGATGCATAATGTTGCCAGACTTGACGAAATGTTTATTTTATATCATAACACATGTTCACGGTGTATCAAATATATGGGTTATTATCGGTTAATTTTTTTGTATACACCACTTGGAATGTAACAGAAGCTTACATAACATGTTTAAATATTTATTTTTGGTTTATTTGTTCAATCCGACGAACAGCAATGATTTTTTTCCAATAAATAAATCTGGCAACGGTGAAGAGATGATTATTTTCTTGTGTATGCACACCTTTGTTTGCGTGTTGGCGTGGACTTGGCTGGCGTATACGTTGTATTGTTCGGATTGAATGAAGTTGCATCGCATAGATTTTGTTCTCACCATTTCACTTATTGCGCTAGTAAATTTGAGTCTTCCGCATTTTATTGCATTTACAATACGGTCGTCAAATTTGTCTCTCACTTCGATTTTTAGAAAGCAGTTTTCGACAGTTTTAGGACGTGAAGTGAATTAATCGGTAGTCAAGTTTGAATAAAAAGGTGAAATTCAGTTAGTGAATATGTTTTAGGAGTGATTAAATCAAAGAAACAGTGGGAAAAGATCAAGTGAAAAATCAAGTGCGTGTGTATGTGTTTGCTCCGAACGTTCGGAGTTAGTATGCGTTCGATAAAAATGCGAATGTCGGTCTAGGAAAAAAGCAGTTTTCAGCGTTTTTCCAGGAATTCCTCAGTAATTGTTAGTTTGGAAAAGTGAAAAATTAATATGAAAATGTAACGAATATGCAATGATTGAGGTAAGTCGGCAAATAGCCCCAAAATAATGAATTTAGTTCAAAACTTTATTAGTATTAGTGCGGATTCGAATAAAATCATCGTCATCATCGGATTGATTACGGTTTATAGAACCTTATTGGTGCTAGATTGCGTGGTTGAGCACAAATAAGCCCACAAGAGACGCGAGAAGCTCTTGTTTACAAAAGCAGTTTCGCCCTTTTGAAATGTTGGTGCCGAAATATGCTATGCACAGGTTAGTAATTTGAATAATATACTTTTGTTCGATGCAGTTCGATGCTTTCGAATGTTGATGGGAGAGGAGTGCGGGAGGTGTGGGGTTGACCCGTAGAAGGTCTGGTGCCATATTGACTGCCATCGTGGTACTCTTCCAACTATGTCCTTAATGAGACAGAATTGGTGATAAGAAGACATCATCGGGCGGTCATTGTCGCATGATTTTGAACACACTCACAGCTTCTTATGCATACTGTCCGGAATGTATGATTGCTTTGATGATATTTAATAGGACAATCATTTGTCAAGATAGCACAGTTGCAGTTGAATAGGTACCTACATAAATATCGGACTGACGGGTTAGGTGCTCATTTGATTTTTTTTTGTTGCTTGGTGGTCTGATTATTTTGTCGGTGTGCTGTGTAAAAAAATCCCATTACAGCTTTTTCATAAAAATCTGTAGAGCAAATATCACTCCGAACATGTGCAAACTCTGCGTGTGACCTACTCCACAAAGCAAAAAGTAAAAAATCACTAACTGCAATCATGAAAACACATTGGAGTTCAACTTTTCCAATAACTAATGGATTATGATCATGATTCCCTTCGCTCAGCCCCTCTGGCGACAACTTTTGCCTGACCACTCGTGTGCCAGCTCCAAGTACGGATAGATACACACACAAAGTAACAGCATAGTTCCGTTGCATGGCCAATTTCATCTCATATTTCGTTCCGTGAAGAGACTAATGTCCTTCGCTTTGGTCCCATAGTCGCAATTGCGCCTTATCGTCCTCCATGTGCCCGTTTTCATTTTCCGGACTGTGCTACTCGGGTTTCCTTTTCGCATTACCTCCTCGGACGCAATCGACACCACCGTTGTCGTCCCATCGCATCGTCGTTGCCGTTGTCGAACTCGAACCGATACACGCCACCCCATCAGCTTACCGATATAGGTAGTGGAAAAGCGCATTCTTTTTATCTGATTTCCTCTTAGGGAACCGCCGTGGAACGTATCGCGCGATAGTAAGCTTGGTCCGGTCGGGGAAAGAAGCTTAGGTTAGTAGGGTACAAGCAATACATTGTAACTTCCGGCTTTTGGAATCTGTGACAGCGAAAGTATGGGAGAGAGATGCTGATCACACAGACGTAGCAAGAAATGGGCTGTTCTTTAGACTCAATAACTTGAAATAAGCAGCGCTTGTCTATCGAGAAAGGATATAAACCCATACGTAGCAAAAACATGACTAATTAACACCTTAGCCCATTTATTTAAACAAATGTATAGATCACAAGGCAAACAAAACACAAGAACTTACCATTTAGCACTCACTAAAATTACAATTGATGCCACCTCAACTGTCAACACCCAACGATAACACACCAATGGTGATATAAAGTTAATATTATTATTACACACTGGCACATGAGTTCTTCCACTCTTCTGGCATAACCTAAAACGAGAACGACGGGCGATGAGCTGCTTTTTTTCTTTCCCTTGTTTAACAAAAGACCGGTACAATATGCACCCCACGAAGTTGATCTTTTGAGGTCTTTCGCAATACCAATATCGATTATCAATTCTGAGGGATCTCGTCCCAGGTTACAATTATGGTTTTATAACGATCTTGGAGACAGCGATTCATTCTTCAAGTAGGCTGTAGCACCAAAACTAAATCCATCAATGTTGCTGAACAGAGGCATAAAAGATCTGAATGAATTTCCAGCACGCACATGCCACTCAAAAAGGTGTTTGATTGAACCAACCAACCTTGACCAACTCATACTTTAGACCATTCTCCCCCACCGTTTCTGCTTGTTTGAGGAACTAGTTAGCTTTATGGATCATGATAAAATGTTTGGTTTTCTTTCCGATTCAATACGTGGATGGGGGCCTCCCGTATCGAGCGCATTGCTCTTCCAAACTCCCCGAAGACTCGTCTGAAGCTTAATTTTTCCTCTGCCTGTATTTTATTGAAGCGTTGCATTTCCGGCTTGTGCGAAGGCATCGTTGCAAGACGGGACAAGGGCGGGAAAATGAGCACATGTGTGATGGAAAATCCGAAGATAATGGTGCTTCATTTCTTTCCTCGCTTCTAATTTCTTCCTTTTGCACACAGAAACGAAGCTTGCAATCGCCATGCACCAGCACCGCTCGGTTAGGACGGAAGTTAATAAAGTTTGATGGGGTAAAATATTTGCCTTTTGGTTCGCTTTTACGACGCTCTAATGCCGTAATCATCGAACCACAAACCAATAAAGATGATGCCAGTCTTGATGTCACTGAACTGACATTGTCGCTTGAGCACATCAGTTAACAACGGTTGTACTGATGTACAGAGTACTGTGCGGGCAATTTAATTTGAGTATTAACCGATAATAGTACAAACAGGAATAAGGGAACAATCATAGGCGTAAGTAGGATCGATCAACATGAGAAATTTAATTGAACCCGCACGTGTTGGGCTTCTGACTCGTGAGCGTGTTGCAGCAATCAAGGAATTACGCTAGCCCTAAGCTGGAGAACGTTATTTTTGAGCGGTGGATTCTGTAATATCGGGCGCCAAAGAAATAAAAGACATGTGCTTCGATTAACAATGTCACAAAAAGTATCCTTCTTATTCTTAGTTCTCTAGACACATTAGTGCTGTCCAATGAGAGCTTGAAGTAGCTCGAAGTTTCTTCCTGTCCTGCTCATGCCCATTTGTTGACAAAAAAGAACGAGCAGGACGGGAACCACTTCGAGCTACTTCGAGCTGCTCATTGGACAGCACTATTACCAACACGTTTACATTAGAAATACTAGAATACTAGAAGTCTTCGCCGATGTCTTAGACGCCATTTTGTTTCCAATCGAACCGTCAAAAGCGGTTCCATTTCGACTTGTTTACTTTTTGCACCCATAAGAAGCAAGCAAAAAGTTCAAGTGCTGCCAGTATCATTTTCACGATTTCATGCATTTTCATACGTTGCCATTTCGACAGTTTTTCACTCCGCCGGTCTCTGGTTATAGGGTTGCTAGTTTACATGGTTTAGTGTCTTTGAGAGTGAGATATATTAGGAATTGGGCAATCCACTTTTGAAGCGCATTGATGACAGATATGCAAATAATATATATAATGGTTTGGTTGATGATGATGATGATGATGATGGTCCCGCCACATACCCCTACAAAGGTTTGAGCTGGACGAGTTATCTTTAAGATAATTAAATAAGATCAATGTAATCGGTTTTGCAAACAAACGATCCGATTGTATATACAGACTAGCTTTATGTACCCGGCCTTGCTCGGAGTTGCCAGTTTAATTCGCAGTTTTTTTCACCATCGGAATTGGAATAGGTCAAAAGGATAATTGTGTTTTCTTATTGATATTTCATCATTTGATTAAAAGAAGGTAGATTACGTTTGAAAACATTGACTGATTTTGAAAATGGGATCAAACCCAAAATCGCTTTATTCCGGGCAAACGTCTATTTCTAAAGAAGGAAAAACATACACCGATGCCTTATTCCGGAAAAACGTCTATTTTTAAAGAAATGATCACATTTACCGTCCAGAAGGAAACACTTTCATCATTGCTTTTCTCTGGGCAAACCATGATTTCGATGAAGTGTTGAGTTGATCGATCCCTGTCATCTTCGCCTTCTTAAGAAAAAGAATGTTTGTTCCAAATTTGGTTGAAATCGGGCAAGGGTACAGAAGTTATGCTGGAACATTGGATCATTGCATACCTTGCTTTTATTTATTAATCTTGAATCATTATCATATAATTATCATACCTTTTAAAATTTGGAATAAAGGTTACTCGATTATGGATCACTATGCAATTTGATCATTCATAATCATCAATCATTAATCATATCGATCGTTAATCATTAACCATACACATAGTGTGTCAACATTTAATCACGATCGGTAATCGTTAATCATAATCCAACGGTTTTTCATCTATTATTCATAATCGTTAATTATTGTCAAAAATGAATTTAATCATTAATCATTATCAGTCATCATTTTCAAAAATTATAATTCATTAATCATAATCTTTAATCATAGAGTTGAATGATTTAATCATTTAATCTGCTTAGAATTGGTCCTGGGGTCAGGAGTTACACTGAATTGCCCGTTTTCTAAAGACAACCGCTTTCCCTTTACCCTTCCTCTTTTCTCAACGGCCATTTCACCCCTTTGTTATCTTCTCCTAGGGATAGAAAATGTGTGTACCAAATTTGGTTGAAATCGGTACAGGGGTTCAGAAGTTACACTAAATTGCCCGTTTTCTGAACAATACCCCTCCTTCAGACCCCTACCCCTTATCCAAATTTCCCTCCCGTACGATCGGCTCCTCATAGTGAATATGTGTACAAAATTTGATTGAAATCGGTCCTGGGGGTTGGGAGTTACACTGAGTTGCTCGTTTTCCAAAGACAACACCTCCCCTATACCCTCCCTTTTTTCCAATGACCATCCCATCCCCTTTGTTATCTTTTTCCTTATGATGTAGAATGTGTGTACCAAATTTGGTTGAAATCGGTACAGGGGTTCATGATTTACTTTGAATTGCCCGTTTTCTAAACAAAACCCCTCCTCCAGACCCCTCCCCTTTCCCAAATCCCTCCCATATGATTACCTCCTCGTAGTGAATATGTGTACAAAATTTGGTTGAAATCGGTCCTGGGAGTTGAAAGTTACACAGAATTGTTCGTTTTCTGAACAAAACCCCTCCCACCACCCCTCCCTCTTTTCTACATGACCATCCCCCCCCTTTGTTAACTTCCTCTGAGGATAGAGAATGTCTGTACCAAATTTGGTTGAAATCGGTCCTGGGAGTTGAAAGTTACACAGAATTGTTCGTTTTCTGAACAAAACCCTCCCACCACCCCTCCCCTTTTCTACATGACCATCCCACCCCTTTGTTAACTTCCTCTGAGGATAGAGAATGTCTGTACCAAATTTGGTTGAAATCGGCCAAGTGGTTCAGAAGTAGTTAGCGAACATACATACATAGATTGGTTTTTATATATATAGAAGAAGAAGAAGAAGATATAAAATCCAAAATACAATTCCATACTGTACAGCAAAAATAAATTGGTAAAATGAACTAAAGAACTACACCTAGAATTTTTGTAATCAACAGTAGTGATACATGGAGCTCATCAAAAGCTAAACTTGTGAAACCTCTCGCACAGATTTCAAAAGCTCCGCCAAACATCGCGTTCTTTTCACAACCCAATATCGCAATCTAAAACTCACATGTATCTGAACATGGATCATTAGGTTCGACAACCAAACATCAAAACTTGTGTTACCGCTCCGTCGATAACAAAAGTTTCGGAACAACCGCGAGTACAAAATAATCTACCAGAAGGCTTACTACTAATTCAAGAGCATGATTCAACAGTTCAAAATATGCAAGTTTTTAAATAAATTTAAAATCATTCATATCTGTAATCCGCGCGCGATGCTCAAACTTTTGTAGACTACACAAAGAAAGGTTCAAAAATAAACTACGTCAGAAAATTAAAATCCATCATCATCATCGAGGCGAACGTTATAGCTTATTAATGCCTCAATAAATAATAAAAATAAAAAATGGTCCATAAAAATCATCCGTTGTTAAAAACTTCGTCAAGATACATGTGTTAACGGGTAAAAAATTGCCGGGTAGCTGTTCAAAAGGCAGCTTTGACGTGTGAAATACATTGTCTCTTAAACTGTGTTAGCGTGACTGCACGTTTGATGTGTGAAGGCATCGAATTGAAAACATTTATACCTTTAAAAAACAAAGAGTTTTGTGAAGCGCCATACAGAAAAAAGGGGGTGTTCTCACATTATCCGCGTGTCTAGTATTATAACTATGAATATCACTTCCTCTTTCAATTCGATCACACAAATATCGAGGCAGTAAACCGTTTATTACTTTAAAAATGAACACCATAGTCAAGTACACTATTCTTTGCTTCACTGACAGCCATTGTAAGGCGTCCAACAGGAAAGTTGAGGAAGTGAATCTATCACATTTTAAAATCAAACGCATTATTTTATTTTGTAAGCGCTGCAATCTCGATATTTGTGTTTCGTTAGCCAAGAAAAGGATGGAAGGGCAAAAATCCAGATGAGGAGAGATGATTGATTTATACAAGAGTATTTTGCTACCAATAGTCAAATCGTGTTTTAATCGACAGAGCATTCCATACTTCTTGGCTATTTTCTTGATAACATTGTCAATATGTATGTCAAATTTTAGCTTGTCATCAATAATCACGCCAAGATATTTAATATCGCGGACGCGATCAATTGTCTCATCATCAATTTTAACAGAGACATCCTCATTTACTCGGGTTCGCGAAATTACCATGTATTTTGTTTTATTAATATTCAATTTCAATTGCTTGTATTTCAACCATCTACTTAGAGAGTGTAAATCCTCGTTCAAGCGTGAAACGGCATCTGCTAAATTTTTAGCTACAATGAATATCACGGTGTCATCAGCAAAAAGATTTATATCACAAAATCGTAAGACTCGTCGCATGTCATTTATATACATAATGAATAAAATAGGCCCTAATACACTTCCCTGTGGCACTTCTAGCGTGTTCTCCACGGGACTAGAAACAGAATCATTAAAAGCAGTCCTTTGAGATCTGTCAGACAAATAGCTTTCAAACCAATTGTATGCAGATCCCGAAATTCCAAAGCGCTTGATTGTGCTCAACAATAAGGGCCGAGAAATTGTCTCAAAAGCGCGTTTTAGATCCAAGAACACAGCAACAATCGTATCTTTACGCTTTACATTTTCCTTCCATTTAGCTAATACCAAGTTCAATGCGGTTTCACAAGAATGACCTTCTCGATATCCCGATTGTTCCGGTATCAGTAAGTTATTTCTATTCAAATACTCAAGCAGCTGGCCTTTTACTACAAGTTCCAAAATTTTCTCTAATGTGTGCAACATATTGATAGGACGAAACTCTTCGGCTTTAATCGTCCCAGCAACTTTTTGAATCGGAATCACTAGAGATTCCTTCCAAACTTGTGGCACGTGCCCAGTTCGTAAAGATTCATTTATAAGGTCCAGCAAGTTGTGTCCGATGACATCAAAACAGTCTTGTATTACCTTGGCATTAACATTATCGACTCCAGCCGTTTTTCCAATTGAAAAACAAATATTTTCAAGTTCTTCTAATGTTATTGGGTGAAATCCATCAAATCTACAATTAGAATTAATCGGCTGTTTTATTTCGTCAGTCTCATCAACTAACTCAATTGACTGGTTAATCAGTGAGACACTGTTGACGAAATATTGATTGAATTTATCTGCAATAACTTGTTCTGACTGTTCTAATGTGCCATCGAAGGTTATGGATCGCGGTTTGCTACTATTAGGTTTTAACAAGGATTTCAAAATTTTCCATAACTCTTTGCTGTTGTTTTGATGCTGATCAATTTTCCTCTGAATATATTCGCATCTCGTTTTTTTCAACATATGCGAATATTTATTACGCGCGACCTGATACCTTTTCCAATGAATAGCATTATTACTTCTACAAAATTTTCTGTACAATTTGTCCCTTTTACCACAGATAACAGACGTTGAAGCTCCCTTACGATATGTGTGTAAACAAAATAACCGTCATTTCAAATGAGGCAAGCATTTGAAACATGATTGGCAATCGTTTGTAGATGGCGCATCGATCGCTGCACACGACTCAAATGTTACTGTCAAAATAATGCTTTGTTTTTGTTTGACTTTCGAAACGAGCGATCAAGTTGTTTTTGTCGGTCAATTGAATTGTAAGTTATTCCTCTGAAATGGGAAGGAAGTGCGAATTCTACACGTGTGGAAACCACCAGGGATGCGATAGCAAATCGTATTTTAGCTTCCCTAAAAACGATGCATTGTAAGTATTAACGACCATGATTCGTGCATCAAAAACTGAGGACGATGTTTTGCACTCTTAGATGTTCCTTGTGGGTGATGGCATGTAACTCACCGGAAGCAAAACAGATGTATAAAACGGGCGGAGTACAGGCGTTTCGGAAGAAAATAGTCTGTTCTGACCATTTCCCCTCAACTTCTTTTAAGGATGCAACCAGAAAAAATAAAGGGTAAGTAAACTGTTCGAGTAAAGAAAATGTCAAATCTAACATGAAATAAATTTAGATTGGTGACTGATGCTGTTCCGTATTACTGCTGTGGATTTCCAGTTCAAGAAAAAAACGAAGCAATAAACAGTTCCGAAGTTCCTCAGTCTTCAAGTATTGAGTTTTTAGAAGGTGATTCGGATTTTGTTTCGTGGCGTACAAACAACAACAGCCGGAATCGTCAAGAAATTGGCGGCAACGGCGACGAGCAGAATGAAGAACAGCTACTGGAAGTGCTTTCTTACCATAGTTGCCGTAGAGAGACAGCCGATAATGTCCAGGACCAGTTTGTCGATATATGCTCTCCGAGAAATTGCCATCAGGAGCAGGGTAAGGAACAACTGCTGGAAGTGTTTTCCTCCCAAAGTTGCCATACTGCGGTTTCCAATTACGCTGAAGAAGAACTTGCTGATTTGTACCCTACCGATAATTATTGTCAGGCACATGAGAACGAAAATGTGCAGTTGAACGAAGAAAAATTCCTTACGGTCAATTTCTCCAGACGACGGCAAGAGCCCATCAGGCACGACGATGAGCTAACCAGTGTTGATAACACAGAGTACCTGGTGATGCTTCCTTCCGCGTTGGGCACTCCTGATAGCAATCCAGATAATCAAACCAGCAATTTCTCCGACCACATTGATCATACCCTTCCTAATCAGACTGAAGAAGAAAAGGCAATAAGCTTTGTGCAAAACGAAACTGGATTACGAGAGTTTATAAAAGTTGAAAGGGAATTCAACCGCAATCTCAAGGTACAACTTCAGTCCGTTCGTCGCCAACTTTTTGTCTCCCAGCAAACGAGTGATCGGCGTTTGGCAGCTGCTAAGCGGAGTAAATGCATCGTTGCAAAGCTGAGGCAAGAAGTAAAAACTTTGAAACGACAGAAATCTGCGAAAGAAAAGCTTGGTGAGCAGGTCGAAGCAAACCCCATTATAAAAGACTCGTTAGTGAATTTGTACCGTCGGCCAAAGGCTCGTCGTTACCATCCACAGACGATGAAGTTCGCTGCAGGAGTTTATTTAAGTGGCCCCCGTACTTACCGGTACATTCGAAATTCGAAGCACTTAGCGCTGCCCCATAAAAGTACCGTGTACAACTATAACAAGAGCATTCGACTGCAACCTGGATTGAACAGAGTCATCATCAACCGAATTAAAAAAAAAGTTAAATATTTGCGAACCGACAGGGATAAATTGGTGATGATATGTCTAGATGGAATGTCAATAAAATCCGAGTTGACATACTGCGCCAAATCCGACACTTTCTATGGATTTTTAGATCACGGCGATGCACGAAAGATAGAGAAGAATGACCCTATGAAGCTGGCAAGTGAAGCTGTTGTCGTTATGGTGTCTGGAGTGTATCGCCGATTCAAACAGGTATTGTATTTTTTACGCGCGTTTACGAGTTACATAACGCAATAG
Source organism: Armigeres subalbatus (assembly GCF_024139115.2). Lineage (NCBI taxonomy): Eukaryota > Metazoa > Arthropoda > Insecta > Diptera > Culicidae > Armigeres > Armigeres subalbatus. The sequence goes on from NC_085139.1 coordinate 62,383,663, forward strand.
AGAAGGATTCTAACGTGGATTAATTTGGATGATTTTGACCTGATTTAGTTACATTTGAAATTCAAAAAATAGTCCTTTCCATTCTCGTGAACAATACTTTTAAATTTTAATTCTAGCTTTTAATGTGTGAATAAACCAATTTTTATTGGATATTTCTGTTACTATTTATATGTGTTCATATTTTTTCCAGCCTATTGGTTATCTTTTGGCCCACAACAGCCTTGGCAGTAAAATCCAAATGAAACTGGTTACGAAAAGTGTTCAAGCTATACGGGATGCTGGACTCGTCCCATTAACGCTTGTGATGGACCAAAGTACAACAAACCAAAAAATGATTCGAGAAGCCGGCGCAACTGCAGAACACCCAATAATCCAGGTCGATGGCGAAGATATTGCCGTGATGTTCGATACGCCTCACCTGCTAAAAAATGCACGAAACGCTCTCTACAAATACAATGCCGTGGTTAAGGATGACATCGCATCTTTCAATCACATTAAGCTTCTTTTCGAGACAGACATGTCATCATCGTTGCGTTTAGTTCCTAAACTTCATTATAAATCTATTCATCTTCCCCCTTTTACGAAAATGAATGTATCTATGGCAACAAGAACTTTGAGTGAGTCTGTTGCAATTGCCATTCAGCATTATGTGAAATCAGGAGCGCTTCCAATTGAAACACTGCAAACATCATCGTTCGTCGCTCTTCATGACAAGTTATTTGACACATTCAACTCTAAGGAACGTTATGCGAATTCGATTGGCAAGGTAAATTGATATTTTACTGTGTACACATTCTATCAACGTTATTGTATCAATATTTTCTCTATTTCAGCCATACAGATCTCCCATTACGGAGCAATCAATTCATCTGAAATTCTTAGAAGAGACGCTACAAATTCTCAAGACGATGTACTATACGTCAAATCAAGTACGTTTACTTGATCTTTCCCTTTGTGATCCCTATTTTGTTTAATGGTGTATCTATTGTGCAATGTTTTTATTCTTTTGTGAATTCCGCCAATAATTTTGTTTTACAAAACCTATGATTTGTATATATACATATTTTTCCCTAATGTCGAATATTTTTGTTTATTCTAGGCAAAAAAACAGTCCAAGAAACTAACAGTTGCTCAGAGGCACCCGGTGTATCTGAAAGGGTTCAAAGGAAATATTACTGCTTTGATGTGGATATGGAATTTGTTGAGAATGAAATACCGCTGCACATATTTGTGCACTAACGTATTATGTCAGGATTGCCTGGAAAACTTTTTTTCCGAAATTCGTCGTCGATGCGGATTTAATGACGCTCCCAATGTGTTTCAGTTCAGCAGTGCCTTCAAATACGCCATGCTGTCGGCTTCCAACAAATCCAACGATGTGTTTAACGAAGGGATGAACTGTCAGGAGGATAAAGTTCCATTTCTTCTGAATGAGGATGACCTTGAAGACGCTTCTATCAGAGATATTAAGAAGCATTCATTTGAGCATGAGTCACTTGATGTTGATACCCCGTTCGAATTCCACACCAAAGATTTAAATGCACTAGTGTATATCCTTGGAGCAGCAATCCGTAAGCTTCCCCATGCAAAATGCCGTTCACAATTGAAGGTCGAGCAGAATAGCGAATGTTTACAAAACGAGGACTATTCATTTTGTGTGTTGAAAGCCCAGATATCCTCTCGTACCATTCATTTCCCTAACAGTACACTGTACGATATTGGAATGGTAGCTTTTGCCGTATTTAATCGAAAGTTTAACAAATTTTTGTTCGAGAATCGAAGAGATGTTAAACTACGAATGAAGCAATATATCACCTATGAGCGCTTTGGACGATCCATTTGCAAAAACTGTTTTTCGAAATTGATGGATTACATTTTTAACACGTTAATTCAAGGATTTTTAAGAGATCTTCGGTTCAAAAATAAGATCGCTGAGAACAATAAGCGTCGTACTAAACGCAACCGCAAAGCCATCCGTATGAGTCTACCTGAATCTACATGAGGATAAACAGTAAAGCGAATCAGGACCACAAACACATTTTGGATACACTTGGCGTTTAACTTACTATTATAGCTATCATTCTTTATTTGTTTTCAATGTGTTTTTACGTTTACTAAAAATAAAAAGGGTTTGTGCGAATTTATGTACTGCAGTTTTAAAATTATATACTCGAATTTTCAACAATATCACTTCAACTTTTATGAATTTTATCCATTTTATGATTAAATAATAAACTCTACTGTGTGCGTAATTTCTAGCTTTTCCGATATTGGTTTCAGATCATCCACATTTCGATTGTCTACGTTCTAAAGATTCTTCAAAACCAGATGAATATACAAAAATTGTCAACTATTCTCTACAACTTCTTCTCGACTGCTTTCTTCTTGCGCCAGCGTAGTTTCCATCTTCTCTTGATACAGCTTGCCTTCAATGTAACCCCCAGATATGCAAAGCCGCATTATTCAGTACATTTCCTTTGCCGAGCGTGTAGTAAATCCTCGAAACGGCCGTACCGTCTGTTTGATGATCCTTACTCAAATTTTCATTTCTCACCAGTCCTGCTCCAGAATTTGACTCAGGTGGTCTGGCAAGATCTTTTAAGCATTCACTAGATTTTTCTCCAACAGCCCTTTTTTTTTCAACAGCAGCTCCAATTTTCATTTCAATCCTTCTCCAGAAAAATTCTTGTAGCCTTTAGCAATATTGACCGTTATCTGGATACTGTAGCACAACATGATGTAGAGTGGCAACTGATGTTTCCTGTTGTAATGGAATAATGGTATGAAAAACTTATTGATTTTGATAATTGTCAATTATGTACTTACATTGCAGATGTTCCATTGTTTTGTGACACTTTATTATTCCACAGTGAACCCCAGGAAGCAAGGATTGTTATGCTGTGCCTAGATATATCTATCTGTATCTCGAGAAAGCTGTGAAAAGTTTATAGATTAGTACAGTTTCGACTACAAATACCGTGCGGGACCGAAATCCGTACAGCACCGAAATCCGTCCACCTCATGAGATATCAATAAATTAAGAGAGGTTAAAGGTAATTAATGTAGGAATAATTAATCTTATTCTGTTCAGATACTTGACAGTAAGCTTTTAGGACATAGAATTGGAAAGAAGGCTTTGAAATTAAAACCACAAAAATCAAAAACAAATCTCTACCCACCAAACGCGGAGTTTGTGCCGCCATCTTGTTTTCGGGTACAGCAAAATTGCACCAAAAGTAACTGTGTTTTAATTGCTAATTGCAAATCATTATACAAGATAAGCGGAATACAAATCGAAGGGATCGCTTCTCAAGGTGCGTATCGAACTATTTACAGTGGTAGTTTAGTCAATCAGGTTGTTTCAATTTAAATATTTAGTTAAGAAATAGCTGTACGGATTTTGATCCTTTGATTCGAAATCCGTCCACGGTGGACGGATTTCGAGTCAGGAGTAGTTTGATTTAATTCATTATTTTATCATGTTTTTCGTAGTTTTTAATGAGTAAATGTGAAACACTTCAAAAGTAAAAGCCTTCATGCACCTGTGTCAATGACAAACGTTTTATTTACATTCGATTCCTATTTTCTAATGACTTTTTCATATACGAAGGTGCTTAAGTGTACGGATTTCGATGCCCCACGGTATACCGTTATTTACCAAGTGAATAAAAACCAACAGCTACTGTGATTGATTTCTCTCCATATGACTCATCTACCGTTTTATCATACTTTTTTTTTCACATTTCGAAATCGATGCTGCTGGTCCACCCCTTTTTCACCTTTTTTAATTTCGCGATTTCCCTACAAATACGGCCTTGGTATACGGTGTTATACTTATAAATATTATGACGAAAGAGACCATTAAATTCGGAACGTTGTAATGTTTTTACCACTTGTTGACAGATCGACATGCGCACATTTCGATCGTCTCTGATGTCAGATTTATTGACGCAATAAGTTGAGTAGATGGCGGTAGTGAGTCATTGACTTTCAACGTATTTTATTTTGAAAATTTACACACGTTTTCAAATAAAATTTGTTCCTGCATAAACGTCTGTTATCTGTGCTTTTACGTTTGAATCGTAAAAGATCCAGATTGTACCAGCTGCTCGAGTTTTTCAGAGATACATATTTATGTTCTATTAGATTATTGGTACAGGTTTTCAAAACGTCAGTAAGAACAGCTGATTTTTGATCTAACGAACTGACGTTTGATTGAAAATCCACGTTTCTTGCGACAAGACCCGAGATAGCTTGTTTTGAATATTTTCTCCAGCACTTTAATTTGATAAGATCACTATTATTATCACTATTATCATCTACGTTAATTACTAGAGTTTCATGATCGGTTATTTTCAAATCACAAATCGTTACCGTACTAACGGAATCGAAATTAGAATATACATGATCAATTAAAGTTCTACTGTGCTGAGAAATACGTGTGTAATCGAAGACCTTTTGTTTCAAATCAAAAGTCTGCTAACCGTTTCAAATGATTCGAATTATGGATGTCACACCAATTGATATTAAAATCGCCAGCGAGTATATTTAATTTACTAGGATCTATGAACATCTCCAACCAGTTCTCCAAAATTTCAACAAATCGCTGGTCATTTGAACTGGGAGAGTGATATAAAACTCCATAGTTACCCATCTTCATGCCACGTTCAACTGTAATGCCTAAGAACCAGTTACCATCACAAACTTCGTTCAATTGAAGCTTGAATTGAACCGATTCTTTGACATAAATAGCAACACCGCCAGTGTGTCTTGAATGTGCTAAACAAGCAGCTACACTGTAACCCGGGATACTGTACTGTTCGAAAGAATCACTGTCAACGATATGCGTTTCAGATAAAAAGACTAAAAATGGACGTTTATCTTCTACAAGTTGACGTAATGCAACGTAGTTTGTAGAGAGACCTGCAATGTTCAAATACAAAATATGGAATTTATTTACATTCATACTAGAACTTGGTTGCTATTCATTGAAATGCAAGCTACTTTTCTTGCGATCAACTAATCTTTTATACACTTTGCATTCAGTACTGAATGCTCCGTGTTTAACATCCAAATTCATTTTACGTTCTTGATTCATTTTATTACAATTAACACATTTCAATACAGATGACGTGCATTCAGATGTCTTGTGAGGTCCACTGCACTTAGAGCACGAGATAGCGTTTTTGCAATCTGTGCTCATGTGCCCAAATTCTCCACATTGGGAACACCTAAGAATACTAATCTCAGGAACAACAAGGCACCGATCAAACCATATATTTACTTTCTTCGCGGTCAACAGCTATGACTGTCTTTATCGACTTCAATCACAACGTTGTACTTGTTGTATTTGAAACGAGGATTTTCAAACACCCGTATCACTTTTACATCATTGATAGGGATGTCTTCATTCTGATCTTTTAAAATCTGAATGAAGTCATCGGAGGAAAGTTTCTCGCTCATGCCCATCACTTTTAACCTTGGCACCGATGAGGGAACAACAGCATTGTAATTTTCACCCAACTCGCTTTGAATGCCTTCTTTCACAACATTAATACTATATCCTGTTGCACACTCAGCAATAATAGAGCCGTTTTCCCGTTTCTAAAGTTACTGATTTTGTGTGTTTTTGGATCTAATTTGGTGGTCAAAAATTTCCGAGTATCATCGCTACTCTGGTTGGACTCTTTCGGTTTTATCACTATAACCGGACGAGCCTTACGAACAACCTTCACATCATTAGCGGTCGTACTTTTTGTCTTAGCTTTATTACTACTATTACTTTTCATCCCAGTGCACTTCTTCTTAACAATATCCGCGAAACTAACCTTTTCATTAAAAACATCATCAGACGCGTCGTCTGCTTCCTGAACCTTTCGCTTTTTACCTCTGGGATTAAGTGCCGACTCCGAAGTCGAACGAGATGAACCTTGCATTACATTCATTGCATCTACTTTACTGCGCGCATCAAATTGTAAAAATGAACCTTTCATATTTTCCAACTCATTTCCAATTAAATCCCGAAAACCAGAGACTGCATTGTCTAAGGCATTTTGTACCTTTTTCCCCAATTGCTCCATCCCGTCTTTCAACGCGATGTTTATCTGAGCAGCAATATTGTCTCGAATACCACCGATCGAATCAGAGAGTGAAGAAATCTTCTTCATCTCTTCTTCCAACTTTTGTGTATTCGAGAACAGAATATTCTGCTCGCCACAACACTGGCTTGATAAACATTGATCACACTTGAACACAACATTTACATTCTCCGTGACCAGCTTTGCCAATGGTTTGGTCATGGAAGTGCACTTGTAGTGGTACACTTTAGCGCAACCACAACCCGAACAACTCAAATCGCTGGGCAGGACCCCCATACCGCACTCACTGCACTCAACCATCTCGCTACTACCTTCACACAGCTCAAACGGTACCAATGCAGACGACACAAAACACAAAGAAACAATAAAGGCGCAAAAATGTTACCGGCCGCCAGCTGCTGCTGGGGCAGAAAATCCACAATTAAACGAAAATAACCAGCAGCGACAACCTGTCGGCTAGTTATTTCGATGCAGAAAACACTTGGGCACGCAAAGGAAATGTATTTCCCGCGGCACTTGATCAATTCCACACGTTAATTGATTTTTATTTATCACTGCACTGCAGAAACAAACTACACCGTTCACCGTTTCACCAAATATGGTTTGGTTGCCAACACTGACTAGTAAATAGCAGGCCATGACTTTGTCTCTTTCCTCGTGGGACAACGAACGGAGTCGCACGAGCGATAGGACAGCATACCCCGTGACGGATAGCTTGTTCGGCAGAACTAGGCCGCATAATTGGCGAGCCTGCCAGGTTGGATCCAGGCCAGGCCTTGGTTGAAAAAAAAATCTTTTGTAAGTATCCTGTGGGCGTGGTTGGGATATGTTTTCATCGGTTTCGACTTGTAATGTCGAAGACGCTCTGGAAGACCGTCGGATTAAATGATTTGCACATCGGTTGTGATGTCGGTTTGGACTTGTAGTGTTGAAGACGCTCTGGAAGAGCGTCGGGTTAAATGATTTGCACATCGGTTTCGACTTTTGATGTCGAAGATGCTGGATTGACAAATGTGTTGTTTCTACACGGTTTCGACTTAAAAAAAATCAGAAGGGTTGTGTGCAAGACACGACCGCCCGACGTAAACTACGAAAAACCTTTTGGTGCAATGATAATAACCAATTAGTGGATGAATGTATGTGCGTACACTCAAGTTTTTTTTCACGCGGTTTTTTTTACGCGGATATTGTTACGCGGTACCGACGTAAAAAAAACCGCGTTATTTAAAAAAAAAAAAAAAACGTAAAAAAACCAAATAGGTTAGTCTTAGAAAATTTTATATGTTGGTATACAGATGATTGCAGTCCTACTGGGGACTTAGAACATTTTTTTATTCCGGTGCCTACTGGGGACTTAGAAAATTTTAAATTGGAACTTATAATGGCCACGTCCCCGTCTTCCTATTTGTTCGCTAGGTGTTGTTTGTGGGTCATAGTACGCTAGTACACTGCCAAAAATATCTGTATAAGATGTGTCGCCGTTATAAATTTTTGCAATAGCTCCACCCTAATATAATCGATATAGAACCACACATAAATTAAATAATTGCTAATTTGAGACCACACATAAAGTTTATTTGGATCGCGAACTACTAGCGTGGAGAATGTTTATGTGTGCGCTGGTATACATCATAAGTTAAATCTATGGATTTTTGCCAATAAATATGTGTGGATTTTTAGTAGTGTATGGACCGTGATATGGTACATGGTTTTTGCTATGCTCAACCTCAACCTCATCTATGCTCAACCTCATCCAAGAATCTCCTGAAATAAGGCCTTGAGATCTATGAAATAAGGCCTTGAGATCTATAAATGTCTGTCCTCTTGTTTCAAATATGGTACATGCTCTGTGTGACACAGAATAGATTGTGTTCAAAGCCTAAGTTCTTGGTCATCCGAAAAAACCCCGAAGCAAGGCCTGTAGATCTACACGCGTAACCAAAGATCTGTCCGCCTGTTTCAAATATGGTACATGCTCTGAGTGACTCCTAGAATAGATTGTGTTCAAAGCCTAAGTTCTTGGTAATCCAAAAAAAATTGGGAAGCAAGGCCTTTAGATCTATACGCGTAACCAAAGATCTATCAGCCTGTTTCAAATATGTCAAATATGTCTTGGTCATCAAAAAAAATCCCGAAGCAAGGCCTTTAGATCTACACGCGTAAATAAAAATCCATCCGCCTGTTTCAAATATGGTACATGCTCTGTGTGACTCATAGAATAGATTGTGTTCAAAGCCTAAGTTATTGGTCATCCAAAAAATCCCGAAGCAAGGCCTTTAAATCTACACGCGTAACCAAAGATCTATCAGCCTGTTTTAAATATGGTACATGCTTTGCGAGACTCATAGAATAGATTGTGTTCAAAGCCTAGGTTATTGGTCATCCAAAAAATTTCCGAAGTATGGCCTTTGGATCTATACGCGTAACCAAAGATCTATCAGCCTGTTTCAAATATGGTACATGGTCTGTGTGACTCACAGAATAGATTGTGTTCAAAGCCTAAGTTCTTGATCATCCAATAAAAAATCTGAAGGGTTATGTACACGACACGACCGCCCAACGTAAACTACGTAGAACAGTTTGGTGCATTGAGGAATGTAGTCATATTTTAACCCTTAAATGCGCAATGTTGTTTTAAAACAACAAACCGAAAATACGTTTAATGTTAATAATTTCAATGGTAGTTTACGCTAAAAATACTTTCGACGATTTCTAAAAAAAATCGCCTTGCGCCTTTAAGGGTTAAGATAATTCATTCGATTACTTATGTCACTGGTTTAGAACAAAATTACCATAACTTAAAATATAAAAAAAATTGTTCGATACCGTAGTCAGGGGTGACGTCCGAGCCCTCACCGACAGTCTGGAGGTCGGATAACAAAATCGTTCAAAAAGGTCACTTATAATTCAGTTTTATTGTTCTCAGATACATTAAATCTATTCTACAAGCATTATATGTAGTTGAAACAGTGACCCATTCTCACTCACATTTGACCCGTTGTCTCCCCGACGACAGTACGATAACTTAAAATTTTAACTCTAAAACCCCAAGTGGTAATAATGCTTTTCGTAATTCCAACTGTTGCATTCGACTTAGAGTAAAATTAGTAGGGATTCAGTTTCATTCCAAATTTTCGACCACTATTCTAGTTTATTTGTAGTAATATATAGTTGGAAATAGTGGAGTATGATTATTAAATAATACTATTCTGAAATAAAAATAACTCACTAGCGTTACATGGTTATGATATCCCAAGCAGCACACGTTGAGCCAAACCTTGTTCTAGTAACCATATTGTGAGAGAATTCGGGCATATATAAGATAAGTTACTGTGATCGATGTGCAATATGTTTGTTGCTGGGGGTATATACTGGTGAGTGCGTGTACACGGTGTGTCTATGGGGAAATATTATTTTTCAAAAATCAGTATCTCTGAAACACCCACCACGTGAAAGTATATGCTCTCCTCTTTCATATAGTGGGTAAACTAAAATGTTCTATCGGGGGATTTAGAACAATTTTTATTTTTTTCACTATTTTTGGTGCAAACTCCATAGAAATCTTAAATGATAGCCGAAATATGACCCTCGATAGAACATTTTAACCTTCCTAGTGCATTGGGGTCCATTTCGACCCAAGCACACCCAAAACACCGCTGTAACTTTGTAACGCAACGAGATAAAAATCTGAAAAATTCTGACTTTTCCTAACTTTTGGAAATAAGGATTCCCTGAGAAAATCAGCTTCCAGCGACATCTAGGAGAGGCGCCACAAAAAAAGTGGCACATTGTGCATTGGGGTCCATTTGGACCCAAGATTTCATCTCGATCACAAAAACTCAAATTTCAACCGATTTTCGATCTTTAGGCACCAAACGAAAGCTGTAGGTTCCAATAACAAGCCCACGGGGTGATTCATCCAAATTGACCACTCTAGTCCCCGGGGAACCAGTGCTAAAGAGGTACTGTTTGAGCTTCTCAATTTGGCATCAAATTATCGAGTTTCGTGTTATGAAACATGAAATTGCTTGCAAATATGTGCTCTGATGATCCCAACTGTATTTGCTATATTGTATATGCCATTTCTGGGCAAATTTATCCCTCGAGCGGTCATCGGAAAGCCCTCTGGAAGATCCGGAACTTCCGTAAAATTGGCCAGTTCCAAAAGTTTATCCTAGAGCTCCGCGATTTTTTCGTAATGATTCATTCGGGCAAATTGTGGATGCAATCAATAATTATAGCCTCTGTGACCTACAAATGTCCCAGAAACGGTCCTCCGGAAAATCCGGAACATCCGTAAAACGGCCAATTCTAAAAGTTTATCCTAGAGCTCCGCGATTTTTTTCGTAATGATTTGGCAAATTGTGGGTGCAGTCAATAGTTAAAGCCCTCTGTGACCTACAAATGTCCTAGAAACGGTCCTCCGGAAGATACGGATTATCCGTAAAACAGCCAATTCCAAAAGTTTATCCTAGAGCTTCGCGATTTTTTTAAAACCATTCATTCTGGCGAATTGTGGGTGCAATCAATAGGTAAAGTCTTCTGTGACCTAAAAATCTCCCAGAAACGTTCCTCCGGAATATCCGGAACTTCCGTAAAAGTGGCCAATTCTAAAAGTTCATCCCAGAGCTTCGCGATTTTTTGATAACCATTCATTCTGGCAAATTGTGGGTGTAATAAACATTTAATGTTTTCTGTGACTCCAGAATGTCCTAGAAACGGTCCTCCGGAAGATCTGGAACATCCATAAAAGTGGCCAATTCTAAAGTTCATCCCAGAGCTTCGCGATTTTTTGATAACCATTCGTTCTAGCAAATTGTGGGCGCAATCAATAGTTAAAGCCTTCTGGGACCTACAAATGTCCCAGAAACGGTCCTCCGGAAGATCCGGAACATCCGTAAAATGGCCTATTCCAAAAGTTCATCCTAGAATTTCGGGATTTTTTTAAAACCATTCATTCTGGCAAATTGTGGGTGCAATCAATAGTAAATGTCTTCTATGACCTCCAAATGCCCCAGAAATTGTTCTTCGGAAGATCTGGAACATCCGTAAAATGGCCAATTCCAAAAGTTCATCCCAGAGCTTTGTATTTTTTTCATAATAATATATTCTGGCGAATTATGGATGCAATCAATAATGAAAATCTTCTGTGACCTCCAAAATGCCACAAAAACGGTCCTCCAGAAGATTCGGAACATCCGTGAAAGTGGCCATTCCAAAAGTTCAACCCAGAACAACATTTTTTTCGTAACCATCCATTCTGGTGAATTGTGGGTGCAATCAATAGTGAAAGTCTTCTGTGGTCTACAAATGTCGTAGAAACAATCCTTCGGAAGATCTGAAACATCCGTAAAAGTGGACAATTCCAAAACTTCAGCACAGTGATTTTTTTTTCGTAACCTTTCATTCTGGCAAATTAATAGGGAAAGTCTTCTGTGACCTCCAATCTATTAAGAAACGGTCCTCCGGAAGATCCAGTTCATTCATAAAAGTGCTCAATTCCAAAATAATATCTCAGAGCATCGCAATTTTTTCGTTACCACCTATCCTGACGAATTGTGTTCACAATCAATAATAAAAGTTTTCGGTACTGTACGGTAATGGTACTCCAGAAGATCCGGAACATCCGTGAAAGTGGCCAATTCGAAAAAGAATTCACAGAGGAACTTCCGTGACACTTCGTTGAGAATTTCTGGAGGAACTTTCGGAAGAAGTTCGGTGGAGCTCCCGGAGCAGCTCCCCGAGGAATTACTTGATGAACTTCTGGAGAGATTTGCGGAAGAACTCTCAGAGTTCTGAGAAGAACTTCTAGAGGAATGCCTTTAGGAACTTTCCGAGGGATTATTTGATGAACTTCCGAAGGGATTACCGGAGGAACATCTAAACAAACTTCTGGAGGAAGTTCTTGAATAACTTCCAGAGGAGCTTCTGGAGAAGCTTCGTAGGAATTCAACGAGGAACGCGAATAATAACGAAAATATTCTAAAACTTTGATGGAATGTTGACATTGTCATCAGTACAGATCATTAAGCATATTTATGACTTTGTGCTGTGAATAAACGAAAGCATTTCGTCATTGTTATGCATTGTTGTTCAAATTTTGCGTGGAATGGGCGTTTTTCGGGAAAATATCGATACTGCCGAATCGATGTTTTTATTGTCGAAATATCGATGCCGAAAAATATCGGCGTTGAAACATCGATATTCCGATATATCGATACGCCCGAAAAATTAAAACACGAGCAAAAAAAATGTAGACTTTATATTTACCATAACATCGAAGTTTCGCTGTTTTTACCAGATTGTGCCTAATGGGATATATTTTTACATTTGTTATATTAGGGATAATTTCTCGGAATTCAAAAAAAATCGAAATCCGATATCAGCTACAAAAAATCGATATGGTCGAATATCGAACATGAAAAAATCGATTCAAAATATCGATTAATCGGAGCGAAAATATCGATTCCCGATATATCGTATCGGTATCGCCCATTCCCTGGCCAATAAACAAATCTTTGGGAAAGTCAAAACTCACAAACCGGCCTGCAGAATGAATAAGGTTTGTCAATCCAGAAAACAACTCACCACATAAAGGTTATTTGTCTAGAGGATCTATACTTAAAAATACGCTAGAACAAAACTACTTTAGTTCTCGATAAAACAGGGGGTGATCAAGTCTCCCCGGGGATCATACTTTTAGCGGATGTCCCAAATTTCCCGGAGAACCGGAGCCGTTAACAATGTGTATGTTAATGTCTAAAAAATCGAATGTGATTAACTTTTGGTAGGTCATAGCGGACTTTCACTATTTACTCCACCATTACTACGTGAATGCTAACAAAAGTGCTCAAGTCTGGGATCAAATTTTAGGATTAACCTAATTTACGGATGTTTCGGGCTTCTTGAGGACCGTATTGTGGTCATTTCGGGCCACAATAGACTTTCACTATTGATTGCATAATCCATTCGATGATATAAACAGTTTCGAGAATTTGTTTTTAGATGAACTTTTGGAATTGGCTACTTTTACGAATGTTTCGGATTTCCCGGAGGGCCGTTTGTGGTCATCTCAGAAAACTTAAACAATTTATTGCGTACACAATTTGCCCGTATATATGGTTACGAATAAAATAGCAAATAATAATATAATAATTTTGTGATATCTGCTCCTTTCGGGAGCATTTCCGGGTCGCAGAAGACTTGAACAATTGATTGCACAGGCGATTCGGTTATGAATGAATTGCGAAGCTCTGAGATGTATTTTTGAAATTGGCCACTTTTACGTATGGTCCAGATCTTTCGGATGACCGTTTCGGGAGCTTCTTGGGATTACTGAAAACTTTCACTACTGATTGCATCCATTATTCGTCAGGATGGATGATTACGAAATAATGCGAATCTCTGGGATTATCTTTTGGAATTGACCATTTTCACGGATGTTCCAAAAAAAATCACAAAGTTCTGAGATTAACTTTTAGAATTGGCCATTTTACGGATGTTTCGGATCTTCCGAAGGACCGTTTCTGGGACATTTTGGGGTCACAGAAGACTTTAACTGTTTGTTGCACCCACAATTTGCCAGAGCCCAGAATGAATGGTTGTCAAAAAATCGCGAAGCTCTGGGATGAACTTTTGGAATTGGCCATTTCACGGATATTCCGGATCTTCCGGAGAACCATTTCTGGGGCATTTGGAGGTCACAGAAGACATTCACTATCGATTGCACCCACAATTTGCCAGAATGAATGGTTAAGAAAAAATCGTGGAGCTCTGGGATTAACTTTTAGAATTGACCACTTTCACTGATGTTCCAGATCTTCCGGAGGACCGTTTCTGGGACATTTAGGGGTCACAGAAGACTTTAACTGTTTGTTGCACCCACTATTTGTCAGAATGAATGGTTATCAAAAAATCGCTAAGCTCTAGGATAAACTTTCGGATTTGGCCGTTCTACGGATGTTCCGGATCTTCCGGAGGACCGATTTCTGAGACATTTGGAGGTCACAGAAGGCTTTAACTATTAATTGCCTCCACAATCTGCCAGAATGAATGGTTATCAAAAAATCGCGAAGCTCTGGGATGAACTTTTAGAATTGGCCACTTTTACGGATGTTCCGGATCTTCCGGAGGAACGTTTCTGGGACATTTGGAGGTCACAGAAAACTTTACCTATTGATTGCACCCACAATTTGCCAGAATGCATCATAACGAAAAAATCGCGGAGATCTAGGATAAACTTTTGGAATTGGCCGTTTTACGAATGTTCCGGATCTTCCGGAGGACCGTTTCTGGGACATTTGTAGGTCACAGAGGGCTTTAACTATTGATTGCACCCACAATTTGCCAGAATGAATCATTACGAAAAAATCGCGAAACTCTAGGACAAACTTTTGGAAATGGCCGTTTTACGGATGTTCCGGATCTTCCAGAGGACCGTTTCTGTGACATTTGTAGGTCACAGAAGGCTTTAACTATTGATAGCCGCCACAATTTCCCAGAATGAATGGTTATCAAAAAATCGCGAAGCTCTGGGATGAACTTTTAGAATTGGCCAATTTTACGGAAGTTCCGGATCTTCCAGAGGGATTTCCGATAACCGCTCGACGGATAAATTTGCTCAGAAATGACATATATTATATAGCAAATACAGTTGGGATCATCAGAGCACATATTTGCAAGCAATTTCATGTTTCATAACACGAAACTCGATAAATTGGTGCCAAATTGAGAAGCTCAAACAGTACCTCTTTAGCACAGGTTCCCCGGGAACTAGAGTGGTCAATTTGGATGAATCACCCCGTGGGCTTGTTATTGGAACCTACAGCTTTCGTTTGGTGCCTAAAGATCGAAAATCGGTTGAAATTTGAGTTTTTGTGATCGAGATGAAATCTTGGGTCCAAATGGACCCCAATGCACAATGTGTAACTTATTTCTAATGTATTAGGAAGGTTAAAAATGCACATACGTGAAAGAGGAAAACCTATACTTTCGTGTAGTGAGTTTTTTAGAGATACCGATTTTTTGAAAATAAGCCTCTTCGGACAAACACACCGTGTGTACCACGATTTAGCCTTTTTTTTCGACAGATGCAAGACGATACGCATTGGCCCTAGACCTTGCGAAGAATCTCTGCTTTGGCTACGGACAAACAGGTGCCTCTGTCCAATGGTAGTCAGAGTATCGAGTCATCACTGGTGGAAGAATACGAGCCTTGGACCTTTGGCAGAATCTCCGCCTTCTGTTAGTTGGAGTGACGAGGAATAGTTGGCAGAGAAGGGATAGTCGTATTGTTGAGTCCGACAAAGAAGCGTGAGTCGATAAAACCCGGTTGCGCCAACTAGAAATCAACAAATACTAGCCATGTACCCAGCGCCGTAGCGTGTGGTTGGCCGGGTTGGCCCCCGCCAAGGGCGCCAGCCCTCAGCGGGGCGCCAAAATCAAGAATTACGGTATGATAAATAGAACAATTTTTGTTAGTTACCAAATGTGTTGTTTGTTTTGTTACTAAATTATTAACTACAGGGCACATTAATTACAAACCAACTACATAGCACATTCAAAGTTAATTGCCTATATGCCGGGTATTAAGCCACCCGGTGTGGAAATTAATTACTATGTCTGAAACTTGATTATGCATATGTACAACATGTGATAGATTTAGTTCGGAAAAGGTATTGGAGGGTAACCGCCCCTTCGGTGGGGTTTGATCCCACGACCCCAGTTCGCATGACAGGTGCTTTCCCTACTAAGCTACGAAGGACCTCCGTTGTCCACCGCAGCTTAGCGGGTACTGATGAAACCAAATTCCCATCACCAGGTACCTGCCGATCTCTCGCAATACATTTTCAGAACTAACTCTCTCAAATGTATTTTTGTACACATGTCAACCAAGTAGGATGAGTATTTAGTATTGTCCGGCTCCTACACACTTGCTTCATCAGCAACGGCGCTCAATGAAGTAGGGTTGTGTGAGGTTGTGCCAGTTTGGTCGTTAGATCCCAACCCGACCACACAAGCGAAGAGAGATCGCCACTCGAGTTCAGCACATTCAAAGTTAATTGCCTATATGCCGGGTATTAAGCCACCCCCACCGAAGGGGGATCAAATCCCACCGAAGGGGCGGTTACCCTCCAATACCTTTTCCGAACTAAATCTATCACATGTTGTACATATGCATAATCAAGTTTCAGACATAGTAATCAACTACATAGTTCAAATATCTATGATGATATTTTGAGAAATGTAGAGCAAACAAAAAATATTCCTTTCAACTGTTAAAGTTGTCGAATAGTTTGATCTTAGTTTGGACCGCTTTTTCTATTTCTTATATGCTTCCAGAACCGGTTACAAAGGATCTTGAAAAAGTCTAGAAATCTCATGATGATGATGATGATGATGATACGACTATTTTAAGGGCCAAAAAGTAAAGACACTTATGCAAAATCCACGGGATGAATAGAGACGCCCTCATTTTCCAGATTGACCCAATAGATGGGGAGAAGAGTCCGCCCCCATCCTCGAAATATTAACGATAGAAAGTTGACAATCCCACTCTTCCCATCCAAATCGCTTCATTCGGGTGTCCTGATGGTATTTTTTTTTATAAAAATATATAATTGTTTCATACAAAATAATAATGAAATATTTAAGAGATATATTGGAATTCGCTCACCAAATTAAGCTTCGGGGAATTTCCTGGATATAATCAGAGAAAATGTTTCGTTTCGAGTCAATATCTTGAAAAGGGGGCTCAGAAATCATCAAGATTGAAAAATAGAATTCTTGATTCCAAATTCTTATCCGCGGCTTGTTCCTCGTCGGCCACTGATGTCAAGGGAAACCACGTACGATTGGCATGGATGGAACACACGCCTATCTCAAAGGGTTGAAGGTGTTCCGAAAGATGCGTGCATATATGAGCAACGAACTATCATCTTGAAGGTCTGCTCATCGTCGACTGTTCCCCTGTAAAGACTGAATGCATTTTGGAGTTTTGGAAATACTTCCTTTGGATATTGACAGGAAGTGGTTCTGTTGGAATGCTTTCTTTTTCCTTGCCCTCGGGACATCAGAATCATTTTCTCGGAAACTTAGGAAACTTATATTTAGGTAACTTTATAACTGTTGTACATTATATTTCGATATCATCTGGATAAGTATTGATCCTTATCCCGAACGCTGATTTCGAGCAACATTATGTGAAGATCATTCCATCCTTCACCAACTTGTTCAGAACGGGTAGTTTTTTCGTCATACAATGACTTGAGATCTTCATCCCAACACACTTTTTCTAAATCCACAACTTCATAATAAATCTTCTATATAATAAAAATGAAATGGTCTGTGTTCGTATCCGCATAACTCGAAAACGCCTGGATGGATAATCTTCATTCTTTCAGCAGATACTTTCGTTATAGTTTCCGACTGGCTTATATGATATTTCCTCATGCGAAAATTATTAGTTGAGTTGAGTAAATCGTGAAAAACTATAATCAAGATTTGTATTAGAATTTCGTATGAGCAGTTCACAACGCACATTTTCGCCTACTATGCAGGACAACGTCTGCCCGACTAGTTCAAAACTGAGATGAGATAAGACATCTCACTGTCCCTTTTTGAGACCATTTGCCTGTTAGAAAAGACCAATTTTTATTGGGCGATTTGACAGACGCCGGCAAGCGAAGCGTTGCATTATTTTGCGGGTGGGTACTTTGTTATACGCTAGCAGATGAATGAATTCTGTCATCCAAAGAAAAAGTAGAATCGTGAAAATAATTTCACAGCGAGGTATAGGATGCAGCTTTCGAAATAATTTTCAAAATTTCAAAATTAAATTTATTTACAAATAATTTATAGTTTGTGGTTAGAATTTTGATTATCTACTTTATACATACATTAATTTGATTGTTAATGACAACGAAATTTTTTCTTGAAATGATTCCGGAGATGGTACTACTTTTAATCTTTATTAAATTTCTAATCCCGCCTAATAAATCATTTTCAAAAAAATCTCTGTTTGTAATTTTGAAAAATTATTTTCAATTCCATTGCCTATACCTTGCTGTGTTAAATTTCAGTGATTCTACTTTTCCTCTGATGACAGCGTTCATCCACTTCTCCTCGCGTATTGATTTCGTGGTGTTGCTAGTAGTCGGGGATTTTTCAACTTCAGATTTGAAAGTAATAAACCGACACGAACAAATTTTTTCATTGTCAATTTGAACCCGAAATGGAATTAAAAAATAGTTTTTATCATTCCGACTATGCAGCAATTGAGGAGTACAGTTCAACTGCAAAGCATTAGGTAATTGATATAAACTAATTCGTCTTGTTAATTTTTAGCTGGTGAAAAAAAGATGGCCACACTGGAACTGCCCGTCGCGTAAATCGATCATTAATTATGAGAAGGCATTCAGCTCCGAGTTGTCTTATCTCATCTCAGGTTCAAAATAAAAATAGATTTCTATTTATTTTTTGAAGGTGAATTTGAATGGAAGATGAGATGATTTTTAAAAAAACGTTGACTACTTCACTC
Source organism: Armigeres subalbatus (assembly GCF_024139115.2). NCBI lineage: Eukaryota > Metazoa > Arthropoda > Insecta > Diptera > Culicidae > Armigeres > Armigeres subalbatus. The sequence goes on from NC_085139.1 coordinate 62,402,299, forward strand.
TATTTGAAGCCCATGAGCATGACTGCACAATTCGTAGTTGCTACTCCGCGATTGACTAGAACTTGCGAAATTGTACAGAGAACACAATAAATGGGGTTGGGACTAGCTACCCATTCTCAATGTACACGTTTCGGATTCTCAAATATCTAAAGTCAATAACGGCGCCGTCCTTACGGTCATATAGGAACGGAAGGATTGTTAGTCCGACTCTCGTTGCTACTAGAGACCGAGTATACCTACTATACCGATCATCTCCACGATTGTCTTGGGATAGGATATCGTTTTAGTTACAAAGGATAATTTATCTGGATTCACTTCAGTAAGTGATGCGATCTATGGGATGGGAAATAACACTAATTCGCTGTCTCTCCTCGAGAAAAATGTTAAACCATGCACGCCCGGTGGCATATGAAAACGAAGGAGAAATGTTTTGGACGACCGAATAACGCGCAGTACTCTGTAATTACATGCCCGATATTACTGCAAACGATTGAAGATCGCACTTGTTTCGACAGGAGTAAAGCGCAATACATGCGCATGAGCAACCGATCACTAAATAGATGTTTTGTTATTTTCCTTTTTTTTTTATCTAATTTTATTTGCTAATTATCTAATACATGCATTCTTCTTTTAGACTAGGTGTTCCGTGTTTTCTCAACACTATCATCCTTATTTGCTATGTTACGCTTTTAGTTATTATTAATACATTTCAATTGCCTCTGGCAGTTTTTTTCCTCTGGTTGAATTGAACCATGTAGGAATTACAATGTTTTCATCTTAAACTAAACTTAACCTATTTTATACTAAGGGTACAAGGAGTTAATCGTTGCAATAGAAGATTGCAACGATTTTTGTCTAAAATTGGAAATTATTTTGTTGGACATTTGTTGCAATGTCTCAATATTAGAAATTCTATGAAGTTCATTGGTACTATACCACGGAGGCAACTTCAGAATCATTTTCAAAATTTTATTTTGAATCCTCTGAAGTGCCTTCTTTCTGGTATTGCAGCAACTAGTCCATATTGGCACAGCATACAACATGGCTGGTCTAAAAATTTGTTTGTAAATCAAAAGTTTGTTCTTTAGACAAAGTTTTGATTTTCTGTTTATAAGTGGATATAGACACTTAATATATTTGTTACATTTGGCTTGAAGGCCTTCAATGTGATTTTTAAAAGTTAATTTTTGATCTAGCAGAAGTCCTAAATATTTAGCTTCGCTAGACCAATTAATTGGAACCCCATTCATAGTGACAATATGTCTGCTAGAAGGTTTCAAATAAGAAGCTCTCGGCTTATGTGGGAAAATTATAAGCTGAGTTTTGGAAGCATTCGGGGAAATTTTCCATTTTGCAAGTAAGTGGAGAAAATATCCAAACTTTTTGCAATCTACTACAAATGACACGAAGGCTTCGCCCTTTGGCTGAAAGGCCCGTGTCATCTGCAAACAAAGATTTTGACACCCTGGTGGTAAATCAGGTAAGTCAGAAGTAAAATGTTATACAATATGGGCCCCAGTATGCTGCCTTGGGGACATTAGTTCTTACAGGTAATCTATCAGATTTAGTATTCTGATAGTTTACCTGCAGCGAGCGATCTGATAAATAATTTTGGATCAGTTTAATGATGTACAGAGGAAAATTAAAATTCATCAATTTTACAATCAAACCTTCATGCCAAACACTGTCAAATGCTTTCTCTATATCAAGAAGAGCAACTCCAGTCGAATATCCTTCAGATTTGTTGAGCCGAATTAAGTTCGTAACTCTTAATAACTGATGAGTGGTTGAATGCCCATGGCGAAAACCAAATTGCTCATCAGCAAAAATAGAATTGTCATTAATATGAACCATCATTCTATTTAAAATAATCTTTTCAAACAGTTTGCTTATTGAAGAAAGCAAACTGATTAAGGATAACTAGAAGCCTCAGCTGGATTTTTGTCCGGCTTCAAAATTGGAACAACTTTGGCGTTTTTCCATTTATCTGGAAAGTATGCCAATTGAAAACATTTGTTAAATAAATTAACCAAAAAGGATAAAGAGCTCTCAGGAAGTTTTTTGATAAGTATGTAGAAAATACCATCATCACCCGGGGCTTTCATATTTTTTAATTTTCTAGTAATAGATCTCACTTCATCCAAATTGGTTTCCAACGAAGGGTCAAAAACATTATCTTGATTGAGAATGTCTTCGAAGCTCCGTGTAACCTGATCCTCAATTGGACTAGTGAGACCTAGACTAAAATTATGGGCACTCTTGAACTGCTGAGCAAGTTTTTGAGCCTTTTCGCCATTTGTTAATAAAATTTTATTTCCCTCTTTAAGCGCTGGAATTCGCTTTTGAGGTTTTTTAAGAATTTTTGTTAATTTCCAAAAGGGTTTCGAACTGGGATCCAACTTCGAGACATTATTCTCAAAATTGGTATTTCTCAGAATAGCGAAACGTTTTTTAATTTCATTTTGCAAATCTCGCCAAATAACTTTCAACGCGGGATCGCGAGTTCTTTGGTATTGCCTTCTTCTCACATTTTTAAGACGGATCAGTAGCTGAAGATAGTCGTCAATAATAATGGAGTTGAATTTAATTTCACATTTAGGAATTGCAATGCCTCTGGCTTCGACAATTAAATTTGTCAAAGATACGAGAGCATTATCAATATCACTTTTGGTATCGAGAGGAATATCAACATCAAAATTCCTATCGATATATGTTTTAAATAAATCCCAATCAGCTCTATGATAATTGAAAGTCGAGCTGATTGGATTATAAATGGCTTCTTGTGAGATTTCAAATGTCACAGGAAGATGATCAGAGTCAAAGTCAGCATGAGTTACCAATTGACCACACAGCTGACTTGAATCCGTTAAAACTAAATCAATTGTAGAAGGATTTCGACTGGAAGAAAAACAAGTAGGGCCATTGGGATATTGAATAGTATAATATCCCGCAGAACAATCTTCAAATAAAATTTTGCCGTTGGAATTGCTTTGAGCATTATTCCATGAACAGTGTTTGGCATTGAAGTCATTAATTACGAAGAATTTTGATTTGTTGCGAGTCAGAATTTGAAGATCAGCTTTCAACAAATTCTTTTGCTGCCCATTGCATTGAAAAGGCAAATAGGCTGCAATGAAGGAAAATTGTCCAAAATTTGTTTCAACAGAAACTCCCAAGGTTTCAAAAACTTTGGTTTCAAACGAAGAAAATAATTTATGTTTGATACGTCTATTAATGACAATGGCGACCCCACCACAGGCGCTGTCAAGACGATCATTTCTGTAGATAAAATAGTTTGGATCTCTTTTAATGGAGAGTCCTGGTTTTAAATACGTTTCAGTTATAATGGCAATATGCACATTATGAACTGAAAGGAAGTTGAAAAATTCATCTTCCTTACCCTTTAGAGAGCGGGCATTCCAATTTAGAACTTTCACACAATTATTTGGATCCATTGAAACGGAGTCCGATAACAATTTTTTGTGTGTACTTTATACCAACCTGAACAGCTTCAGGAATGGTATTTGCTTTGAACATTGCATCAATCATGTGATGCAATTGTTCAGTTAAAAAATCAAAATCGGAAGCAGTCATGCTACCTGAATCGGCAACATGACCATTATTTTCCGTTGGGACATGGGTATAAACCTCATTTTGAGTAGAGAAATTTGGTCTACCAGCAGCGATGTTTGCATACGTAGGTACATTGGAAAAATTGGAATTTACTGAAGTGCTTGCTACCCGTTGACGAGCGGCAAAATTTGTTTGTGAATTGTGGTGGGTATGAATTGCTCGACCGGTAACCGGTTTCGAAATTTGAGCGTTTGAAAAATTTCTACCCGTCGAATCTGGGATCCGATTGGAATTTCCCGTCATCAATTTTGCACGGGAATTCAAAACTTTTTGCGTGAAGGGCATTCCCAGAAATTGGATTTATGATTGCCCCCACAGTTTGCGCACTTAAATTTATTGGAATCTTCTCTCACAGGACATGCGTCCTTGGCGTGAGAGGTTCCACCACAAATCATGCATTTAGCATCCATGTGACAATGTTTGGTTCCATGACCCCACTTTTGGCACTTACGGCACTGGGTAGGGTTTTGGAAGTTTCCCCCAGGCCTGCGGAAATGTTCCCATGTAACACGGACATGAGACATAATACAGGCCTTTTCCAAACTTTTCATATTATTTAGTTCACTTTTGTTAAAATGAACTAAATAAAATTCTTGAAGTTCCAGAATGGGATTTCTTTTTCATCTTAATTACTTGGACTGGTGAAAATCCAAGTAATTGAGAAATTTCAATTTTAATCTCATCCAGTGATTTGTCATCACTGGGGAGACCTTTCAAGACGACTTTGAACAATCGCTCAGTTTTGTCGTCGTATGTGAAGAATTTATGGCGCTTCTCAGTTAAATAGTGAAGAAGACGTTTGCGATCGTCAAAGGATCCCGGCAAAACGCGGCAGTCACCCTTCCTAGCAATCTGAAATGAAACCTTGATCCCCTGAAGGTTACTCCAAATCTCATTCCGGAAGCCAGAAAACTCGGCAACAGATACCACAATTGGCGGAATCCTTTGCTTTTTCGCATGAATCGATTCACCTGGGCTAGAGGTAGATTCGATTTGCTCAATTTCATCATTAATCAAATCGAACTGATTGCTCAGTTCGATTGGAGAAGAATTATTTCCGATATTAGAGTTAGAAGGAATATCTGAATTCTCCAGCTTCCTTCTATTTTTTCCGCGCTTGGGCAGGACGGTCATGAAACCTTGTTTCTTTGAAGGAAGTGGAGAATTCAGAGACTCCCCCTTCCTCTTGTTTTTGTTAATACTCATTGCTGAGCGTGGAGACGTGACCTTCTAAGAGGTTTTTTCCCAGAACGGTGTCCCTGCAGGATTACCACCGCTTGTCGGAATTTTACTTCCGCAAACGGGTCCAACGTAAAACGAAGGCACGGGTCCTTGCAAAGATCGTAACGGGATCAGTGGGTACAAATAGCGCTAAGAAGCACCGTTGAAATTAAAATAGCTTCGGGTAGTATTAAAAACTTCCTTCCGCAAAGAGAGAAAGAACCGCACAGCACGAAAGCACGATGCGGTCTTTTGTTATTTTCCTGACGACTGAAACACGCACTGCACTTACTTGCTCAATGGCTACTACAAACCTGGGTGCTGCGGATAGAGCCGCTTTTCTGCTCTCAAGTGAGTAGCGGGATATTTTGAAATCAATCCCATAAGCAAAATTATTTTGCAGTTATTCGGTTGTCAAACATTTCCCGCTCTTCGAATTTCTCTTTCCATGCTGCATGAAGGCGAACAAATGCGCGAGACTCTACATGACTTTACGATTGGTACATACATTCCTGCTCCAATCAGCTACTGAATCTAAATCTGAAGCTGTGAAATCTTGTAACGAGTGCTTGTTAGTTGTATTCCACTAGTTTTCCACTCGAAATATAATGTGAACCTATTTGTTACAGAGAATGCAAAACTCAAACTAAGTTTATTTTTATTTTTTCCGCAAATAATAACAATACATCTCAATATAAGATCTAAAACGAACATAACCACAATCTTCAATGTTTGGCTCCGGCACAATAGAAACTTTTGGCTTCAGTTTGACAACCAAATTGTTTCTATCCGCACCACCCAGCTACAAACTATAGAAGATCGCACTTGTTTCGTCCGTAACAAAGCGCAATTCATGCGCATGATCCACCGAACAAGAAATAGATATTTTATTATTATCCCGCTGACTGAAACACGCACTGCAATTACTTGCTCGATGGCTACTGCAAACTCGCTTACTGGAGAAATACGACTGGACAAGGAACAAACTATCACTTTCTGATTCATTTACTCACCCGCACATAGCAGAACAAAATTACGGCCACTGGCCGATCGTTTTGCCTTCCACACAAAACCAAACTAAATTTCGACGACCGGCCGATCCGCTTACTGGAGAAATACGACTCCCTACTTCACTCTATTTGAAGCCCATTTAGAAAAAGTCTAAATATCTCATATTCAAAAATTGTGGATCGAATTATTCTCATTTTTGGACACTTAATGTCACCAGATAGTTGACCGCACTCCGGAGGGTAGACTTTGATTGAAGTGCGTAGACTGATGAGAAAAGAACGTGCAACGTAGCATTGCTGGTTACAACGTTGAAGGGTATGTGTAATCTTATATCGTACTTTGGAGAAATAGATCTCCTTCTCAGAGTTTTTCAAATGGACTCCCCCTGAGGTCGTCTCAACCGGGCAAATTAGACGCTTCGTGCGATCTCCGAATAGAGTGGCGCTTAAGCCGCACGATTTTTAAGAGCTCTCCATCACGAGTGGTTGACGAAGGCGGTTGTGTGTCGTTGCGCTCCGCAAGTATTTAATTTTATTTTTTTTCTCGTCGTGTAGCCACTCGTATCGCGGCGTCTTAACAATTTTTAAACATTTAAACTTGACGTGATAAATATTTTTTATTTTACATACCCGCGCGTTCTCCTCGCGTTCAACTTTACCCCGCCGTGCTTATCTTTTAAATATTTTGACCTGACCCGCGCGCATTTCGCGTTTAATTGTGCCATGAAGTGTGGAATAAGAAATTGTGCGCAAAGTGACAATCACTTTTTATGGCGCTGTTATGGATCCTGCAAACGCACCTTTCATGCAGCATGCATAGGCGTCCAAAGGAATCACGAAGAAGTGCTACGCACTTTTATGCTGCCTCTCTGTAATGATTGCCAAGAAAAGTTCGCGCAAGAACTCAATCTAAATAAATTATCAATGTCTCTGAAAACATTTCTGAGAACATTGAACACACATTAGTGGCAAATCATAAGGTGCTCACAAATTTTGAGACCTTAAACAACACACACGATGAGGCGATTGCTCACGTCGAAACAATGCTTACCAACATTGAGCGGGGCGTCATCAATGTCACCAACAACAACAGAGCATACGCTACAGAAATTAAAAACAAGCTATCAGCATTTTTGGACACACCTCCTCCGGACGACCTCATAGTAGAAAAGGCGGTTAAATCAGCTACAGCAGCAGCAGTGGAGGCGATGGAAACAACAACAATTTCAATGGGCCTTATTCCACAACTAATAAATGACCTCAGAAGCGACCTGGTGCCATCGTCTCTAGTCCTCACTGAATCAAAAAAATTGGATGAATTATTGGATGAAGTGAAACATGTTTCTGTTGCTGTTTCCAACTTAAGTAACAGTGCAGAAATAAATTCACATCCTTTACACAACACTTTGGCAGACGAGCTATATGACCTTTCGACTACTGAGGTGTCTCCACAACAACAAGAACTGCATCAACACCAACAACATCAACAACAAGAACAGCAACAACAATCTTTCCAAGACTCCAATGAACGGCAAATGGCATCAGAACATCTACAACAACAACAAAATCAACAATCCCAGCAAGACGTGACCAATAATGCAATCATGGACCTGTTTGCAGAGCGTCGTGCCAAGTTCTTTAAATTGAGCAACGAAGCTCAATCGAAAAAAGACCTTTCTTCCGCTGGTTGGCGGATGCTGGGAAATAAATGGTATTGGAGGCCAGACTGGTCGACATATGACAAGAAGCTGAATAGGCAAAAGCTCCAAGAAAAAGCCGTTGATAAGGCTTGACGACGAAGGAAACGAAAAAAACAACAATCCGTTCGTATTAGCAACAAACCACCTGCAACTTTCAAAGATCATACTCAAGGACACATGGGTAAAGACAAGGAACTACTTGCTATTGCTAAAGTTAAATTTGCCGGTCCACCCTCTATCACCGACCATCCTATCCCTGGTCTATCGGTCCCAAAACTGATTAATTTTAGAAAGGGTGAAACTATCAACCCATATCGAGCAGAACCACCTATTCAAAAAGAACAACATCAACCAGAAAACTATCAACAGTCACAAAGCCAACAACAACAACAACAGCCAGCACAACTTTCTTGCAGCAGTGAAAGCCGACTTCAAATGGATATCGAGCACCCTCCTCTGCTGGACCCAATGCGACCACCTATAGTAAGACTCACAGAGCAATCTGCTGCGTCTGGTGATCGACGTTTTTTAAAAGCACGACTACGGGACCCAAAAAATATGGACATTGTGCGGATGTTCCTGTCATACTTGCACGACCATCCACCTACAGTATGCATTCGTGGAACCACCAAAACCAGCGCCACTGCAATGCTAGCATCAGAAGGACTACCAACAGACTTACAACTATTGCGTCAAATTTTCCTGGATGTACACGAGGATCTAGGAATATCTCGCAACGACGCCTTGGCAGACCTTCAATCACACCGTTCGTTCCTTTCCAGTGAACGCACTCAACAGCTTCAACGCACTAGGGAGGCCGCATATAAATTCTACAGCCCACCAAATTTTCATCGGCAATGACGCACTCTCCGGAAGTAACATTAACAAGTGAAGATAACACGCTACATGAAACATCAGAAGAGGTAAATATTTCGTCAACCGTCATACTTCCAAAAACTTCTTCGCAGAAACAGAATTCGACTGAAGTTCTGATTTATTGTCAGAATTTCAATCGAATGAAAAGCCCAGCCAAAATGAAGGATATATTTAAAAATTTATTAAGCTCATCCTTTTCGATTATTCTGGCAACTGAAACAAGCTGGGATGAAAGCGTTAGGAGTGAAGAAATTTTGGAAGTAACTTTAATGTATTTAGAGATGACAGGAGTTTTATAACGTCTCAGAAAAGTCCGGTGGTGGTGTTCTAATAGCTATTTCAGCAAACTTTAATTCAGAAATCATCACAACAAATAAATTCAATGAATTTGAGCATGTCTGGGTAAAAACCCATATAGCTGGAGAAATGCATATATTCGCATCGGTATATTTCCCACCTAATCATGCTTGTAAGCACAACTATGAATTTTTATTTGAGTGCGCTGAACAAATACTATCAGAACATCCACCGGAGGTTAAAGTTCACATCTATGGGGACTTTAACCAACGCAATGCTGACTTTATTCTAGACTCAGAAAACGAATGTATCCTACTGCCAGTCGTTGGGGATAACGAAACTTTGCAATTAATTTTGACAAGTCTGCAAGTTTAGGATTGAACCAAATTAATCATATAAAAAACAATCAAAATTGCTATTTGGACCTCTTGCTGACAAATATCTATGAGGATTTCTGTGTAACAGAATCTATGAATCCATTGTGGAAAAATGAAGCGTTCCACACTGCAATTGAATACTCGTTATTCATTCATGAGCAACAAAGACCCAACGATTGTGAGTATGAGGATGTCTTTGAATATAATTTAGCGAACTATGAAAATATTCGAGGTAGGTTAAGTAGTGTAAACTGGCAAATAGTTTTAAGAAATGAAGAAAATGTCGAAGCATCTGTTAACACTTTTTACAGATTATTATCTGACATAATCTCACAAGAAACTCCACTAAAACGAAAACGACGTCATAACAATAATAAAGACCCAATTTGGTTTAACCGGCAAATCAAGAATTTAAGAAATCGCAAGCAAAAAGCACATAAAATTTACAAAAGTCATAACAGTAATGAAAATTTAGTATATTACTTGGACGTATGCGATCAATTGAATTACGCTATCAGTAACGCATTGGAAGATTACAATTCAAAAACTGAGAGCGAAATAAAGTCCTGTCCTAAGAACTTCTTTAATTACGTAAAAACAAAACTGAAATCTAATAACTTTCCATCAATTATGCATCTTGACGAAAACGCGGGGGATAGCTCGGAAAAGAACTGTAATCTATTTGCAGATTTTTCCAGGAAACCTATTCTACATTTTCTGAAAATGATCGTGACCGCGACTATTTTGCATTTTTTCCAGACTTTTCAAATGATATTGGAGTGAATCAACTTCATGTCCATGACATTTTGCAGGCCTAACGTAGTTTAGATGCTTCAAAAGGTCCTGGTCCTGATGGAATCCCTCCTATATTTATGAAAACCCTAGCAGTAGAACTAACCATTATTTTGGCTATTTAATATGTCACTAGAATCAGGAAAATTCCCAAATATATGGAAAAACTCATTTTTGATACCCATTTTCAAATCTGGAAAAAAATCAGACATACGTAATTATCGTGGAATAGCCATTATCTCTTGCATTCCAAAACTTTTTGAGGCCATAGTAAACGAAAAATTATTCAAACAAGTAAAAAACTGAATAACAGACGCACAGCATGGCTTCTTTAAAGGGCGTTCAAGTTCAACTAATCTTCTTGAATTTGTTGACTATACCCTGAATGCAATGGATAAAGGAAACCATGTAGAAGCTCTTCATACTGACTTCAGTAAAGCATTTGATCGCATAGATATACCCATGCTTCTATTCAAATTGAAAAAACTGGAATTGAGCCGGGACTACTCAAATGGCTTGAATCCTACTTAACTGATCGCCAATTGATTATAAAATTTAACAACAACAGATCAAAACCCATTCAAGCCACTTCCGGTGGGCTCTCATTTGGGTCCTCTATTATTCATATTATATGTAAACGACATTTCCTTCATTCTTGACAAACTTAAAGTGTTAATCTATGCAGATGACATGAAGCTTTTTTAGGGAATAGGGAATAGGGAATGACCTCAACATATTTCAGAACGAAATATGTACATTCTACGAATGGAGCAATAAAAGCCTATTGCAACTGAATGTAAAAAATGTAACCTTATATCATTCAGCAGAAAAGAACAGCATCAAATCTCTCAATTACATTAGTAAACCAGGTTGTAGAGAAATGCGATAGAGTTAGGGATTTAGGAATTATCTTGGACTCCAAACTAACGTTCATCGACCATTACAACACCATTATTCATAAAGCAAATAATATGATGGGTTTTATAAAACGTTTCAGCTTATAACTTTCATGACCCATACACAATTAAAACATTATATATTGCTTATGTAAGGTCGATACTGGAATATTGCAGCATTGTATGGTCTCCATTTTCAATAGTACACGAAGAAAGATTAGAATCAGTACAAAAACAATTCCTATTATTTGCTCTTCGTAAATTAGGTTGGACAACATTCCCACTTCCATCATATGAGGCACGCTGCAAGCTTATAAACATTCAATCTTTGAAAGAGCGTCGTGAAACTGCAATGGTTTCATTTATTAACGATATAGTTTCGCAGCGTATTGATTCAACAAACATTTTATCGAAATTAAATTTCTACACACCATCTCGACAACTACGTCATCGACATACATTTTTAATTAATCACTGCCGTACAAATTATGCAAAATTCGGACCTCTCAATCAGATGATGGCCATCTATAATCAACACTGCGAAACTATTGACTTTACAATGTCTCGGCAGAATCTAAAAAAATATTTTGTCACAATTCGAAACCTACACATCTAAATTTACATTAAATCCCAAAATTAAACACTACTTAACCAAACTATTTTTATTTTTATACACTATAATACCGTATTTATAGCATTAAGAAAATAAAGAAAAACATGTATATTGTATATGTACTAGTCTACGTCGGTTGACGAAATAAATAAATAAATAAATAAATAAATAAATCCTCAACCGATTTTCTCGCAACAAGTTTCATTCGGCAGGGGACAAAGCCTTGTTGATCACTATTGAATTTTATAACGATCGGTCATTGCGTTTTAAAGTTATGAAGAAAATGGTACATTGGACCATATAAACCCCATATAAGGTTGGCGTCTTAACTAAATGCGAGAAAGGCACCACCAACGCTAGGTGGATTAATCTGGGTTTTTTCATATTAAAGCACGTTAAAAAGTCTAGCTCATTTTTTAGGCACTTATCCTCAATTGATTTGCTTGCAACAAGTTGCATTCGACGCAGAGTCCTGTCTCATTATTTTCTATTGAAAATTTACCCGATCGGACTATGGTCTTAGAAGTTATGACCGAAATTCTGTTTTGCCTTTTTCGTCTACAAAGTAAACTTAAAGGCTATATATTCGCTCCAAAAACGAACTTTTCATAGGAGGCCCGTAGACCCATAGTGTTATATACCGATCGACTCAGCTCGACGAATTGAAGTGATGTCTGTGTGTGCGCAAAATAATCTCACTGATTTTTCAGACACTTATCCTTAACCATTTAATTTCTTAGGCACTTATCCTTCACAGATTTGCTCGCATCAAGTTGCATTCGACGCGAAATCTTGTCCCATTGTTTCGTATTGAAAATTGGCCGAATCGGACTATGGGCTTCGGAGTTATGGCCAGTTTTAACTAGAAAAATTCTTACTCTCTACCGATTTGCTCGCAACATTCGACGCAGAATCATGTCCCATTGTTTCCTATTAAAAAATGGCCGGATCGGACTATGGGCTCAGAAGTTATGACCAAAATACTTTTACAAAAGTGCGAAGAAATTACTCACTCGCAAGAAACGAGAAAGGCACTATCACCGCTAGGTGGATTAATCTAGGTTTTTAATCAAGGCTTTCGTAGATTAGCAAAGAAATTCTACAATATCCACTATCAAAGCACTCATTTCCCCAATTCACCACGTGGCCCTCTTGCTTTTGATGACGATTCCCTCCACTTCAAAGTTGGTTTTTATTGACCCAACAAAGTACAGCAGTGCCTCCAAACTACTGTACTGACAGGCTCATTCTGAAGCATCCGATACCGATTTCGAGCATCGATTGGCTGAAAGGAACCATGAGTAAAGAGCTTTCAGCAATTTTAATGATCTTTCAGCCAGTTCAGATTTCATACGATGATCCAGAAATGCCCAAGATTCTGCAAGGTTCCTGAAATTGCAAATAGTAAAAATTCCACTAAATTTCAAAACTTTTCAGGGGCATAACCCCGAATTCTGTTGGCAATTTAAAGTATCTAAATCTTACTTTTGGGGGAGATTCAAAATTATAATGGAATGTAAATATTGCGTAAAATATTGTGAGTGGGGCGCCCAAAACAGATTTTGCCAAGGGCGCCGGGAACCCACGCTACGGCTCTGCATGTACCGTTTTGACTCAAATTCCGAACATGACTCATATTGCGAACCTTAGCTTTTAAATGCCCATTTTAACTTTATTCGTGTAATTTCCTCCATAGGAGTTTGAATTCGTTTGTTATCTTGATCCTCAGTGCGGAAAACCAATGACAGTTTTAGTTTTAGTGTTCGTAATATGAGTCATGTTCCGGATTTGAGATTTGCATTTGAACGGTACCAAAAACCAAGCCATTCGGTTGAGATGCGACAGAGTACACTCAGCGAACTGAACTATCGGAATTCATAACTGGCGCCTTATGAATATTTGATTGATTATTCCATCAACAGTGCTTCTTATACGCAGTTACCTCCTCGAATACCCAAGCGTCGATGGGCGTGTGGTATGCATACCGGCCTCCCGATCCCGACGTTCATGGTTCGAACCCAGTCTGCCGCACTTCACTTTTTTTTTAATGAAAATCATCATTCATAAGGCAACATATTGAAATTCATACCGATTCCTTGTGGCAAATTTCCATAAGGCGTTTTATTGAAAATCGTACTTCCATTTTTCTCAGTGTAGTAAACGCTGCGGACGGGAATAGGGTGTTTGTGCTATTTTACTACAATCTAACTCCCAATATCTGGCAGTGGCATTATGGATAACATATTCGTGCAACCATATTATTAATATAATTGCAAGAATCTTAGATCCGGGAGCTAGAAAGTAATAGTTCTATTGTAACCTATAGCCCGTTTCAATAAAGTATGCGTTCCGAAGCTAAAAGCCACGCATGATTGTACCCACAGAGTATCTGAAGTGCATTCAAACTTCCTGAGTTAAAATTGAATTCTTTTGATTTTGGCGCATATTGAATATTAAAAATATATTTAACAATTTGCAGTTTAATTTGTTCCAGCTGTCTGTACCTGTTTCACTTCTGTTGTTTCGCTTCGTTGGTCACTCCGTATGACGTCGTGCACGTCCACATGTGGACCCTTCACATGGCTCTCCACCGTGAGAGTGTTTAGGCTCTCTACTGTGTCGTCATGTTCCATCTGTTGGAGATGATGGACGTTCTCATCCTGCTCAGCAGACGCATCCGCAGTAGAAGATGATGATGGTGTTGTAGTTTGGTGCCCATGATCCGCGTTCTCAGTCGCTGCCGTCTCTTTCGATGGCGAGTCCATCAGTGTATTGGCAACGGCTGCAGTCCGGTGGCTGAGTTCGTTCAAAACGACGTAATTTGTGGATAGAGGGTCTTGGTCTGGTGGTGGGGAGTTGAGCACACTTGCGTAGCCTTGACTTTTCTGCCGATCCGCATTCAGTCTGTCATTAAGGTCGGATTTTTGGCCGATTAGTTTTTTGTTTTCAACGCATGAAATGCCTGTATGTATGGCATTCATACAGTGTTTGCATGATTGTGGTTGACCTCTGTACGTGATTAGTGTTTGTTCTCCTGTATCGTTACAAACGACTTGATGTGTCTTCGTAAGATCATTTTCGATACTCTTACACCCGAAGGTCTGCACTTGAACATGTAGTTATCTCCCCACATTTGCTCCTGGAAACTGAGAACGTCGCCATATTGTTTCAGGTATGTATTTCAGACAGGTCGTGGATTTTAACCTCCACTCCGCCGTCTTCCATTACTAATCGAACTTTAACCTTGGTTTTGTTGATAATGATCTCGTGCTTTTATGCATGTCCACCGTGTCCTGTGCGATTTTTAGAGATGCACACTTGACGTGTACACAGTTCTGCACATGATTCATTTGTAGCCTTACAACCTGCTGCAGGCTCAGCGCAAGAGCATTGTGCACGAATATGTGCAAATCTTCGAACGAAGGACGTTTGGGGAAGTTTGTCAGGTCAATCCTGAATGTATTTTCTCGTGGTTTCACTTGTGCCATGATGTGCTGTGCATTCACAAATGCCAATCACTACTTATGTCGCCAGAAACTGGCGCGAAAAAAACCGTAACACTACACCCTATGTGTAGAACCGAGAAGGAAACGACCGTGTATCAGCGTATTTAAATGCGTCTTTACGCACCGAACGCTCGATGCAAACTAACCATACCGGTAATACCGACTAAACTCCCTTGGGCTCCACCATCGTTTCCCCCAGGAACTACCTCCCAGTACTACTTCTGGGGGGATGGCAGTACTAAACGTACTCGCTCATTATCGCTCACACAGGCACCCGTCCCATGCGAGACTGACTTGGGTGCTCGCACCCCATTCACATCATTTGAGTCTTACTTGGATGCTCTCCCAGGCGCTCCGCTGCCATGCCTCGAGGTGTCAATAGCGGTAACTGCCTGGGCCTACAGATATTACGCTACGACACTCCTGCCTCAGCACGAGCAGATCAATCACACCACTGCCGAAGCAGACCACACGCTACCCTGCCGAAGCAGGGACACTCCCCATGCACCACATGTGCACAACTGTAGGTGTGTGGGTACAACCCACTGCTACCCTGCCGCCGAAGCAGCTTCTCCAAAGACCATTCGCTCCATGTGACCCTTATTCGGGTGCTCACTCTAACACTCCACTGCCATGCCTCGAGGTGTCGATAGCTACCTCGACTCCTACCTCAGCATGTGCAGTCCATACTCAGACTTCTGCTGCGCTTCGAGGTGACAATAGCGGCGACACGCTATGACACTCCTGCCTCAGCACAACCAGATCACTCACTCCCTGCCGAAGCAGCTCACGCGCTACCCTACCGAAGTAGGGACACTCCCCATGCCAATTGGCACTCCCTGGGCTTGTGCTTTTGAAGCGGCACACAGTCGCTTTGATAGAGTCTGATTACGGGCACTTGTGGTTTTTTGGGAGGGATTTTAGCAGAGCCTACTGCTAAATCCCACCACGCCCTAGGCAGTTCTCCCTGACTCACAGACAGCTGGGGAGGGGTCGTCAAGCCCTTGGACATGGTCCATGCTGTCCCTGCTGTCCCTGCTGCCCCCTACGGTCTCGGATTTGGAAATTTTCATTTGTCACCCTGTATCCGAGTCTTCCCCTTAGACGTAGTTTACGTCAAAATCCCGAAGAAAGGCCTTTGGATCTACACGCGTAACCAAAGATCTGTCCGCCTGTTTCAAATACGGTACATGCTCTGTGTGACTCATAGAAAAGATTGTGCTCAAAGCATAACTTCTTTGTCATCCAAAAAAATCCCGAAGCAAGGCCTTTAGATCTACACGCGTAAATAAAGATCCATCCGCCTGTTTCAAATATGCTACATGCTCTGTGTGACTCATAGGATAGATTGTATTCAAAGCATAAGTTCTTGGTCATCCAAGAGATCCTTGAAGTAAGGCCTTTAGATCTACACGCGTAACCAAAGATCTATCAGCCTGTTTTAAATATGGTGCATGCTCTTCGTGCTTCATAGAATAGACTGTGTTCAAAGCATAAGTTCTTGGTCATCTAAAAAAGTTCCAAAGTAAGCCCCTTACATCTACACGAATAACCAAAGATCTATCGGCTCTTTTTAAATATGGTACATACTCTGTGTGGTTCATAGAATAGACTGTGTTCAAAGCATAAGTTATTGGCCATCCAAAAAAGTACCGAAGTAAGGCCTTGACATCTACATGTTGATTATATGGTACATGCTCTTAGTGGTGTAGTATTAGCTTTATTATTAGCATTAGCATTAGTATTGAGCAATTCGGACAAATTCGTAGGTGGTACAAGCCTGGACTATTGTATAAGAGTAGCACTTTTACATTCATCCTTTACCACAGATATTGATTTGGGGCTAATCACTATCTCTTATATGGAAGCATTGCATTCTCCAATATTCGAGATCTGTCTTGGCTACGTCCTTGCGAATGCTGAGGAAGGGGAAGGATGGTATGTTGAACACCTACTTAAGAAAGATGCAGCGACGACCTCCCATGTGTGTCACGTGAGGTTTTTGGAATTGTTAATGTGGAAGATTAAAACAGTAGGAATCGTTTTGGTAAAACGTGAAACACAGAAACAGCTATGATAGAAATACAGCCTGAAACGAAGGAACCTGGAAATGAACCCATGACGTCCTACTTATAAGGCAGAAGCGGTAGCCACTAGGCCACCCAGCTCGTCCTTTTGTGGTTCACAAAGTATTATTGTATGTACACAAAATCCATCTACATTCAGTTCGGTCAGTCAAAGATGCAAAGATGCTCGTCGCCAACCTTACAGTTCACGGAGGGTCGTCAAATTATCTTCAACTGATCGATTTATCTTGCTCGCTGCGTACCTCGCCTTCTTATCCCCATAGTGATGGACGATATTCAAAGGCGCGATCTGGTGGTGACCGATTCATGAGAGAATGTGCAGGTTGAGGATCAAAGACCGGTTCTTCAGCTTTAGCATAATCAACGTTCATAGCCTACACGCCGGAAGCACTGATGATGATAAGGATCCATTCTGCCCCTACCCTGAGAGAAGTTAAGGATGCCATCAGACAGCTAACGACCAATAAAGCAGCTGGTGAAGATGGTGTCGGAGCTGAGCTCATAAAAATGGGTTCCAGAATTCAGAGATAGAAAGGTCTTACTTCGGAAATTTTTTGGATGACCAAGAACTTATGCTTTGAACACAATCTATTCTATGAGTCACGTAGAGCATGTACCATATTTGTACGTATATTGGATACTGGATTGTAAAATTAGATAAAAAAAAACCCAGATTAATTCACCTAGCGGTGATGGTGCCTTTCTCGTTTTTTTTTTCGAGTGAGTAATTTCTACGCACTTTTGGTGAAAAAAAGTATTTTGGCCATAACTTCTGAGCCCACAGTCCGATCCGGCCAATTTTCAACAAGAAACAATGGGACCGGATTCTGCATCGGATGCAACTTGTTGCGAGCAAATCGGCTGAGGGTAAGTGCCTAAAAATGAGTGAATTTTTTTTTTTGGAACAAATAAATTTTGGCCTTAACTCCGAATCCCATAGTCCGATTCCGCCAATTTTTAATACGAAACAATGGGACAAGATTCCGCGTCGAATGCAACTTGTTGCGAGCAAATCCGTTAAAAATAAGTGCCTGAAAAATGAGTGAGAATTTTGTATGTGTTTTTTATGCAAAAAATGAATTTTGGCCATAACTTCGAAACGCAAAGTCCGATCTGTCCAATTTTTAATACGAAACAATTGGATAAGATTATACGTCGAATGAAACTTGTTGCGAGTAAATCAGTTAAGAGTAAATGCCTTAAAAGCGAGTGAGAATTTTTCTTTTAAAAAAGTATATTTTGGCCATAATTCCGAAGCCCATAGTCCGATTGGGCCAATTTTCAATACGAAACAATGGGACAAGATTCCGCGTCGAATGCAACTTGTTGCGAGCAAATCGGTTAAGAATAAGTGCCTGGAAAATGAGTGAGATTATTTTGCGCACACACATACACACACACGCACACACAGACATCACCTCAATTCTTCGAGCTGAGTCGATCGGTATATAACACTATGGGTCTCCGGGACTCCTATAAAAAGTTCGTTTTTGGAGCGAACATATAGCCTTTACGTATACTTTGTATACGAGAAAGGCAAAAAAAAGGTTAAAGGTTGTATCCGAGACACGACCGCCAATTGGACGTAGGATTACGTGAAGTGTAAAAGATTTTATTTTGAAATTCTGAACATGTTCTATGGTGTTGATATTGCGGTATTGCGGACTGTGCCCTTGTTATGTTGGCAGTGCCCATGCATTTTAAGGTATTGTTTAATCCTTCCGATACCCGCAGCCGCATGACTTCACGGTTGAAGCATCTCGGACGTCCAAGATAAATATTGTCTATCCGGAACAAAGTTAGAACGTTTATACCGAAGTTGGATTTTTCTCCAGATACAGGCAACTTTCCCAACTTCGGAAGTAGTGCGCTGGATTCGCCTAAAGATGCGTTAAACAACGGATCAATTAGTTTGACATATAAAACTTCGGAAGAAAGTTCGGTTCGGAAGTCCTGACTTCCGAATTCTAAGTTGGTGCTACACCGACAATATCGGGGAAAGACAGGACAGGTTTCTGATTTTGTGCCGGTGCAAGTTCCAGACACTTGTCTTCATTCCACATGAGTGTATGTTGTTGTCCAATCATCATTTCTATCTCGTTCATCTCGTCGACGACTTTAATAGGAATACTGCCCTACGGTCCTCCGAAATATCCGTCTGCTCTGTTTGTCCGACTGCATCCAAGTTTTCTTCATTGAAAACAATTCCATTCCGCCTGTAGAGCGGTGTAGTTACCAGATAGTCCAGCCATGCTTTAACGGTACCTTTCTTCACGTAGCCGGACAAGTAACTTGATTTGTGTAATATGAATGCACACGTTGATAGCATAGTCGTTGTGGCATCCTAGCTAGGATGTATGTGTGAGAGAGTCAGTTGGTGAAGACCGCGAGAGTGGACGGAGGTGCGTGCTGTGCTGTTGCTTAAGAAAATGAGAAACATAACAGGTGATATAGAGTGCGCAATTCGGGATATCACAGTCGTCATCCAGTTGGCGAGGAAGTACACCTACCATCTGGGCCACGACGACTAGAATGTTGATAATTTGGCCGATAATTGCCAAACTACCTGTTGATTAGGAAAATCATATTGTTCTGGACCTATACTACGAGTGGACTGTATGCTTGAGTTTTTAAGGTCCAGAGCTACACTTCAAGGTCATCGACCTGACCTGTTCACTTGACATGCACTATCGGATACCGAATAGAAAATCACTTGTTTAGGTGAGACTAACAAACAGTTTATTCGACCGGGTTTCAAAGAATACTGATTTTTATTTTGATTTGTTCGAGCTACCGACCCTGTATGACCAGCGATCTTCCTACGATACCTACACATATTGCTCTAGCGTCGAAACGATCATCCACGATGCATTGATTGAGTTTAAAATTAAAGAGAGAGTTAACTGTGATACTGATAAAGGGGCAGCGGGGCTAACTTGGTTTGGAGATTACAGATCACATATATTTATTCGATGTAATAAATTTTTAAGTAAAATAACTTTTCCACAAACCTGCAGTATGCCGCAAACGACGAAACTGCATGAAATTGATCCTGGGAGACACCAGTCTTGTGGTGAGTGAGTCCAGCGGAGGCAAATTGGACGGGAACTTGGGATATGTAAAGCCATTTGATTGCGACAATGTGGGAATTGATCCGCGGTTCAGCTTGTTCGACACGTAGCACACGCCGAAAATCCTTCCACCGTTTCGAAATAATTTGTCGTAAGTAACACGGCAGCATTAGAGTTGGAGATTGGTTTCAAATCATTCCTGAACCAGATTCTAGCACACACATCACATGCGCAACCAAAATCGTTTTCCACGAATCGTTTCTCGAACTTCCAATCAGCCCGATCGAAATTGGGTTTGTCTTGTGTTAAAAGTGAAGAAAATATGTTCGCCATCATCAGCGACAGCAGACACGTTTTCTTCAACGTCACCACGCTTATCATCGACATCTGCTCTTGCGGACTGCATTACAACATTTTCACCGGCGTCGGAATCTTCATGATCAGAGTTAACAACTGTATCAGCACGGATTAAGTTGAATTCTACTCGAAGAAATTGTAACACGGGAACATTAATCCTTATTGACAGACAGATAATGATCGACGATAAGCTCACCTTTGGTAGCCACGTCAATTACGCCTGCAAGCGTGCCTCCTCAGCTATAGTGGCATTGTCCCGGATGATGTCCAATAGCTCTGCGGTTTATGCCAGCAAGCGCAAGCTTCTGGCTATCGTTGCTCTGTCCATACTGGGGTATGGGGGGCCAGCTTGGAGCACGGCCCTGCGTATTAACTGCTACAGAACGAAGTTAGAAAGTACGTATAGGCTCATGTGCCTAAGAGTTGCGAGCGCGTACCGTACCGTGTCGCACGATGCACTTTGCGTCATCACCGGTATGATGCCTATTGACATCGTTATCGGTGAGGACATAGAGCGCTTCGAAATGCGCGGCACGTGAGGCATCCGTAGGACTGTTAGGTTGGCCTTAATGGTCAAATGGCAGCGTGCGTGGGACAGTTCCACTAAGGGTAGATGGACACATAGGTTGATACCGGAGATAAGTACGTGGGACAAGAGGCGCCATGGGGAAATCACTTTCCACCTGACACAGATCCTTACAGACCATGGTTGCCTCAGACAGTATCTACACCGGTTCGGACACTCGACCTCTCCCGAGTGTCCGGTGTGCGCAGGTTTAGAGGAAACTGCGGAACACGTGTTGTTCGTGTGCCCACGTTTTCGCACAATGCGTGACCACATCCCGAGCAAAGCTTGAGAGCAAATCGATAACTGATTTTGTTGTAGTGAAATCGCCTAATTTTGATAACTCAGGTTGATATCCTTTTGGTCGTTTTAACTGTTAAAAGATCAAAATCTACAGCAGAAAAATCTTACTGTGACATCAAATCGAAAACTATTCCTGCTATCGATGAGAGCAAATGGAAAACTAATTTTGATATTGGTTTCGATAACAAAATAAGTACACAGTTTGATGTCAGATCATACAATTTAGAAATCAACAGCAAAATGAGATCAAAATATGTAATCAGTCATGATGATTCATATTTGAAAACAAATTATGATTTCATTTTGATATCAATATCAAAATATGTTTTCTATGTGCTCTCATTATGTTTTCGGACTTTGCTTGGGATGCTTGCCACATGTGGTCTGGACACTACCCCGGACAACCTAGTCCGGAGGATGTGTAAAGATGAGGTTGCCTGGAACGGAGCTACATAGAAGGTGGTGCGTAGACTCGAGGAATGACTAGTTCAGGCGCAAATAAGAGGTGGTCCAAGGGTTCGGAGTCGGCTTCATGGGTCATACCGGTGCCCTGTGGTCGAACTCTATCCTTTTATCGCACAAGTGACCGCGCAAAGAACAACATGGTATCGTCGCTTTCGCGGCGTCTGTCAACCGGGCGGGTTCCGAGGACGGAAAGGGGTCCTCGTCAAGGCTGGGGCAGGCGTAGGCACCGCGTCGGCAAGTCCCTCTTTGTGTTGGCGAATTGGCCCTATCGCTGAGAGGTCAATTTTTAGGGTGCACGCGGCATCATCACTCTTGATACCAGCAGTGCAGAGGGAAGCAGACGCAAAGTCGACCCTTCCCACCTTCCGAGGGCATAGGGCATGGTAAGGCCACCTGGAAAGCCGGCAATAAAATATCAAGTGTTCATCGAGTCAAGTCTGTTACAACATATTATGTCAAAAGTGAAAATTGTGACAAACCTGAAAACATTTAATTTTTTTATCCTCAAAAATTGATGCTGCTCATCTATTGAATCCAGTCATATTTACCATATTGTTAGTAATAGCCAATGGCCCTAGGCTTAAATAAAGAGGTCGTCAATACAAACCTTCATCTTTCGTCTGATTTCAATACAATGGACTTTTTTTTGCTTTATGAGGGAGCTTTACAGCCCACGGAATGGGTGACTTTTGTTGGATGAATATTCTCATGTTCTCTAATAAATCCAGCTAGTTAAAACAAATTAGTCATTATTTCAAAATGTATTTTCATTACAGAATATTGTTCTAAAGAATGTTGTCAGAAAAACACGAAACACAAAATATTCAGTCTCTCACCGCACGCATGCTTACCCGGAGCAACCCCGACATCCGCAATGCACACACTCCACCACTCGACCTTCCTCCAGCTTCGATTTCGGCACCCGGCAGATGCAGTTTGTTCCAAAATTAGTGTCCCTCGTCTGGATGCACCGCAGGCAGCACAAATTCTCATAACCCGACTTCTTCCACTTGGCTATCAAATTGCCATCGGCAATCTTCTCCTTCAGGCAGTACTCGTACAGTTCCCGGCTGATGGCCTTCCTCCGGTAGAACAGATCGTAAATGTAGCGGGATTTCTGGTGGTGGATCTTAAAGATAGGCCACAGCGACTCGGTGATACGTTTCCCTTCGTGCGGTTCCGTTTCAGCTTCGCGCATTTTTTGCTCCAGTTCCTCGAGGGTCGGTTCGATCAGTTCCCACCCTTCCGGGGGCTGCTTGCGGCTACGGCGCACCTTGGGCATCCTTTCCGTTGGGCACTAGGTAATTTGTATTTGGTACAGAATTAAGAATCGGTTTGAATTGAACTGAGAATCTCCCGTTTCTCGTGATTTACAAACTGGATCCACCGCGCAGAATAACGATATAAAATAATAACAGAACCGAACACCAAACAAAACAAACCCAAATCAGTGAGCTGTCAATACACGCTCATTTGAATCTACTCAAAAGTGAGTCAAAATGACTCACTTTAGCATTTTGATGGAAATGTCAAAAAGTGAGTAACATTAAACTTGGCAAGTGAGTCAATTTTCACTCACTTCTCAGAATTTTAGGCTTTACTCACTTTTGCGTTATATTGTTTTCAAACCGTCAAACAGTTTGAAAAATATCCGCGAAAAAAGGTTCTTGTATTTTTATAAAGTTTTCCAGTTTTGCTGTTAATTTGATGTGGTAAGCAGAGGAGATGCACATCAGAGCTGGTGGTGGTAATCTGGTTGTGCATGTCCCCAAGGATTCTCGCAGAACTGGCAGTTCCGCTGCACTATCGAACTGGAGGAGTTGCTTCGAAAAATTCAATGCCGGAATCGAATTTTCGCCTATTCGCGATATGGTGTTGATGGAATAAGGAACTTATGATGTACTTGATATGTGCTCTAAATGTACCGGATCATGATGCGATCCAAGCACCAAGGCCGGCATGTGCCAGTACTGCGACAGAACCGGAATGGAGAGTATTATTATCGGAGCGTTTGTGATGTACATTAAACATCCATGCCTGGACTACGTCTGCAACGGGCAGGTGGTTCAGCAAAAGCGGGTTACCATCCCAGTGCTGGCCGGCGTTGATCATGGACAGAAGGAGCTGTCTATTACATTCAAGTAAGTTTCTAGGAACTGGGCTTGTTACGTAATACTTTCCAACTGCATATTAGTGAAAGCATACATTGATCTCGTATTTGTTGTTGTTCTCAACTATACGATGAATTTGTAATGGTCAAATGGATACAGGATCTAATGCATTGTATCGTTTATAAGACGTTATTAAGTTATCTATGTTTTAATTTAATATATTCACAGTGTATGGAAGAGTCGCTACTTCTGCCGACACGATTCCGATGTACTCACTGACGGATGCAGGACGTCTACAAAGATCAGGCCACGTGTTTTTAAACGGGCCAACAGCTATGGCACCGGTGACCATTTAAACCAGATCTCGAGCAAGCTAACAAGCAGTAAGCGCTGATACACGTAAGAAAGTTCCGTTTTGGTTGCGTTATAATTGACTTATTTTTAGGCGTACGAAATAAGAGTAATGATCCTCTGGACTGGATCAAGTTCATCTAATTCTTCAACACATTCCACATCATCGTAGCTCCAGGTCTTCATCGTGCATATCGAAATCAACGTCTCGTTTCTTAGTGAGAATAAGTTCGCTTAGCGCCCGAAAGATGATTGTTCCAGCGACTTAACCACACGATGAAACCGGTTGTCAGATTATAAGAAAGGTCAACTCGGAGGATTGAAATTATATTCCATCCTCGGCGTTGCACGGGTCTTCGTATGCTACGTGTATTGCACCAGAAAATTTCCCACCAGCTGCAACTAGCACGAAATACATCACTGAAGAGGCAACGACAAGCAGCTCAAACTCAATGACCTCAGAAGAACCCTTTAGACGACGCTTAAAACGTTTATGGCTACCGGAAATTGATATTATAACCAAGATTACAACTATATTTTCAACTAGAGTAATCTAACTAATGTGTTGTTTAGTCTAGGAATGCTAGGAACGGTTATTGGTTATTTGTATGTTATCAGAGTCTATTATACTATTATACATACTCAGTATGTTATGTATTATAAGTGGTTATTTGTAAGCAATGTTAGAGCGAAACAAAAATGTGCTATATCTTACCCATCCTCGCCAAGATCTAACTAATAAATTGATAAATAAAATGAGTGAAGCAGATAGCTTCTTTTCATAATATTTAAAATGCCATTCCTTTATAAATCTAAACATACCCAGCTTTTCCAAAAAGTGAGTAAGATCTACTCACTTTTTGCTGCTGAAAAGTGAGTAAGTCTTACTCTAATTTTGACATGATGCTGTATTACTCATAAGTGAGTAAACATACGGTTACTCAAAAGTGAGCTGTTCCACTTTTTTTCAAAGTGAGTCGAATTTGACTCACTTTTGAGTAGAACCAAATGAGCGTGTAGACCAATGCAAGATCTTGATCTAACCTCACATATTTGACAGTTTACAGAGCTTGTTTACAAGGTGTTAGAAGATAAATCGATGAGGAGAAAATTAAAATTCATATTTCTAGTCTAAAATTGCTGCGATCCGAATATTTCAATGATATTCTTTGCATTCAACATGAAATCAATCGCAAAGGACATCTACATGCGAATAAAATGACGAAACAATTTTATCGGAAGCTTCGCCAGAGGCTAAGTCCCGGTGAAAAAGCTCTGTGAACTGTCAACCTACGTCATCATGCACTGGTCTACACTGTGCCACCAAAGTACTCTTTAATGGGTAAAAATGTACCCATTATGAAGTTAAATAGTTCAACTCATTAAAAGAGTAAACAGCGTTTACTCATTAATGGGTAAAAGACTTGTACGTCAAGTTCATGTGTGATTTTTACCCATTATCGCAAACAAAATTCGAGCACAGTGGGTAAAACTTACTCTTTTCTATTCTAAATAATTCGTATAGAAAAAATAATATGGATTTGAAAAAGACATTGTTATAATTTAAGAGGTATGAAGTTTTATTTCCTGACATTAAGATCTATTTACATACAACAACATATTCACTTAGAAACAATCTCGAAAACAATATTATACAGCGTAAAAGTCGAGATCAACCAATGCTGAATTGTTGTCATCAGCGTCCTCATTTCACATTGGCTTCTTGAGTCTCCTTTCAGCGGCTGCTGTAACGGAACTGCCGTCAGATGAACGCCGATAAAAAGCTTGATTTCCCGGCCGTCAATTACTATGGACGACATTCTCGTACGCTTGGTCGTAACCATTATCTGAAATAAGACTTAGTATAAGTTTATCGACTTATTTCCATACACAAAATAGAAATCAAACCTTATTCATTTGATTACTGCATGTAGGGCTCTGGTTTCTTTTCGGGAGCAGCTGTTGGGGCTGGCGCTAGCGGATCAGATTCTGGTAATCAGGATCTTGATGTGCGATTCCATTACATATTCCTAATTTTATGTATTCCTCTGTGTTTTTGGTCTGTAATAAAGGAATTATGTTGAATAGTTGTTAGAACAACTAAAAATATAAACAACTTACGTTTTATTACCATAAATCACAAAGATTTTTAAATTTTATTGCATGTCGTTTGCAAACGCGGGCTCAGCGGATTATCAGTTATTTGTTTTTGTTGGCATGCACGTAAGTAGTTTTTCACTCTTTAATGAGTAACTATTCAATATGGCAAAATGGTTGTTAAATACGCATTATCGAAAAAAATAAAATACCCACTTTTTTGACAGCTCCATACATCGTCAAAAAATGAGGTATTTTTACTCTTTAATGGGTATTGGTGGTTCACAGTGTATGTCACCTTGTCGATAAAGAAGAAGCACAGAGGGACTAATCAAATCTTACTTAACTCGACAGGTAAAAGCCTGTTCAGACTTATAGGCCTTTTCATGAGCCTTTTAAAAATCCGTTAATAGGCCTTTCACGAGACGTTTAAAATCAGCGGATTTTACCGTCAATTGACAGTTTTTCTATGAAAGTGACAGCTTCGAACTTGCGGGCCTGTTCTTCTTCTTCTTATTGGCATTACATCCCCACACTGGGACAGAGCCGCCTCGCAGCTTAGTGTTCATTAAGCTCTTCCACAGTTGTTAACTGCGTGGTTTCTAAGCCAGGTTTGTGGGTCAAAGGGGACAGGTTCAGCAGTGGATCCACGTCGGCAAAGGAATTGAACCAGGAACGGAACGTTTTCTAGTCGGTTGATAAAAACACACGCGGTTACAACAATCGGTTTTTATTTAGAGAAAAATACAAAGTACATTATAAAGCGCAGGTAGCGTAAAGGAATGCAAATAGTGTTGCGCCAAAACATAGAGGCGCGAATGTGTGACGAGGATGAACCGCTGTAAAGGCTCCGTCAGACGTTGCAAGCAAATCACTCGCAGAGAGCATTTTGCTCGCAGAAAGTAACGTCTGTCAAAAATTTGCATGTCTGACTACACTGAAAGTGATTGCATGCAAACAAATGACAACTCGCAAGCAAACGCTCGCTTGCATTGTGTGACTGCTAAGCGTTAAAAATTTGCCACTCGTTGAAACTAAATTGCGCTTGCTAGTGTAGCACTAGCAAATTTTTCGCTCGCAAAAGTGAAAACGTTTTCAGATGGCAGCGTTGCACTGCAAAAATAGGAATGGAATTAGATTTTTTGGCCGAAAAACAAGTTTTTCTTTTTTGTTTATATTTGCATGAGAGTAAATCTTACATTTGCAAAAGGTGAAAATCTGCTACGTGTGACTGCAATTGCGAGTGCTCTCAGAAACTATTCGCTCGCACGAGTGATTTGCTTGCAACGTCTGACGGAGCCTTAAATCTATCAAGGTTACCATTTTTGCATTCGTATATCATGAAGCTAACACGATGATACTTTTATGCCCAGGGAAGTCGAGACAATTCCCAATCCGAAAATTGCCTAGACCGGCACCGGGAATCGAACCCAGCCACCCTCAGCATGGTCTTGCTTTGTAGCCGCGCGTCTTACCTCACGATGCCCACCGATGGGTATCCAAATGAGTGTCTAGTATAGGAACGGAATGCGTTCATATTTTATTTATGCACTTGTTCTCGCACCGGTTGTTTCTATCAAGGTTGTTGGAGTGCAATCATGCTTCGCACCGGTGGTGAATATCCGGGTGCTATTGAGGCAAACACGGAAATAAATAAAATCAGGAAAAAATTATTATTTATTTTCAAATCTTTCAGAACGCGCTCCAACTTTTGTAAAATAAGTATGTGCGTAATGCATTTTGTGATTATCAGATTAGCTAGACACACATCTGCTAGGTGGCGCTAGCTTATATGCAATAATTGAGTGAGATGGATATCTCGAGATCTATAAGACTTAGAAAGATTTTGTCTTCTACAAAGTTGTTCGGGTTGCCATAACATTTATGATGGAGACTAGTTTAGTTTGGAATTCATACGCATAGCGGCGCTTGTGTATGAGAAATAACCTGTTAGGTTAAATATTTCTAAATCCGTTAGAGTTAGAAAGTGGCCATCTTCTACAAAGTTATCCGAATTATCTTTTAGGTTGGTTATTATGTAAGATTTAAAAGGGTAGTCAAAACCAGAAGTTTGGTTTGAAACCGCAATACTCGTTGGCACTCGAGTTGAGTCGAATCGAGTCAAGTACGAGACACTGAAGATGGCCTTACTGTAGAAGTCGAAATAAGTATCTGTCAAAGGTACAAGCAAGTGGTGGAATTAAATGGAATTGTACGAACTCGTCTCATGTCAAGTAACTTTGTACACTCAAGTAAAAAAGCCCCTCAGATTCATGTGCCGACCCACATGGATTTTTGCAATGAGGTTTGACCAATGAAAAGTATGTGTAAAGTTAATGGATTTTCTCCAATGTTCAATTCGATCCAAATCATAATTGCATAACATGGAATCCATAAAACTGACACATACTTATAATAATAACCATCGATGAAATCTATGCATACAGCAAATGGTCTCAATCGCTAGTTTCCCCGAATACTTTTTCTTCCTTTTTATTTTTTATGAATAAATAAAACATTTTAAATATAGCAGGTTATATGGATGCAAAAGCATATTTTATTCTTTGATTGCAACATAAACTCGATTCAATTGAAATCTGAAAACGTCGATCAGCGAATCTGGATTCTCTCTCGTTCCGTGCACTAAACCTAACTTTGTCATCCGTGTTGTTCCATTTTGTGACGTCCATTTTCATCGACGTTGGTTTTGAACTGCAAATCGGAAGAAAATCGGACAGCGCAAGTCGATGTTGTCAAATTTTATACAGTTGAATTGCTATAACAGTAAATTTTCTGATCTGAAGCCGTGATCGTTCGCTTCGCCGTACTACGGCATTTGCTGGTGCTAGGCCCCGGGTTCGGACATTATTTGTATCGCACAGCTGTCGAAAGTAGAGCGTCGAACACGGAAGCTTAGAACAGAATGAAACGATAGTACCTTGTATGTCCGTCTGCGGATAGTGGATGCACTTTTGTTTTCAGTTTCCGCTGGAGCAGGAGATTCGGATGATGGTTTCGGACGATGTATGTGGAACCTACGTTAAGAGTTTCTTTCTTGTATTTTAGTGTAACCTTTTCATACGTTATAGTTAAAATACTTACCGACTCATGTGGCTCGGAACTCGAAACTTAAAACAGTACCGTGAGCTAACCATCGTACTAAAAAATTTCACTACGGCTTCCGAAAGAAAATTTTTTCACGTTCGCCATTTTTTTTCTTAACCACCGTCATCAACTTTGTGAGCAAATCCATTAGTCGGTGAATGCAGGAAGTGCGTTCAATAAGTCATCAATTCCAATGCTTGATCAAATTAAAGGTATGTGTCGCAAGTATGATGGTCATGAGAGTAAAATAAAATTGATGAGAATGGGAATTTTGGTAAAGTATGAGAAACTACACATACATTTGATGGGTGAATTTATTTGAGTGTAGAATACGACAATATTCTGAAAATTCCAGATTTTGAGATATTTAACCTATCAGTTTATATAACACTAGCGCCGCTAAGCGATTGTGTTTAAAACTAAACTTGTTTGCATCATGACGGTTTTCACCACCCGAACAACTTTGTGGAATATGGCAATATTCTAAAAAATTTCATTTTTCGAAATATCTAACCTAGCAGGTTATTTCTTAGACACTAGCGCCACCAAACGGTTATATCTCAATCTAAACCTGCGTTGGTCATAATGGTTTTGACCACCCGAACAACTTTGTAGAAGGCGGCAATATTCTAAAAATTACATATTTTGAGATACCTGACCTATCAGGTTATTTCCAATACACTAGCGCCGCCAAGCGGTTGTATTATTAACTAAACTTGCTTTCGTCATGATGGTTTTAATCAACTTTGTAGAAGACGGCAATATTCTTAAGATTTCAACTATCGAAATATCTAACCTTTAAGGTTATTCACTAGCGCCGCCAAGCGGTTGTATTTCAAATTAAACTTGTTTTCGTCATGATGGTTTTGACCACCCGAACAACTTTGTAGAAGACGCCAATATTCTAAAAATTCCAGATTTCGAGATATCTAACCTATCAGGTTATTTCATATGCACCTGGGTGGTGCGGATAGAATCGATTTGGTTGTCAAACTGAAGCCAAAATTTTCTATTGTGCCGGAGCCAAACATTGAAGATTGTGGTTATGTTCGTTTCTGATCCAATATTGAGAAGTATTGTTATTATTTTGGGAAAAAATAAAAATAAACTTTGTTTGAGTTTTGTATTCATTGTAACAAATATTCTCACATTGTATTTTGAGTGGAAAATTAGTTGGAATGCAATTAAATAGCACTCGTTACGAAATTTCACGAGATTCAATAGCTGATTGGAGCATGAATGTATGTAAACAATCGTAAAGTCATGTAGAGTCTAGCTCATTTGTGCGCCCTCATGCAGCGTGGAAAGAGAAATTCGAAGAGCGGGAAATGTTTGACAGCCAAGTAACTGCAAAATAATTTTGTTTATGGGAGTGATTTCAAAATATCCCTCTGCTCGCTTGAGCGCAGAAAAGCGGCTCTATCCGCAGCACCCAGATATGCACTAGCGCCGCCAATCAGTTGAAATCCAAACTAAACTGACCTCCATCACAATGGTTTTGATGATGAATACCCGATAACCGAACAATTTTTCAGAAGACGGCACATTTTTTATTTATGCGTTACTCTATATTTTCGTGTGATGGTTTGGCAACGGTTGGAGCGGGTCGCCAAATTTGCCAACTCGCTATTCACCGTAGGTTGCGTTTACATTTCCCAAACCCGTTTACCAACGACCGGTGCGAGTTCGCGACGTTTGCGTCATGATAGAGGTTGCTATTTTGGCTTTATTTACGCAGTGGTGGGGATCGTCTAAGGAGGGTCCCTGTTCAGCGGTTGTAAACAAGTGCAGTCTCGGCAGTGTCCCATGAAAAGGCCTATTAATAATAATTCAATTACCTTACCTACACGCTTAGATTGGTTTACCTATTTATGGGTACTTCATTCACTCAAATATGGGTAAATGTTATTTCGCCCATATTATTAGTAAAAAAGACCTAGAAAATCAGTCAAATTTACTGATTTTTTTCAAAAGCTGACTTTACCCATATTTGAGTAATTTAATTTACCCATATTTGGTTGAAAAAATAAACATCAACAAATCCAGATTGATGGCCGCGCCGCGCAGTAATCAAAAATTAAAAGTTCTATTTGTCCAATCTTTCCTGCAGTCACGGTTGCAAACAATGTCGTGGTTCGTGAAATAAGGTAATTGTGTTGTAGTTTTTTGTTATATTTTATTAATATGAGTTATCGATACATTTCTTTTATGTTGGAACTTCTAGACGATAATCAAAGTTCTGACCAGAAGCAGCAAAACAGCCATTCGCTACTGGCCTCGTCCATGGCAAAGCAGCTAGCGAAAACGTTCCCGAAGCTCCCGAACGTCCCTCGTTTTGTCTCATTCCGGATCATCCCGTCATCAATTTGTCCAAGGAAAACATATTGTGTCATTATGTACATTATGGGCTCGATTATGGGTAAATTGCGTACGATCCGATCCGAAGTTTATCGCCTGATTACGCTCACTTACTGGTCGCTAATCCAACAAACCAATGATATACACCATCGTTTCTTATCACCTTGGCCATCGTGATCGCTTCCTGCCATCATAGTGCAAGTGCAAACGAAAAATCTCGGACGCCGGAGAAAATGACAGGTTTCATTCGGACTGTTACTTGCTGGTATCGGAGTCGAAATTCGTCAGGCAGGCTTCCGGATCATGAAGAACTGGTCAACTCTTGGGTCAACTTCAAATTTCGCCAGGGAAAACTAGATGACATGAATTAACGAAACGGTAAGTTACATTATGTTACTGATTAGAAAAAGATGCCCATCATAGTGTATTTTTTGTTTCCACATTTACAGGGCGAAACGTTGAAACAACACGTAAAAAGCACCTGGGGCGGATCCAATTTCACCAACGGAAGCACCTGGTACCATAGGACTTTCGCATTCTCATCCGGATTCCAAAACTACCTTAGCCGTTGCCTAAAATGGCATTCAATCCTGAAGGATGGGGGACACCTTATCGTAAGTAAATATAGTTTATTCGTCTTTTTATATTTAACTGAAATTTCATCTCTCCCACAGCCGAAGGAAGGGAAGGTCATGTAATTCTGTGCTGTACTGTGCAGAGTACG
Organism: Armigeres subalbatus; assembly: GCF_024139115.2. Lineage (NCBI taxonomy): Eukaryota > Metazoa > Arthropoda > Insecta > Diptera > Culicidae > Armigeres > Armigeres subalbatus. The sequence continues at coordinate 62,434,814 of NC_085139.1, forward strand.
TCCATGAATCTCCAGTAGCAGCGGACCATCCAGCTAATCCCTGTAGGCATGTTTAGGCCCTCGGTCGCATATGATCCAGAGCAACAAAGGCGGTACAATTATGCTCGCAATTATGGTACTCAACCAGGAGCGGCTTCTACTGTTCACGTTTCCGAGGGGAACCCGATTATTTTTAATTAGCCGCCAATGAATTTTCAGATTACTTATTAATACTATTTTAACAAAATCGGATGATTTGTTTTTTTTTTAATAGAAATATAGAATCTGTATACAAAAGATCAAATATATTTGAATAATTATTTATTTTATAAAATAAATAATAAAAACCTTTGAAATATACCGAACAAAAATACAGGAGAATCACCCAAATATGGGTGAAATTTACCAATAATTCTCACTTCTTCAAGTACCTATATATGGGTAGCATTAGGTTACCCATATATAGGTACTGGTCGATTCACCCAAATCTAGGTATGTGCACTTTTTGGCGATTTTAGGTACTCTTCACCCATATTTGGGTGAACTGAACTAAGCGTGTATAGACCAGTGCATGATGACGTAGGTTGACAGTTCACAGAGCTTTTTCTCCGGGACTTAGCCTCCGGCGCAGCTTCCGATAAAATTGTTTCGTCATATTATTCGCATGTAGATGTCCTTTGCGATTGATTTCATGCTGAATGCAAAGAATAATACTTGAATATTCGGATCACAGCAAATTCGAACTAAAAATATGAATTTTAATTCTCGAGCAACATATGATTAGGGCCGAAAAACCAACAATGCTGAACCGAGAAAAATGAGGTTCAAGTTTTTTATGACTAATTTAATTCATTAATTGAAGTAGAAACTCATTTCATTGCCAAAACCATGTCAATGCTATACGTAAATGGGTATATTATAACAACAGATAAAGATTAATTGAAAAACCATTCGAAATCTACAAAATTTCAGCTAAAACAAAAATCGCGCCGTTTACTCGCATTACCGGCAACACGTCTGGTTTTTAAGCCGTTTGCTCAAAGCTAGTAACACCATCGGATTTGTTAGCCAGAGCAGTTCTGCTATGCGATATATCAAAAATCTAGTAATAATATACATTTTAAAATAATTTGGAGCTAGTTTTTCTAAATAAGCAATATAAAGTGAATGGCCTAAAAACCAAAGCAAACATTCAGCATGGTAGTTGAGGGCGCCAACAAAGGACTTAAAAACCACTATGGTGCAAATTGTTCATGAGACGTTCACTCAAAATAGCAATAAGTGTGTTTCTTAGGAGATATCAAGTACGGAGTTTTGCCTAGGATGAAGAATTATTTACAAAGCAATCGTTTATGCCAGAAAATCAAAAATCAAGGTTTTGGTTTATAAGCCGTAATCATATGTTACGCGAGAATTTTCCCTTCATCGATTTTTCTTCTAACACCTTGTAAACAAGCTCTGTGAACTGTCAAAATAAGTGAGGTTAAGTTAGAGTTTGCATTGGTCTATTAGGGTCTTGCCGACATTTCTCACGAACACGAACCCACGGTTCGTGGTTGCAAACAATTTCATTTGATTTTCCCGTGATAGCTGCTCGTGGTTGCAAACAAACTGAATAAAAGTATGTGAGTGAAATGTGCGTGTGCGTACACGCTCGCAGAAAGCCTAATTGTCAAAGGATAACAAGAGAAAAACAGCTGATTCGATCTAGGGTAAAATGACCAATAGTGGACCCCCAACCAATAGTGGACCTTCCAGCCATTTTTGCATTATTACAGCACAATGTAAACATTTTGCTATGAAATTCCATCGGGAGAACCTACTTTACACTTCTATGATTTGATTACATGCATTGGAAATGCTACGGAAAGTTAAATTAGATTAATTTTAACAATTTTGTAAAAAATAAACATGAGAGTGTCCATTTATAGGAATATTTTGGGGGTCCAGAATAGGGAAGAAGAACGTCCCGAAATGGAACATCAAAATCAAATGAAGTGTCGACTATAGGGAAACAATTTCCTATCATGGGCCCCCAGGGGGTCTACTATAGGGCGAATTCACTCGGACATTGAAATGTTAATTTCAACGAATAACGTCGTATATTTGAGTATTTTATGTATGTATCGTGGAGAGGAGATACAGAACTTGTTATTAGATATCAACCGGAAGTAGTATGTTGAAAATTCCTACACCTTATGGCAGGAAGAGCAAAATTCCGCTACTAGGGGGTCCACTATTGGGCATTTTGCCCTATGTCATAAAATGCCTCATAGGGTTTCGCCCCAATTAGCGAGTTCCTAACTAAAAAGCACCCCAACTTGAAAAAAAAACGTTAAAAAATGTCTGTGGCAGAACGTTGTAACATATACCTATTTTTATGAAAATAACTGAAATCTCGCTTAAGTTTTCAAAAGGACCTAAGTAACATTTTTTTCATGAATTAATTTGAATAGCGCAATCAACAGAACAACATGAAAGCTTTTGATTGCAGTACTCAGATTAATTCATGAAAAAAATGTTACTTAGGACCTTTTGAAAAGTTAAGCGAGAAATGTTCACACGCAGTGCAGAGTTCGAAGTCAGTGGTGTAAACCCCTTTCTTAATATATCGTTAAATTGATTTCAATTGCAATAAAAATGTTTAGTTTCAAAAAAGGATTTTTTTTAGTCTGATCAAAATGTTACATATACGCCGATTTGAAAAAGTACTCGAGCATTGTTGTGTTTAGAATATTATACAGTAAACAGTTCACATTGTATCGGGCCAAAGAAATTAATCTGGAGAATTTTCCTTAAATACTTGCATCATTTCATTTATGCTTCCTTTTGCTATCATGGAGCTTTGCAGCTTTCTTCTTCATCATCTGCAGGCGCTTGTCCGCACTGATGATATTGATATTCGGCGTACCTGCCCCTGTACTAGCAGACGACGATGATCCCCCAGCCGAGGAAGATCCTCCCCTCGTCGACTCCGAACCACCACCGCCGCCGCTGCTGCTGCTACTCTTGGACGACTTCTCCCTATCCTTTTCTCGGTCACGATCCGAACGATCTCGATCCCGGTCCCTATCGCGATCGCGGTCTCTATCCCTATCGCGATCATGAGAAGATCCTTCTTTGCTTGATTTGGAACTCTTGTGCTTGGACGAAGAGGACGAGGACGACTCGTAGCTTTTGCTACTCGATGACTTGGAGTGCGATGACGACGACGAAACCTTTGCCGGTGAACCGACGGCTGGCGATGAGGACGAAGATGACTTGCTGACCGATTTTGATTTGCACAAAGTGCAGAACCAGGCATTTTCCTGATCGTTGGCATCTGCTTCGGAAATGGCCGGCTTGTGGCACTCCTGGTGATACAGCGAATGACAATCGGCGCACTCAACCAACCGATTCCGGGCCGTATGCTCCATCCGTTTACAAACGATGCACATCAGGTCTTCCAGCTCCTTGAGCTGATCCTCTTCCATCACGACATCGTCATCCTCGTCGTTTCCTTCGACGTCCGATATGGAAAGAATAATCGACCCCGACGGTGGCGGGGGGACAGTAAGCGCTTCAAGTGTCGCACCTTCCACCGCCAGGTCACTCTTCGCCGGAGACTGCTGTTTGGAATCGTGTGCCGGTCCTGCAACCGGTGAAACAGCACGCACCACTACCGGAGCAGGTTTTTGCTTCCGAACGTAAAGATTACTCCCGCAGGCGGTACTTTCTTCGGCCAGATGCTTCTTACTGAGGGTGCTATTCAGTGTTTTACTTCCACCGTAGCGCTGCTTGATCAGTTCATCCAACAAGTTGCGAATCTTTTCTGCTGAATCCGAGTTCGACGAATGAAGCAACTTGAGGGCATGTTTGAATGTGGGATCAATATCGACGGCCGAGGACATCATTTGGGTGGGTTGAATTTTATACCGTTGAACTGAAATTACATTTTTAATCTATCGCTGGTATATAAAGTATTATATCAATATACCTCTAGATCACGATTTTACATAGTCCGGTAACCAAGAAAAAAAGCACAAATTCTAAAATTCTTCCGTAAAACCAGCAGAAACCAAAACAAAATTAGAGTTGATGTTGTTTTGAAGTTTTGACGTTTGGATATTTATAACAAGCTTTCAAAACTCGATTAGGTCGGCTTAGTAGATTCGCGCCTACGGTTTGAAGTTCGAAAAGCTCTTCGTCGCATCGCGAAAGCTTCGTGTTCCACATTTGGCGCGCATTAGTTGTGGAAATGGTGGAAATTAAATATTTATATCCAATGCACGTGTATGGTTCACGTTCTATATATTTATGAAGGAGAAGGATAATTTTTGAGTTTGGTATTACGAGAGGTTTTTATTTAATTACTCGATTTTATACAGGGCCGATGTCCACGTAGCGGTTTTTTAAGGTGCGTGCACGCCACGTCCACGCAAGGTACCCAGCATCAAATGGAGTAATGCACACGTAACAGCAGATAACGATATGTTCCACTAAGGTGGTGCCTTCATCGGTTTGGCTGTTTCTGGCAAGCGCGCGCGAAGGAAGATGGTGCAATAAGCTTGTTATTCGAATGGCTGGTCCTGAGAAGAACCAATTTTCTTTCGCCAATGCGCCTTTCCTATAGTTGTTGACACCACAATTTGTAATAAATTCTCAGCATCGCCAGTGGCGGCGTGGTATCACAACAGTGCTATTTTTGCAGTCAACTCTTGCTTCATAGACCAATGTAAGATCTTAACTTAACCTCAATTATTTGACAGTTCACAGAGCTTGTTTACAGAGTGTTAGAATTAAAATCGATCAGCTGGAAATAAAAATTAGTAATTTTCTTTCAAAAGCATTTTGATCCGAATATTCTAGTGATATTTTTTTTTTTTATTCTTTATTTGAGTGATTTTTAAGGTTTACAAAGTTCATCACTTTTCTAGTGCTATGCTTTGATTCCTACCATAAATCCACCACAGCAGACATCAATATTCTTAATTAATCGCAAAACAGTTCTTCCGGAAGCTGCTCCAGAGACTAATGGGTCAAACACAATTGGTACGTTTGCGTGCGTTTTGACAGCTTTTCCATGGGAAAACTGTCAAAACGCACGCAAACGTATCAATTGTGTTTGGCCCATAAGTCCCTGTAAACAAGCTCTGTGAACTGTCAACCTACGTCATCATGCACTCACTGGACTATATGAAGTGCTGGTTCGTTGAGGTTGAATGATCTGCAGCAACACACCGAGGATCACCACCAATGCGATGGATTTTCGTTGAAAATGTTACCAGCGTGATGCTGTGTCCGCTCCGCTGCGATCGCTTTAACGCGTCAGCTCTGCGTGAAATTTTGTTCAAACTGAGGATTAGATCAAAACCCGTAGGTTGCTTGATTTTGATGTCTGTGCTAGTGATGCATGTACGTGATTGGTTGGTTTACCTGTTTCTAAACTTTTTATCAATTATCGATAATAAAAAGTCAAAAATCAATATTTTCATGATCATCATGACTTCATGACTCATCCTTGATCGAACGGTCAAAAAAAATTGAAGATCCATTGAGAAACGGCTGAGATATTAAAGTTTAAAGTCTATCATATTTTCGTGACGGTCTCCGATTTTTGCAATCGTAAAGTGTACCCCAATATAGAAAAGACAGACGTAGTCCTATGTCAAAATGGCTTTTTGCCTTCAGCTTGCATCTTGCATAATACACATCCTTGCGTTACTTTGCTTGTTGTTGATGTCACATTAGGGCATCTTTAGTAGAGTTATAAATTGTATGGGAGTTAGGAAATGAAATTGAAACTGTAAAAATGCCATCTTCAACAGACGTTATAGTTTTAAAAATTCGAACAGTTTCGTCGGGAAATTTATAACTGGAATACTGCTCAGTTGTATTTTTGCACGAATTTGCAACAGAACTTTCTCGAGTTTTATTTCGTTCAAAACAATAGAAGATGACGTCATCAGCTACAAAAAATACTATTTCATCGACATCATAACAGTTTGACATTTGAATTGGCCTCGGAAGATTATTTTTTCTTTTTCCAGTATAAAACATGTGCAGCATCTCAAATGTCAAAAATAGTCAAATGCATCTCGTGTTTTATATCTTTGACAGTTATAAAATGTAAAACTCGGGAAATAAATGTAACTATAACTGTAGCATTACTAAAGATGCCCTTAGCAAGTACGAGTCTTATGGCAAATCGTATTCAGATCTGAAAACGTTATTTTTTTTTGCTACCAATGAAACATCAAAGAAAGTAAAGTACAAGATCAGGGTGTCGACTCAAATTTGAAAATAAAATTCCCTGACTTTCCAGTAATTTCTCGAAAAATTCCAGGTATGTTTTTTTTTTCATTCTTAAGCATATGAAAATCCCTGCATGTTTAAATCCTTGAAGACCAAACGAGTTCCTGAGTTATTGGAAGCCTATTCACTTGTAGAAGCAGAACATTAAGGTTTTGTATTAAATGGTAGGTAATTCTGGTCGTTCACAAAGATTCTAGTAAATGCGCAGAGCTCCCGAAAGGTTATAATTCAGCATTACAAACATCTCTCCAAAATTGGCGCCAAATAATGTTATAATCTTTCTGGTGCCCTCATCAACCTTCGGGAATTCTCACAGTTTCTTTAGAATCGCAATAGACCTCCACGGCAACTTTTTCAAATCGTTGAAGTTTTCATATTCTTTCTGGAAATTTATGTGAAATCTTGTACCTATCTTATCTTTTGACAAGACTTTGGAACTCTTTTCAAACAATCGTGGGAGCTTCTAGGAATCTTTTAAATTCCGTTAAAAAATGCTTACGGATTTGCTGGTATTATCGGAAACGCCAAAAACCTTCTCCACGGTATGTCTATGAGAAAGTATTATTTTCCAAAAATCAGTATCTCTGAAACACCCACCACGTGAAAGTATATGCTCTCATCTTTCATATAGTGGGTAAACTAAAATGTTCTATCGGGGGATCTAGAACAATTTTTTTTGCACTATTTTTGGTGCAAACTCCATATAAATCTCAAATGATAGCCGATTTTACGCTCCAAAAAATGTATGGAAAAATGACCCCCGATAGAAAATTTTAAAAATGCACCTACGTGAAAGAGGAAAATCTATACTTTCGTGTTGTGAGTGTTTTAGAGATAATGATTTTTTGAAAATAAGCCTCTTCGAACAATCACTCAAAACATCATTCAAGAATTCAATTCCTACAATCTCACACAAATCCATTCAGCATTTACAATAAGTCCAGGAAAACATTATAACCACTGCGATACTTTAAATATTTTGGTTTGAATATGCTCCGGTTCTTCGGAGAAGAATAGGCATAACTAGCCTCAAATGCTTGGGAGAGCTACATCTATTCTATTTATTTTATCGACTTTTAGTTATTTGCCAAAACTTCCAAATTTTTGGAATTACAGCATTGTTTTTTTTACAGAAAGTTCAATTACTATCAACTCGATTGTAAGGATTGAGACGGGTATGATAAAATAAATATAAACTGAACAAGAGGGCATATACATGATTCGGATGAAGCCGTCTTATCCGAACACGATATCGATGTTAGACTTTTTCAACAACTACAACAAGCGATGAAACTTGATTAGAAATGTCTAATGGTATTTTTTGAAGAACTCGTGGAAAAATGTTTGAAGATTCCTTGGCATATTTTTTGTCTGAATCCTGTAACTACCTCCTATGACGTCCGTACGCCTGTGGAGGGGACGTCCTAACGTCCTCCTTACTAGCTCACTAGGGTTTTATCTCAGGGTCGGCACGCAACACCTGCTTGGGGGAACACACGGACCTTATCTACACGGAAGCGGACGTAATCAAGACGAGACAACAAGCATGCGGGAAATCGAGTAAAATGAAAATGTAGAGTACATTTTATAACATGTTTTTATTAAATTTTGAGGTTTCGATTTAGGGTTAGTCTTTAAGGGGTTAGTTCTGGTTTGGCCGATCGGACACGTTAAGGCCCATTGTTGGCATGCGGCTTATTTGGACGTACCTTGTCTGCATGCTACCTGCTTCTACCTTTACTGCTACAGTAATACAGGGCTCAGCTCAAAAACCAGAGTGGGTTCGCTTTCCAGCCGGGTTATAGGTTGGACACGTAGAACTTGCTTGGAGTCTTCAGTTGATCGGATGCCGGTTCCACACGGTCGGGTGGGATTATAATTTCTCGTGGTCCCGTAGTCGCGGGATACTCAGCTAGACAACTACCAAGCACGACACCTGCCGTCCTCGGCTGGTGGTCTCGGGATGTGGGTATTGGTTGGACGCGTAGAATCTCGTGCTCATCAGAGGCTGACCTGCCAATGTCGGGACACTGATAATTTTTGAACCGTGTATCCTCGGCCGGAAGGTGAATAGGATCTGCGACCGAATAGGACTAGAGGTCACCGCTGATAATGGTGCTGCACTGAGGCTTCTCTAGGCCTAGGTGAGTCGTGGATGCCAGTCTATCACCACAATGTGACACGGAAAACAGCGTAACGAGGTTCCGTCTGGATGACGACAATACAAGGCGTGATTTGTAGACGACCCTTAATGTATCCCAGGTGGCCTGGGAACTTGATGCGGCATTTATTACAGTCAGATCGTGCCCTGGTCAGGATAGGGCCGGTGAAATCCCAGTGGATGGTGACAATCCAGTACAGCGCAGGCCAAGTACGGCAGATGTGTCCCCAATTACTAGGACGGAACGAGGGTACCACGTGGCCGGCTGTTTGGATGAGAAAGCAACTACGAGCGGTACGGGATCGTCGATGGAAGGCCGTGGTTCTCGATGTCCACCGTGATTCCGAGATCTCCTTGACCCCAAAAGCCCCGATGCTTAGCGCGGCCGGGTTTCCCGGACACTTCACTGAACACGCGGGTTTTTTTTCTTTTCTTCAAGAGCGATCCTTTTTTTTCGACTCGCTTCGAGGTCAGTCTCCGTTCTACTCCCCGAACCCTCCTTCCTCCTCGTTCCTCGTCGTTTTTTTTCGCCCTTTCCAATTCGCCCCGGAGTTCGTGTTGTCGCGAGGAATTCGCCTCGATTAATTTGGTCCGTCAGTCAGGGGTGTGAGAGGCGTTAGTTGTACATACACTATTAAACCAGAATACCCAAATAAATTGAAGATGTATGTGAGTATTCATGGTCTCAAGAAATACTACGTGCGAAGTCTTACAATTCTTAGTTAATTCTTTATGGTACTGAAACCCGTGTCAGCTCGTTGCCTCATTGTTACCTTATACGGTAACAATCCCTCCACAAATACATTCTAATTTGAGTAAATACCATACAGTCTAAGTTTTTTGGAGTAGAGTTTTTGAAAAAAAAAACTACTGAACATTTTTTATTTTTCAGGGAGAATTTTGAAGTAATTAGGAAAATTTTGAGAAAGAAATAATTATAATTATCTTCAGAAGATTCCAGAGTACACAGAATTCTGCTTTTAAACGATTTTTTTCGCTGGTAATTTTGATCGTGTGAGTGCGACTTCAATTTGCCACCAAAGTCTTTGCAACATGTTTTGATTTTTTTTTAAATAATTCAAAGAAAATTCACATGGTTATTATTATGCGTTAAACATTTAGAATGAATTAAAAATTGAGAAAATGTAAATCGTGTAAAAACAGAATCCAGTGTATCTCGCTGAAGTAATTTCTAGATAAAATTCTCAAACATTAACCAGAATATTTCATGATAAAATTGTTTTGTAAACATCAAAAGTATCGTTTAGTGATGAACTTATTTTATACATACAAAATCACTCTAATAAATCAACAAAAAAAATCAAAGCAGCGAATGTAATACTGAAACATTGCCGGTTTTTAATAATGTTTTTGGTTTAAAAAATATAAGTAGGCAATGTCTAGAGATAAACATAGCCATCTGTTAACATGACTACAATTTCGCTTGTAGAGTAAATATGCAAATAGTCGCAGTTTGAAAAGTTCATAACAAATATCTCACGGTTGCAAATATAATTGAACGTAGCATTATCTTTGTCTTCTGTAGATAATACAAACATTGTTGAAAAGTTTTGAATAATTATTTTGAAACCGTCTGATTGATGTGATCTTCTTGATTCTGTCAATTTATATCAAATTACTTTAAATTTTCTAGGTGAGCGTCTATGATTGTGGAGTATGGAGTAACGTTTTACCATTGCCACCTACTTACATGCGGTAGACCATATTGTGCAGTGGCGTCGCGTAACCTCACTTTTTACCTGTGCACTGTCCTAAAAAAATAAAAATTTTGATATTTTGACAGCCCAAATGAAAAATTAAATTATCAGAGTCGTTTAAACTAATTAAATTCTAGTTATTCTATGCATTTCCGCACACCATTTCCTTAAATTTAAATCCAGTGCACAGGTAGATTGAGGTTAGGGAAACGCCACTGATATTATGCTTTTATCCACTATCATTCTCCATTGGCGTAAATAAGGGGGGGCCGGGGGGGCCTGGCCCCCTCCAGACCTACTTGTGGCCCCCCCCAGAAAATTTTGAAAAGTAATTCCAACTTAGTCAGTTTTTATTTCATTTACATATTTCCTACATATTTCTTAATTTTGATTATGAATTTTATAAACATATTTTTTGTTGCGTTATCACATCTATGACCATTTGTTCAGCAAAGCATCGACATATTTAAGTTGGACCCCCGGGAACATTTTATCGATTTTTAAGCTAAAATCAATGCCGCTTCTAATTCAGTTGCTAGCTTAAAATAATAAATTTGTTCTGCATTTGTTTGACTAGTATCCTGGTCGCAGAAACATAAAAACATAATTGTATTAAGATATAAATATTTCTGTTCTATTAAACTACCATCCGCTTCAAAAAAGACTGAAGCAACTACATCAAAATGAGCACATGTACACAAATCCGGTCAATGAAATTTCGAACGACCATTCTTTCGAAAATCTTCGAGTTAATCGCAAGGTATGCCGCAAAACAGTTGATCAAATTCCTATGGAGCTTTTTGCTCTTGCTATATAATTCTGGCACAGAAAGATATAAAATTATAAAACTTGAGAATCTTTATTAGAATGACAGAAAAATCAACTACGCATTCCATTGAAAGTATTAGGACAAAGCTTAGGCAACCTTCGCACTCACAACAGAGATAGCATTAAAGAAATATTTTTATAATCCTCAAAAGATCTTGTTCCATTTATTTTTTTGGCGATTTCATAAGGATCATCGGAAAACTCTTTTGTGCCTGCTTTAGTTAGAATTTATTTTTTAGGATAAAAAAAATAGATTTAGAAACCAGTTCGTATCAGAAAACATTTCTTTTGATGCACAATTCAGATCGATTTGGTTGCTTCTGAAGTCTCATGGAATTTATGACTAATAAAAAACACTTTAGGATTCATTATTGATTATGACAATATTTCGTGGAATTTATTCCACATCTAAAGAGTTTCAAAAATTTCAAGTTTCAAAAAAATCGAGATCTTTATGCATTAAGTAATTATGGAAATGCTTGAAAACCTTCAGAAATATACTAATATCGAATTTCATTTATAGATAATTCGAAGAAGATTCTTGAATCTTAGATTACACACTTATCCACATTTAGTAACATGGAGAAGTCAAGTTGACACAGACACAGCGTTTTGGAGCAATCACAGCATCATTGGAAATCAATTGTATTATTCGCGATTTTTTTTATGTTAGTTCTAGGACGAATGAGCGATAAACTAAGTCAAACAATTTCTATTGCAATCCATGCGCACAGTGCTTTAAATCGCCTTTGAAAATTACATCCCACCATCTGGTGCCATGGCCCCCCCTAGACCGAGACTCTAGTTACGCCTATGTCATTCTCTCAGCATGATCAATAATTTGACCACCTAAGTGCCAATGTCTTTATGGAAGTTCATGAAAATGTTTTTTAAACATTATCTACAGAATCTTGTTTGTGGCACTTTCAATCGTAGTATTTGACGTTTTCTTGAAATAATAGCCTTAAAATATCAAGTTTTTGGTTGTAGGTTGAAATTTCTTGATGATTGTTTGTTGAACGATTCTGAACTATGGCCCATTTAGGCCTTTCGATTCAGTTTCGATTGCTTCCACTAGATAATTTTCATACATTTAGGCGATAAATTTACATCAAAAGATAATGGGATATTATTGGTTTTTCAATGAAGTCGATTACTTGCAATATAGTCAGCAATTTAAATTCATTGTGATATATCGTATTTCCTACAATCACATCAACATAATTACATTACGAATAACTCTCTCGATTGATGATTAAATATTTGACCGAACTTTTAGAACTTTTTTTGTTTGATGGGAACATGACTTGCACGCCACTAATGAAAAAACTGCAAAAAATTTAAAAACTACTCTGACACAAAACCACTAAAACTAAATAAGGTACCCCGGGGCAAGTGAAAATACGGGGTAAGTGGGTACTATGGCTGCCGATTAATCGGTGAACGTTTTTAATGGTAACAATGTTCTAGAAAGATGAAGCAGAATTATCAACGAATTCGCCTGACACAAAAAAATTTGGAATCAAAACCATTTGCGGCACCATACTAATGGTATTGTTTAATCATGACTTTAAACTACTGGCAAAATCTATCACTTTTATTTTTATTCAATGAATTTCCAAAAAAATAGTCGTTTCTAAATTCATCATTGATGTGGAAAGTGAATATTTTGAGCAATTAAATAATTGTGTGACATCGAAAACGATTTAAAAGTTTTGATTAAAGCAAAAATCTGAAATTTCCACTTGCCCTTAAGTTTTAACATACATGGGGCAAGTGGGACATATTTGAAAAACATTTTCGATAGAACCATTTTACCTGTTTTTAGATTGTTTTCTAGTGAAAAATAACTTCGACACTCATATATCATATGGATCTGAATCAAATGCAGTTGATATCGTTGGTTTCGTTGTTAAAAAGTAGTGTACAGCTGATTTACCAAATGTGTATTTTACTTTCTGGAAATTATCTTGCTCATGGAAAAGAGCAATGGTTATAGCTATGCTAAATTTTCCATTTACAGTGTAAACAATCTATTCATTCTACAATAGATCAACAGGTTTTTTCTTGTGTTTTGTTATTTTTAAACATCGTATCAGATTAACAGTTTTTCAGATAAATAAATTGCTTAAGACATAAATTGGCCATTGGCTATTACAAATTTACAACACTGCGCATCGCCTGAATAAAAACGTTCCTTTTGAAGTTCTAATTTATGTAATAATTTGTGTTCTAAACAGAGAAACATTCATTCGAAAAGTAAACAAAGATTTGCTCATCTCTTCCATCTAACACATTTGGTAAGAAAGTAAGCTAATGGAAAGCCAGACAAAAGCCAATTAAACAGTAAACTGGCTGTTGTCTTGATTTTATATTTGCTAACATTGTAATCCCTTTCTTTTTGCCAAAAACAAGCAATAAACCTCCATCCATGATCGGAAATACTACGACTCAGAAATTACATGAACATTATATCTGCATTCTTCAAATTAGTTTCGTTCGACCGTATAAAGCAGAATAGGTCCCACTTGCCCCGTTTGAAGGGGTAAGTGAGTTTCACAGGTAAATTTATTTATGTCACTACCAATATTTTTGTAACTGAATAAATGGCTTACAACACGTCTACACTTCAACAACGGAAGCATATAATGATGTATCCGTGGTTAATGTCCTGAAATAGCCTGTTTTCTAAATATGCGTTAACGATTTTGCTGAACTAGCGTTTTTTTAGGTCCCACTTGCCCCGGGGTACCTTTCGTTTCCGTGACGATATCGGTCCACATCTAAGGCTGAGTGCATCCGTACTAATTTTAAATTATAATTTTAGAATACCCTGAGAAAAGGTTGCTTCCGTTTGTTAGGAGTTTGTCTGACGAATTGGTAATCAGCGACTTCCCCGGGTCCCGGCATTACAACTTCACCACCAGGAGCTATTCAAAATCAAACCCATGCGACAGTCGAATCTGTGCCATTTGGCGCCATCTGTCTGCACATTCCCTAACAGGGGAAGCCTTCCAACTTGATAACGCAGTCGTTAAGGCTTCATGACATGTCATTCAGAATGGCTGCCTTGCGGCTTACCAACACAGTCAAACAATCACCTACCCCACCCACCCCGATATGCACAAATAAATTTAATTCATATATTGCCAACATACCTGACCATTTTCTCACTAAAAAAGTAAATCTGGAATTAGTTCTAAGTTCAATCTATGCGGCGATATAAGGATATTACCACATAGCGCTAATTTAGGGAAGATATATAAGCAAGTGAACAAAGTGAAAAAATTCCCCCAGTAACGCACCATGCCAACGACGTCGCCGGTTTCACCACTCAGCACGTCGTCGGTAGCGTCGTATGCAAGCAATCATTGATCAGCAGCAGACAGTGATGTCGATATGCACTATTGTGAAATCATAGCAGAAACATGTAAAATATCGATAAAATTAATCAATCTTTTCCTAACGCATTAGGTATTGATGCAATAATAATATCTTATTGAGTTTGTTTTGAAGTGCGTTGTAAAAATTGAAAAATCGGGGCAAAAAATGATCTTGTTATTGGTGCGTTTGAGCAGCTGGCAACAACGGTTGAGGATGTAAACATAAACAGCCAGCATAGTGAAAACATAATCCATGAATATTCACCTAAATCAAAGAAAAAGTAATGCTTTTCTAGCTAATTCCATCAGCGAATCCCATACTTAGACTGTATTGATTATTACTGCGCCTAAATTGAGCTGAATTCTTGCGAATGCGTGCAATGTTTACTGTTGACGGATGTTAACAAAAAAATAATCCCACGTGTATGCTTACTGAATTGGTATTGAAAGTTTCCACCACTACAAATCCACGGTTGATGATTCTTATGGCACAATTACATACAAATTTGAGTGTCACAACGCTTCACCTTAAAGGCAACATGCAAGCTCTGCTCGCCGTTCAAGTCTTTGGCCGACTCAAACGACGTTTCCAGTGTATGCCTATTCATGATTGGCCTTGATTGCATTGGCGTAAATAAGGGGGGGGGGGGGCTGGCCCCCTCCAGACCTACTTGTGGCCCTCCCCCCAGAAAATTTTGAAAAGTAATTCCAACTTAGTCAGTTTTTATTTCATTTACATATTTCCTACATATTTCTTAATTTTGATTATGAATTCTATAAACATATATTTGTTGCGTTATCACATCTATGACCATTTGTTCAGCAAAGCATCGAAATATTTAAGTTGGACCCCCGGGAACATTTTCTCGATTTTTAAGCTAAAATCAATGCCGCTTCTAATTCAGTTGCTAGCTTAAAATAATAAATTTGTTCTGCATTTGTTTGACTAGTATCCTGGTCGTAGAAACATAAAAACATAATTGTATTAAGATATAAATATTTCTGTTCTATTAAACTACCATCCGCTTCAAAAAAGACTGAAGCAACTACATCAAAATGAGCACATGTACACAAATCCGGTCAATGAAATTTCGAACGACCATTCTTTCGAAAATCTTCGAGTTAATCGCAAGGTATGCCGCAAAACAGTTGATCAAATTCCTATGGAGCTTTTTGCTCTTGCTATATAATTCTGGCACAGAAAGATATAAAATTATAAAACTTAAGAATCTTTGTTACAATGACAGAAAAATCAACAATGCATTCCATTGAAAGTTTTAGGACAAAAATTAGACAACCTTCGCACTCACAACAGAGATTGCATTAAAGAAATATTTTTATAATCATCAAAAGATCTTGTTCCATTTAATTTTTTGGCGATTTCATAAGGATCATCGGAAAACTCTTTTGTGTCTGCTTTAGTTAGAATTTGTTTTTTAGGATAAAAAAATTAGATTTAGAATTCAGAAAACATTTCTTTTGCAGCACAATTCAGATCGATTTGGTTGCTTCTCAAGTCTCTTTGATTTTTGCAGAGAAATCTCTCACCTATTCAGAAAACCATAATAAAGCCTCTTCCTAACGTCGGTAACTACAAGAACCCTATGTTATTCTGGAATTTGATTTATGACTCATAATTTTATGACTCATGGAATTTATGACTCATAAAAAACACTTTAGGATTCCAAATTTGTGTTCATCGGTACTTAACTATTTCAGCACATAGCATACATTTTGGAATTGCATGAATACTTATATTGATTATGACAAAATTTCGTGGAATTTATTCCACATCCAAAGAGTTTCAAAAATTTCAAGTTTAAAAAAAATCGAAATCTTTATGCATTAAGTAATCATGGAAATGCTTGAAAACTTTCAGAAATATACTCATATCGAATTTCATTTATAGATAATTCGAAGAAGATTCTTGAATCTTAGATTACACACTTATCCACATTTAGTAACATGGAGAAGACAAGTTGACACAGACACAGCGTTTTGAAGCAATCACAGCATCATTGGAAATCAATTGTATTATTCGCGATTTTTTTATGTTAGTTCTAGGACGAATGAGCGATAAACTTAGTCAGACAATTTCTATTGCAATCCATGCGCACAGTGCTTTAAATCGCCTTTGAAAATTACAACCCACCAGCTGGTGCCATGGCCCCCCCTAGACCGAGACTCTAGTTACGCCTATGACCATCCCTGATCATAATATTTGGAGAGATCACAACAAAAAATATCATATTTATTGCAGATAAAATACGCAATATTGTCGCTGTCTTCTGCAAACCAAATCACCTTTTCTCTTAGCTTGTTTTTTGCATTTACCTGAGACAATTACCCTTTGTATTGATTTCATCAAAAAATCAAGAAATGCATCAGTACATGTTGTATGCAATGTTTTCAATGTTATCATGTGATATTGATTTCACCATTGGAAATTCAAAATGCCGTAATTATGCCGGTAGCAGTAGCTGCTAGTTCGGTTGCAGTGTGGAATTGCGCGCCCATGTGGCGACCAATTTAGACCTTTCCTATACCTTCCATCCCATGTCACCTCGAGTGTACGCGTCGGCAAAGATGACAAAAACACCTGAGCATATATCATGCAAGAGGGATTTTATTCATCGACACACACTTTATTGTTATTCACTAATTGCGACTATGACACTTCAGTTAATGGGGTGGAAAAACCAACAAACATTGCAATTGATGCACAATTAAAGCTTCTGTTTAATGAAGATTCTCGCCTGTTTGTGAAATATCAACAAACCATGAATCGAGCCCTTTATCCTCCGTGACTAGGAGATGTTTCCAATGCGTCTATTTAGTATTCTATTACATATCGAGCTAACGAGATGCAATCTACACCAGCTAGTGTGTTGCCAACCCTTCCCAAGTGCCGCCAGCAGTTGATCCGTTGGGATGGCTGGGGTTATAAGGATTCGCGGTTCGAGTACGATGGGAAGAACTGCTTTTTTACCGGAAAGCGTTACTCGATTGGGGGAGGCGCCCGATTGAATCGGTTTCGTGACTGGGTCATCGATTACTTTGACGTGGACACTAGTAAGAGACTGACTGCCGTTAATGAGCCAAGAGAATTCCCAGATCCGGTGAGATGTTCGGAGTTCTTAAACGGATTGAGGAACGCTGGGGTAGAGTTTTCGGAGGATGGAATGGATCGGTTAATGAGGTGTCACGGACAGAGCTTAGAAGACGTTGAAAAACTGAAGAATCTGAGTTTTAGGAAGCTGCCAGATGTAGTGGTGTGGCCAAAGTGTCACGATCATGTGGTGAAAATTGTGGCGTTGGCGATCGAATTTCATGTTGCCCTGATGCCTGTGGGTGGGAACTCGGCAGTGTCCGGGGCAAGTACAACACCGGATGTTCAAGGAAGAACTGTTGCCATAGTGGATATGACGCAGATGAATCGATTGCTGTGGTTGAATAAAGAGAATCTAACGGCGTGCTTCGAAGTTGGAATCGTGGGGCAGGATCTCGAGAGGGTTCTTGGGAAACAAAACTTTACCTTAGGTCATGAACCAGATTCGGTTGAGTTTTCCACCTTGGGTGGGTGGATATCTACAAGAGCTTCGGGTATGAAAAAGAATACGTACGGTAATATAGAAGACTTGGTCGTACGGATAACGATGGTAACCGGGATTGGAGTGCTACAGAAGCAATTTCTCGCCCCGAGAGTTTCGTGTGGTCCAGATTTTGACCAAGTCATTTTCGGATCCGAGGGCACCTTAGGTATTATCACAGAAGCTGTAGTGAAGATTCGACCAATTCCTCAGGTTAGTCGATGTGGGTCGCTGGTGTTTGCCAACTTCGAGACCGGTGTTCGCTTTCTGCGGGAGGTAGCCAAGAAAAGACTTCAACCGGCAAGTATTCGGTTACTCGATAATCTCCAGTTTCAAATTGGACAGTATCTGCAACCCGAAGGACCTTGGACCAGTGGAATAATGAACGGCATCAAGAAACAGTATCTCACTAAAATCTGCGGGTTAGACCTAGATCAGATAGTCGCAGTAACACTGGTATTCGAAGGCGATTGCAAATATGTCACATCACATGAAAAACAAATCTACAGCATAGCTGCCAGTTTTGGCGCCCTGAACGGAGGATCAGAAAATGGAGAAAAAGGCTACGTGATGACATTTGTGGTGGCATATATTCGGGTTAGTGATCGTCAATTTATCAAATCGTTGTAACCAAACTGATTCTGGTGTTTCAGGACTTCGGATGGGATTTCAACATCATGGCAGATTCGTTTGAAACTTCCGTTAGCTGGGAAAAGTGTTTGTCGTTGTGCAACAATGTGAAATCGTGCGTAACGGCGGAGTGTGAACGACACGGGATACGAAGGATGATGATCAGCCATCGTGTGACGCAGACGTACGACGATGGTTGTTGTGTTTATTTCTACATGGCCATCAAGCATCCGGACGAACGGGTCAACGCGGTGGAGTTGTTCAAAGCTATTGAGGATCGGGCGAGAGACGCAATATTGGCTTCCGGTGGAAGTCTGTCACATCATCATGGCGTTGGCAAGATGCGTAGCAAATGGTATCCGGCTAGTGTTTCGCACGCAGGTGTTAGCATTTTGCGAGCCATCAAAAAGGAACTGGATCCGAACAATATATTTGCTGCTGGTAATCTGGTGAGCGATAACGGAATGTCAAAGCTTTGAATTTGCATGTTTGTGTGAATAAATGGATTGGTATATGATTTGATAACATTCGCAAATCACTATTTTAGAAATAGGTTTTTGAGATGGCCATATGTGGTACTGTAAAACTTCTTTTTACGCTTCTTCTTTTTACGCTCAAAATTAGATAAAACGCTCCAACTTTTTACGCTCCAAATTCGAAATAACGCTCCTTCTTTATACGCCCTAACGGAGCGTAAAAAAAAGTTTCAAGCATTTATATGAGACAAATTTGGATTAGTTTCGGAGGTTGTTTTTTAGATGATCTAAGTACGGCGAAAGTTCTAGGAACAGAGTTAATGCTTGCATTATTATTATTATTATTTCAGACTAAGGCCGAAGTGGCCTGTGCGGTATGTAAGAGTCTTCTCCATTCGGCTCGGTCCATGGCTACACGTCGCCAGCCACGCAGTCTACGGAGGGTCCGCAAGTCATCTTCCACCTGATCGATCCACCTTGCCCGCTGCGCACCTCGCCTTCTTGTGCCCGTCGGATCGTTGTCGAGAACCATTTTCACCGGGTTATTGTCCGACATTCTGGCTACGTGCCCGGCCCACCGCAGTCGTCCGATTTTCGCGGTGTGAACGATGGATGGTTCTCCCAACAGCTGATGCAACTCGTGGTTCATTCGCCTCCTCCATGTACCGTCCGCCATCTGCACCACACCATAGATGGTACGCAGCACTTTCCTTTCGAAAACTCCGAGTGCGCGTTGGTCCTCCACGAGCATTGTCCAGGTCTCGTGTCCGTAGAGGACTACCGGTCTAATGAGCGTTTTGTAGATGGTCAGTTTGGTACGGCGGCGAACTCTATTCGATCGAAGCGTCTTGCGGAGTCCAAAGTATGCACGATTTCCAGCCACTATACGCCTCCGAATTTCTCTGCTGGTATCATTTTCGGCAGTCACCAGTGAGCCCAAGTACACAAATTCTTCTACCACCTCGATTTCATCACCACCGATGCCAACTCGCGGTGGGTGGCTCACATTGTCTTCTCTTGAACCTCTTCCTATCATGTACTTCGTCTTCGACGTGTTGATGACTAGTTGATGCTTGCATGCGACGTGGTATTACCTGTTGTCATGGGTCCATATGGTCACATGCTGCTTCGCGAGATACGGTGCGATATGCGCTGATGACTCTCAGGCAGATTAGCCTATGAGTACTCTCCAGCTTTCGCACGTTGCAGTTTACGCTCAACGCCGATCCCCAGGCTGGACCTCCGTATCGTAGTATTGAAACCGCCACGCTTGCTGGAGCACACCCTAGAGCTGTTCGCCATCATCCTCGATAGTGCCGCTATCGCCGTCGAAGCGCTTGCAGGCTTAGTCGACGTGACTTTTAAAGCTCAACTTATCGTCGAGCATCACCCCCAATTGTTTCAGTGATCTCTTGGAGGGGATGTCGCAACCACCGACTCTAATTCTCGTCTCTTGAACCGATTTCCGGTTGCTAACGACTATCATCTCCGCTTTATGATGCGCCAGCTGGAGCTTCTTGCTGCGCAACCATTCCTCCACAAGACTGATCGAATAGGCTGCAGTCAATTCGACCTCCTCGATGGATTCTCCGTACACAGTCATGGTTACGTCATCGGCGGATCCCACTAACTTGACTCCTGGTGGGACCTTTAACCTCAGCACCAGAGACGCATCTGAACACGAGAACGTGTGTTCGTGTTCAAAACGTTCTGAACACAGCACACTGTTCAAGAGCACTGACCTAACTTAGCAACTTGTATCCTAAGAAAACATATTCAATCGACGGCATGCTACTCATTTTTCGGCTAGTAATGGAACACGTGGGCATCTAACGAATAGAAATCAAGCATGCTCGTATGTTTTTGCATAGTTTCAAATCTATGGAATCTTAGTTGCCATGACCGTTTCCTTGCGTAGCAGCCCAGTGCACACTGAACTGTGTTCAGAGTTCAAAACTTAGAACACCAACGCTCTTGCTTCATATTCTGTTCAGGATGCATCTCTGCCCAGCACGCCATCGAACATCACGTTCCACAGCAATGAACTCAATATTGATCCCTGTGGGACACCTGCCGTGATGGGGACGCTAGCCAAGCCTTCGTTTGTCTCGTAGATCAATACTCGATTCTGAAAGTAACTTCCCAGAATCTTGTACAGCCCTACCGGTACTCTCAGCCGAAGCAACGAGTTCGCGATCTCCATCCAGTACGCACTGTTGAATGCATTCCGCACATCGAGTATTATTACTGCGCAGTAACGTATACCACGCCGCTTGCATTCGATGGCGACCTTTGCAGTGTCAACCACCGCTTTAATGGCACCCAGAGTAGACCTTCCCCCGAAAGCCGAATTGCTCGCTCGATAATCCTCCTACCTCCTCCACGAACGATGACAGCCTGTTCAGGATCAACTTCTCCAGCCCAGCTTCCCTACTTCCAGCTTCCCTTCCCTATTAGACAGATTGGTCTGTACGCTGAGGAGTTTCCTGGTGACTTACCAGGTTTCGGTAACAGGACCAAACGCTGTCTCTTCCATATATCCGGGAATGTCCGCTCGTCCAGAGCCCTCTGCATGGCTAACCTATACATGCCCGGATTAGTCATTATGACTGCCTTCAACACCATGTTCGGGATTCCGTCCGGACCAGGTTTTTTACTCGGGTCGAGAGACTTTGCCACCGTCATTAGCTCCTCTACCGTCACCCTCGCCACTGCTTCGTCATTTGCTTCTACCCTCGCTGCTGGCGGCCAATTGGTTGGGCCGTGGTGCAGGAATGGTGCTTCGATTATCATCTTCAGCCTCGTTGGACATCGCTCGGGATGTGCCAGCGCTCCTCTTGTTTTGGCCATCACCACCCTATAGGCGCAGGCTTTCTTGATTTCTCTGATGGCCTTGTTTAGAGCCAGTTCCACTGCTTTGAATTGCTCGATGCGTTCCTCCCTCACTTCCGCTGAGCGTGTCTTTTTGCGTTTTTCTTCTAGCCCGGAGACAGGCTGCTCGAAGGGCTGCAAAATGCTCGCTCTACCAGTATACCTGTGGTCGACAATTCATCGGTCGTGCCTTCCTCGGCATAGTAGCGTCGCACGCTCGTGACAGAACCGCAGCCAGTTCATCCCCACTCAAAGTTTCCGTGTTTCCCTCCAGGCGCAAAGCTTCACTGAAGGTTCTGCCGTCGAAGTGGGCGACCTTCCAAACTCTTGTTGTAGGGGGAGTGGCTCCCCAAGTTCCTCTCTTTGGCTCGCTGCTTATCCTGTACCGGATAGCCAGATGGTCACTATGGAAACAGCCGTCGTCAACGCTCCACTGCAGGACACCGGCCAAGCGTGGACTGCAGAATGTTACATCTATTATCAATTCCACTCCGTTTCGCTGGAAGGTACTGCGGGAGTCGTCGTTTCCTAGTACGACGTCCAGCTTAGCTAAGGCCTCTAGTAGCGTTTGCCCTCTCCTGTTAGTAAGGCGGCTTCTTCACTCCGTCGCCCACGCATTGAATTCCCCTGCAATAACTACTGGCTTGCGACCCGTCGGGTCTGATGTCAGCCGATCGACCATCTGGGTGAATTGCTCTATCGGCCACCTTGGCGGCGTATAGTAGCTGCACTGCCGTAATCTGAAAAAGTGACGTATACGCCATTTTCCAAAAATGGTGTTCACGAGGACTACTCATCGAGCTCTTTAACAGAAAAATGGAAAACATGCATGTTGTAAAATGGCTCCATTTATCTCTGTCAATAACTGCACCCTCCGCTCTTGTGTTTACCACTTCCTAGATTGGAAATCTTCCCGTCGTACAAATTGCCGCTGATCTGGATCTGTCTGCTACCCAGTTCCCGTTATCCGTGGGGATGCGGTATGATTCCGACAGGATAGCTACGTCTGTTCTCGCTTCTGCTACCGACAGCCACAGCAACTGCTGGGCGGGCGAACAATGGTTGAGGTTGAGCTGCGTTACTTGCACGGCTTCCTCGTACTAACACTCAACGGGCAAGCAGGCCCAGCCATGACGTGGTTGTGAATCTGGTTTCTGCTCGCACATAGCGTGCACGATGGCGCATTCTCGCCCGTGTGCGCCTTATGATCCTCTACGCCGTATCGTATACATAAGTTACTCCTATTCGGCCCCTTTGCACGCCCACAATTTATGTCCCGCTTCGAGGCAGCGGAAACACTTATCGACTACCGGTGGTTGGTAGAGGCTGACTGGACATACTAACCAGCCAACTTTCAGCTTACCATCTTTGATTACCTTGTTAGCGTCGGTGGCCGGTAACTTCACCGGGGCAATTTGCGCCCCTTGCGGTCCTCTTCGCAGGATAGACGCCTTTGCTACCATCACTCCACCTTGGTCCTTGATGGCCGAGGCGATCTCCTCCGATATTGTGACCTCGTCCTGCTGCTTACATTGGAGAATCACTTCGTCGTGTTGAGCCCTCAATTCTGCACTCTCGCCTAGGACTTCCTGGACTAGCGCTCCATATGTGGTGCCATTCGCTTGTTAGTCCTTTCTTAAGACAAGGATCATCTCGCCCGCTCTCGTCCGTCATATGCTGCGAACCTCTTTACCCAGGTCCGCCAGCTTCTCGGCGCTGCGCATCACCTTGAGCACGTCGACGTAGCGCTCTTTCTCTGTTTTAATGAACAGTGGCTCTGGCTCTAGCCGGGCGCGTGGTTGCCACTTCCACCTTCGGATTCCTTCCGTTTGCCAGGGACCGTCCGACCGCTTGTTGTATTGTTCGGGTTGACATCCTGTCTCCGTGGCCGACTGGCTCGTTTCGTTCTTGCTTTCTTTTAACGCAGTTCGCCCATGTTTGCAGCTCCCGTGGGCCCGCTCTCTTGATTTGCATTCTCCCGACGCCTTTTTGCGTTCTGTTTATGACGGTTAACGACAGGCGAGTCCCTGGCTCGCTTGTCTGTGCTCTTTTCTGCCGCTCTGTCGCTGAGTGCAAAATTTAACGCCTCCTGTGCCATGGTTGTGGTACTATGGAAGGAGAAGGCAGCAGTCTGTGTGCTCTTCTCCACTTTACCACAACCTTCCAGCTTAGCCGCAAGCACTTCCTGTTCCTGTTTTGCAGCAAGAACCAAATTGCGAAGCTTGAATCAACTGGTCCTACTCCCATATGGCTGGTTAAGCCAGACGGCTGGATTGGGACGCCGTGCCCCAAGGCCTGCCACGGTTTTACGGGACGGAAGGCAGCTGTGACATTAGCCCTCCCACCATTTCAAGACGGTGTAACAACTGCCAGCCCAAGATAAGTTGTATATCTCGATTTCCGCTCGTGTCCGTTGACGTTGCCATTGTCGATGCTCCTGGGCTAGGCTAATGTGCTTTCAGCGACGCACGGTCGCTTTGATAGGACCTGCGCACGGATACATGCAGCTTTTTGTAGAGGTTTAACAGAGCCCACTGTCAAACCCCACCACATCCTAGGCAGGCCCCCTAACTCGCAGTGGCACATGGGGAAGGATCGTCCAGTCCTTGGACATAGTCCCTGCTGCCCGGATGATCAAGGTCTGTGGATCAGTCTTTGTAATGGAGGCAGTTATCGAAGAATAAACAAGTGCTGCGACTTCTTCTTGGTATATGTTAGCATTACAAATAGTTCTTGTTGTTGTCGTGGCTTTCCGGTAGTCTAGGAACTCCATAGAGTCTGTGTGGATCAACGCCCGTAATGGAGGTAGTTATCGAAGAATAAACAAAATGTGTAACCCCTTCTTAGTATATGTTTGTACATCAAGTAGATATTGTTGTTGTCAAGGGCTCCAGGTAGTCTACGAACTCCATACAGTCAAGGTTTGCGAATTAACCTCCGTAATTGATGCAGTTATCGAAGAATAAAAAAGTTGTTTTACCCCTCTTGGTATATGTTTGTATTCCAGGTAGTTATTATTGTAGTAAGGGCTTTCAGGTTGTCTAGGAACTCCATAGAGTCAAGGTCTGTGGATCAACCTCCGTAATGGAGGCAGTTTTTCAGGATGAACAAGTTGCATGACCATTTTATGGCATATGTTTCATTCCAAGTAGTTCTTTTTGGTGTCATTGGACCCAGGTAGTCTACGAACTCCATAGAGTCAAGGTGTGTGAATCAACCTCCGTAATGGAGGCAGTTATCAAAAAATAAACAAGTTATATGACCCCTTTTCGGTATATGTTTGGATTCCAAGTAGTTCTTGTTTTTGCCATGGGTTCCAGGCAGTTTACGTACTGTAAAGTGTCAAGGTTTGTGGACCAATCTCCGTAATGGACGCAGTTATCGAAGAATACGCAAGTTGTGTGACTCCTTCTTGGTATATGTTTGTATTTCTAGTAGTTCTTGTTGTAGTAATGGGTTCAAGGTAGTTTACAAATCATCCACAGTAATATGCCCCCTCTAGTATATGTTGTGTGCCCCTTCCTAGTGTATGTTTGAATTTCAAGTAGCTCTTTCTGTTGTCATGGGGTCAAGGTAGTCACCAAACTTCAGAGGATCAAGATCGGCTGATCAACCTCCGTGATAATAACTAGTTATGCAACCTCAACTCAGTAAATATTTGCATTCCAAGTAGTTCTTGTTGTTGCCATCCGTTCTAGGTAGTCTACGAACTCCATTCAACAAATATCTGCAGATCAACCTCCGAACGAGAGGCAACTATTGAGGAATGGCCAGGTTGTGTAATTCATCTCCGTAATATATGTTCGCATTTCTAGTGATATGTACTTTAAAACGATCAAAAAGTATGTTCAGTGTATTTGCTATAAACCATTTTATGAAAAATGGTAAATGACCAATACCAGTCGAATAAACGAGCCTACGACTGTCGGCCTCTTTCAACACGAACCATCAAGCGAGTAACACCTACTTTACAACAGCTCCGAAAACCCACTACAGTTGATTAAACTAAAAGTACAGTTTCCCCTGTTCTCTTCAGACCTCCGCGAGTGTTCCGTCCGCCTCAGTTTTATCCGGTTATAAAACTAGTAGTTCATGATGTTGTCATCTGTTCTACAAAGAATACGAACTCCATAGAAACAAGACGTGCACATCAAGCCCTGTAACGTAGCCAGTTATTGAGGTCTCTCCTCACGGAATCCAAGTTTCAAAGTGCTCGCGTTTTCGGGGGCACACCACTTGATAGTTGAACAAATATCGAGGGGTAGACAAAATCAGGTCAATATCGCGAGGCGCATGTCCCACATTTAAAACAGGTCGATAGTCCTACAGTTAATAGTGTGGTCCTAAAGGTCTTCCTTCAGATATTTCTTGAATGACCCTCAGCGTATGCCATGAACGCATTCTATTTAATGCACCACAAAGGGCATGTACACCTTTTGAAACATGCCGAATGATCTTTAATTACGCATGTAGATCTTTAGGCCTTACTCCAGGGTTTCTTGGATGACCATAAACATATGCAGTGGACGCATTATATTCTATGTACCACAAAGGGCATATACCACTTTTAAAATAAGACGAAAGGTCTCTGGTTACGCGTGTAGACCTGACGCTTTATTCCAGGGATGTCTTGGATGACTATGAACTATGAACAACACAGGTACTTGAAAATGATGATACACTGATTATGGTAATTCATCTTGGATCTGCAGCACTTATGAATACGCCGGAAATGCTTTCAGATGAGCTGGTAGATCTGAGGTCCTAACTCCATGGGGTTCTTGGTTAATCCTTCTTCTTCTTCTTCTTCTTCTTCTTCTTTTTATTGGCATTACATCCCCACACTGGGACAGAGCCGCCTCGCAGCTTAGTGTTCATTAAGCACTTCCACAGTTATTAACTGCGAGGTTTCTAAGCCAAGTTACCATTTTTGCATTCGTCATGAGGCTAACACGATGATACTTTTATGCCCAGGGAAGTCGAGACAATTTCCAATCCGAAAATTGCCTAGACCGGCACTGGAAATCGAACCCAGCCACCCTCAGCATGGTCTTGCTTTGTAGCCGCGCGTCTAACCGCACGACTAAGGAGCGCTCACTCTTGGTTAACCCATAATACTTGAAAATAGGGAAATTTTGCTCATTATGTATTCATCTATCCACATGGACCCATAGCCGTTGCTAATTCACTTGAAATAACTGTTCTTGCTAGATCTTTATTACAATTTCAAAACTTCTTGGCGCACCAAGAACATCTTAAGGCCTCAGCACTCAAACAATTGGGCGACCATGATAACGAAAATAATTTGGACGACCCTAATACCGTAAATTGGTAAAAGATGTGAAAGATTAAAATTAAGTTGAATACCAAACTTTGCTTACTTGCTAACTAGATTGCAAACTTTTTTTACGCTGCAAATTCCAAATAGCGCTCCCTCTTAAGCTCTGATTAAATTTACGTTCCCCCGTTTTGGGCGCAAAAAGGCGTTTTGCAGTACCTATAGCTTTAGCTTTGACTAACTACACATATCTATGGTTGCTACTCCGTGATTGACCAGAATCAGTGAAATTGCACAAAGAATCAACTGAATGTTTGACTGGGATTGTTCAAGCATTCTCAGTGTGCAGCTTTCAGTGACTCTAATATTTAAATGATCAATAACGGCGCCGGCCACGTCCTTGTAGTCAGTTAGGAAGAGGGAAGGAATATTAGTAGGTGGTTTTTGCTATTTGAAGACCGTGTTTACCTCTGCGTCTCCACAAAAACCACAGGAAGTTAGTTGGTAGGCATCGTTGGATCTGGATTCACTCTGATAAGCGATACGACCGTGCCATTCTTTATACACAGTGATTTTACCTAACCATGATTCGGCCGCACAAAGTAAAACAAACTAACTACCTGCACACCGAGCAGGAACACGACCAAACGTATATCTATTGATTTACTTCCCGACCGCACAAACTACAACGATACCAGATCGTTCGACGTGTATATGAACCGAGCATGGACAATAGTCACCATGCATGCCCGATGGCATATGCAAACTGTAAAGGATCGTGTTTTTGACGACCGAACCGACGTGCAGTATTCTGTACTTACTATTTGCCCTTACTTGACCGGAGCAAAGCGCAATACAAGCGCATTATCCGCCGAATTTCAAAACAGATTTTTTTTCTCACGCACTGAACTGATTACCGGCCGCGCAATGCATAACACAATATTTCGGCCGATCCCGTGATCTGTCTGTGGTTCTGCTGTCCGAAACAAGAGAAATCATACACTGAACTCGCAAAAAGGCGTTTTGCAGTACCTATATACTAAAAACAATGTTGAATTATGTAAAGACTACATCCGTATACCCCTAAATTAGGCTCCAATTAGTGACTTTAATTGATTTTAGGACAAACATTATGATATTACTGAGGGTCGTGGGTTTGAGTCCCTTCGAAGGAAAAATGGTTACCTCCAATACATTTTTCAAATCAATGTCTTCCACAAAACGTACATATTCACATATGAGTTTACAGAACATTGTAAATCATGATATTAATAAAGCTTTTCGCAAGTTTTCGGTTCAGGAACTAGTTTCTTCTCTTGTAGTGAAAAAAAGACCTTTACTATATTGTATTCATAGTGTTAGCAGTACACGATTTATCGTCACTCTAAGGACTTGTTGAAGTCGGACTTTTAGTGAAATGATCGGAACAGCAGCTGAGGTGGAAATAGTACCGCGGAAAACTTATGAAAGCCGGAGAAGAATTACACTGGTAAAGGGGTTTCGGAGTTTGCTGGCAAACACGTCTAACACGTACGGTGGTTGGAGATGAAAGAGCCCGACAGTCGCCGGCTCATTTTATTCAAGCGGTCTCGGTTTCATACCGCTAGACTATAAAACATTTTATAGTATAGTACACGGAAATAATTAAGAAATGTTAAGGTACATATTATTAGTTCAACAGTTAGATAAGTCATCAAACGACCGGTCTGAAATTGATTATTACTTCTTTATTGGCTTATTCTATTGGCTGGATATATCATAAACAGACTTAAACTTATAAGTATATAATTTTTCGACAGCAGGTTGGCAAATGTTTAAATTTGATCCAATTTTCAGCTTGAACATCCAGAACCTCCATGATCTACCTTGGCCCATCTAATGACCAACAACCCGAGCAAAGGTTGAGAGCAAAACGATAACTTGTTTCGATGTTGTGAAATCGTCGAATATGATTACTTAACTTTATATCTTTTTGGTCGTTTTAACGGTTAAAATAACAAAATGTATAGCAGAAAAATCTTACTGTGACATCAAATCGAAAACTATTCCTGCTATCGATGAAAGCAAATCTAAGAATAAATTCGATATTGGTATCATAACAAAATAAGTTTACAAGATGATGTCAGATCATATATACAATTTCGAAATCTACAGCAAAATGAGATCAAAATATGTATTCAGTCATGATGATTCATATTTGAAAACAAATTATGGTTTCAATTTGATGTCAAAATCAAAATGTGTTTTTATATGCTCTCATTATGTTTTCAGGCTTAGCTCGGGTATGTAGTGCTTATTATGGCTTCGCCAAGTCGAAGGCTTCTCGCTAAGTTAGTTCTAGATCAACATTTCCTTTGATATCCCTAATTGTGTTAAATATAGGCGTGGTTGGAAGTAATTATCCTCATGATTATGTAAATTTTATCTTAGATTTTAATCAAGGATTAATTTTCTCCTTGATTTTTGATAGAAATCTGGGTGAGGGTTTGAAAAAAAATCACTAGTGTGTAATCTACGAAATATACAGCAACACTAACGGCCATCTAAGTGTGGCCAGAACAAAATCGTGCTGTCGAGCGTCACTCCAATGTAGTGGATGTCGTTGGCCCATTCGATTATCGCATTCTTAGCGGACGGTTCAAAACGATCGTAGTGGCGATGTGGGAGCACCTTATTGCTTGTGTTCTGGTTCCATTGTCTCGTATCTACAAGTCCACGAGAAACTGACGTAACACTAATGAAATTCGCATAGTCCATAAGCTTAAAAGTCGTTTTAAATTCAACTGATTGCGAGTTTTGTACCCAGAGGCGCACGTAACGAATTCCCTTTTTATTGACATCTCGTACGAGTGGTCCTGGTTTCAATTCACACATTTTGTGTGACAGTTTCTGGACCCATGACCAAAACCCAGACAGTTGGCATACTGCATAACGTCGATTGTGTGATAAAATAGCACACGAATACTCTGCAGCTCCTTCGTTGTGGTTAATCCTTCGTAGAAGTTTTTGTTTATATCGAGATGCTTGGTGTTGAAAATTTCTTCGTCTATAGGCCTGCTTTCTTTAGCTCTATTTTCGAATTGTTGATGTCCATGGCGTCAAAATCCCTGCAGGAGCAAAAGTGTACCGGCAAGCATTTCGTGTAGAAGAAAGAGAGCCGCTACTTCTTTTTTACATTTTTCTTTCTGAAAAATGTTGTTCTCAAGTTCAAGTGTGAGGACACTTCAATCAAGCGTTTCAATTATTTTCAGTGTATAAATTGATGGAAAATCAAGCAAATATGAGACAGTTATACTTGCAGCGTTAGTATAGCTCGTTTGAAATGAAAATGTAGAAAACAAAATTTAAAAATCGTCTATTAGTGCGCATTTTAAATGAGGAATTGATTCGGCAAGAAAAATATTACAAGAGCAAAGCAACAATCCTGAGTTTATCGTTTCTTTATGAAAACTTCCAAAAAGAGATCATCGATGGAAGTGTTTTTTTTTTCGACAGCAAAATAATCTGCCGTCAGAAAATTTTCTCGTTTACCTACTAATTTTTAAATCTGAACACATTGAAGATGATGAAGCAATCAAGACAGATTCCGAAACGAAGTATTTTTTTCCACCTGTTGATGCCCTTGAAACCTGAGATGCCCTTGAAACATTGAGACGCCGAATCTGATCCATCTTTAATTTGTCTGGGAGAGGATTTTACTGCAGTCAACAATAATCTATTATACTTGGATTCAATCAATCAAATCATTTGTTGAAAGGAAGAAAGGACTGGACCAGCAGCAGGGAGCAAGGAACGATGATACCATCGAAGTACCACCCAGGTTTCGTTGGAGTTCGCACTGGATAAGTAAAGGTTGATGACTATAGCCGGAGGTAAGTTGGGAAGTAGATTTGCTTTCAGGGAATGCCTGAAGATTGAGGCGAAAACAGCGGCTCTAAAAAGTTTTTTACTTACCCTTCTATACATTTGAAATGGGTAAATATTCCGTAGCAACGCCTTTACTAGTAATCTCTTACATTTGTGTTTCCGTTCCAACAAAAGCTTCCTTATTCGTTTCATATTAAAAAATCTAAAATTTATTATGATATCTATGAATGATCATACAGTTCTCTGCATCTGTTATAAGTATACACCTTATAAGTAGTCGACCTTACTCTTTTATTTTAGCATTCAAAAGGAAAAGGCTTGTGCAGATCTTGGAGGTTGAAAAAGTTCTTCCTTCTATGTGGTAATGATTAGTACCAAAAATTATCTATGAAAACGAAAGAAAGTAATGCTATTTTTAGATAATAATTTAGGCTGGTGTCATTTTCGAATTTGTGCGAAAAGTTTGACCCCAAAGCTAATGATACAATAAAATGTTTCTGCAACCAAAGGTAAACCAGTCTAAGGCTGCACTCCTCTTTAATAAAGAAAATTAAAAATCATAAGGGTTGTGTACAAGACACGACCGCCCGACGTAAACTACGTAAAACCGTTTGGTGAAATGAAGAACCTAGCAAGACCCATAATTCATGAATATTACAAAATTGTTCTTTTGATTACTTTTGAGACAACACTGGTGTCGAGCAATATTCAAAACATAAAATTTGTTGGATACGACAATTAAAAATTTACATTTTGGAAGTAGCTGATATTCATGTAACTAAGTCAAAAATTTTTAATTCTCGAGTTTTATATAATATGAGAAGTTTAGTTTTGTTTGTTTATTTTGTTAGGGTTTTCACTTGAAAAAATCAATTTCATTGTTGTTTTTTATTATTTTTCGAAAAATCTTCTAAATGAGCTTAACTTAATTAGGGTATTTCTATTGCAAATAATAATTTGCACTTTGAATAAAATTAGTTTCGGTTAATATTCTTTTGTATAAAATTTTGGTTCTAAAAAGAACCGATTAACCTTCGATAATGTGCAATTCCAATCCCTAACAGCAAAAATGAAAATTTTAGTTGACTGCTGATATGATACTGCTGCTGATATCATCCTTGCATTTAAATTTCCTAACTAACCGAAGTTCTGCGTAACTAACCGAAGTTTGTCTCCAATTGACCAATTTTATATTGTTATTTTTCTCAATGGTACGCATTGGAAATCACTGACAGCACATAACCAAATTCAGAATCTTGCTAGAAGATTTTACTGAACGCCAAGAGTGTGCCTGTCACAAGTTGTTGCACTTTGGAAAATCCTCTCAGCTTAACACCATTTTTCCAAGGTAATGATGGTATTCCAAAGAATTGATTTACTTTAAATGACTCCATTCACTATCAGCAATTACCGCAGCTCCACCATTGACGACGCGACCAACATCAACGCGGCAGCCGTTGTCGCTTGGACCGCAAGCGGGCAAAATTTTCACTCCAGTGAGGCTGCCGTCCCGACCGTCGCTCCACCATCGTTGACTGCCGCCTATCGCTGTGGGATGCCTTTGTCTCCACCCGACAATCGCCTCCAATGCTGGCTCAAGGCTACACATGAAGTATCGTGTCCGCTCTCTGAGAATGCTCGAACGAAAGACACGAGACACGAGTCTTTTATGCATAGAGAAATGGAGCGATGGGCGAAAAGGACCGTAACTTATGACAACCTGATGTCCGTGTTGGGGTTGCAGGATTATTGATTGGGTCTGAATTTTTACTGGGTTTGGAAGGAATTGAAATTTCCACTAGTTTAACGTTGATAATCAAAAATTTCAATAACATTTGCAAATTAGTGGAGAGTTTCTGATTCATTTGATATATAAATCTCAAAAATCCATCAAAGGATAAAGATTATCTTTTAAAATCTTACATGACTACGTGACGGTCCCCAATTTGAAATTTTCATCTTATACCCTGTATCAGAGTCTCCCCCTTAAACGTAGTTCACGTCAAAATGCGATCACATTACCAATTTACCATTCATATGAATATATTTACTCCAGCAACTCCCTCCGACGCACGCTTGTGATTCACTCCCGACATTTTTCACTTGGCTGCCACTGATGCCATTCATACGAATTCATATTATATAGAATCTCCCCCCGGGGCGCACTCGTGATTCTGTTACGGACGGCAACATTATGGCGTCGCCAAGTGGCTAATTTGCTCTTTGAATAATATTCGCCTCGCCTCTTCCTTTGTATAGAATGGTGGCCCTGAGAAGAACCGATTCATTCTCTCAGCAACTCCGCCGATGCTGGAACCGCTCTCCACGACATTTCAAATGAAATGCCTCGCGCGCGCGGGAGAGCAGTTTTCTTATAATCAATAAATATGGCTCATTAGTCCCGTCTCTTTGTTGTCCGGTATGAATGCAAATATTGTGCAACTATCACACACTCACCAAAGGGGCGTGGCTACAGATTCAACTTTATTGATTACAAGAAAGCAGCTTTTTCGCGCGCGCGAGCCATTTCGTTTGAGATGTCGCGAAGAGCAGACCGTGGTACCACCTTTGGCATCGGCAGAGCACCTACCGGAAATTTTATTCCCGGCGATGGTGTGGGTCGCGCGGTCGTCGTCATTAACATTAGCAGCGCTCAGATTAAATTTTATTGTATGAAGTAGGGAGAATGACGGCTTTGTCAGGTTTTGTTCTATTGTCAGGGGGTTTTTGTTGGCCAAATTTTATGAAATTTGGCCACAATATTTTTTGATATGCAAATAATGTTTTGGCCAAATTTGAGCATAATTAGTTACAGAAAACCCCCTGACAATAATAGAACAAAACCTGCCAAAGCCGTTATTTCCCCTACTAACGATTGGCTACCATCAATGAAAGTAGCTCTTAAGTCACAACTTGAGGCGAGATGAATTTTGATCAAAGTAAAACTTAATTGCTTGGTGATAGCAGATTGTTTTCCGTCGGTAGTAGAATCACGAGAGCACGATTCAGAGAAAGACTTATAATTTTTGGTAGATAGTCATCCATGCGAAAACATTTTTGCAGCTTCTCCGTTTGACGCGCGCTCGTGATTCTACATACATACAGAAAACATACGATGATTCAACTCATCCATGAGCTTTTAGGGGCTGAAATGCCACGCACGCGCGGGAGAGCAGTTTTCTTATAATCAATAAAGATGGCTCATTAGTCCCGCCTCTTTGTTCTCCGGTATGACAGCAAATATTGTGTATCCGTCACACACCCCCCAAAGGGGCGTGGCTACAGGTTCAACTTTATTGATTACAAGAAAGCAGCTCTTCCGCGCGCGCGAGCCATTTCGTTCGAGATGTCGCGGAGAGCAGACCGTGGTCGTCGTCATCAACATTAGCAGCGCTCAGATTAAATTTTCTTGTCTGAAATAGGGGGAATGACGGCTTTGGCAGGTTTTGTTCTATTATTGTCAGGGGGGTTTTTGTTGACCAAATTTCATGAAATTTGGCCACAATATTCTTTGATATGCTATGATATCAAGACCAACATTTGAAAAGGGCGTAACAGCCTAAATGTATTCCTTCTGATTCTTCATCTACACATAAAGCTGTATATGTAGACAAAAAATCGGAAGAAATAAATTTTGGCTGTTATGCCCTTTTCAAATGTTGGTCTAGATATTATATGATATTTGATATGAAGTACTAACGATCGACTACCATCAATGAAAGTGGCTCTTGGGAGCGTCCACAAATTACGGAACGCTTAGAGGGGGGAGGGGGGTTGGGCGAAGTGTGACGACCCATACATAATTTTTAGATGCTTCATACAAAAAGTGTTACATAGGGGGGAGGGAGGGTTGAAAATGCCTAATTTTTGCGTTCCGTAATTAAAGGATCTTCCGTTAAGGTGACTCGGGGAGGCACTACACACCGTGTTATTTTTCCTATCTTTTGTCTTTTTCTAACATTGTCACCTCGTAATTTTGGAGTGGCGTATTTCGGTTTTCAGTTGTTTGATGTAACTGTAAATGTATCAGCATGTAGATTTCGAGTAAGCACGCGCCGGTGATACTTTTTCAAAACCATATTCGTTGTAAGAAAAAAAATTAAGCATTAATGATAATCTATAGTATCAATAGAATTGGCAAACTGCTGAAGGGTTTCCGAATCGATTGATAAGCAAATGTCGAAAATCCATCGGAAGATAAAGATGCTATTAGCGTTTGAAATCTATCCTGATTTTTGTGACAGTCTCGAATTTGGAAATTTCCGTTTTAAACTCTGTATCTGAGTCTTCCCTTTAGACGAAGTTTACGTCAAAAAATCTGTAGCAAACATCAATACTGACGCCATACAATTTTCTTCGGTCATAATGCGAATCAATTGTTTGCATGGTCTCCTTCCGATACTTACTTGGGATTCAACTACCGACGTTAGCGTTGCGCTTTGAATAAAGGAACCGATTTCTTTTTCAATCATCAACAGGAAAAATAAAAAATTAGAGTCTCGCGGGAAAATTTCATGTTGTACCGACAACATCCAAATCATTGCAAACGTCACATTAGTGAATAAATTGCTGTAGCAATCTTCCGATGACAGCCTATGCTCAGACCGGCACTAATGCTATGATTCCGCTACCGATGCCAAACAATTATGCTTTGTTCTATGAAGAAAGTTCGTCTAATATCAACATTCTTAATAACTAAAATCATATAACTCCGAATTACGCTAGAAAATTTCACCGAAGAATTTTCCAGTTCCTAACGGTTGCACTTTAGGAAAATTATTTCAACTTAACCTTCCTCCCATATATAATGATGGTCCTGAAAAGAACCGATTAATTGCCACTTATGTGCCTTATCAGCAGCCACTGAGCTGCGCGACCGCCATCCGATGATTCGGCTCAACGAACGCCGTCGATTGCCAGATCCGCCGAAGATGGGACACGGATGAAAATGATGTGCTGCTGCTTCCACGACCGCCATCTCCACCGACCGAAAAAAATTCATCCGCACCACCACACCGCTGAGACAGCCGTTGGCACTGGGACCGCTTCTGGACGCCCTGGTCCGCTCGCCGTGACATCCAGAATGGAAATGACGCGCGCACGCGAAACATGGGGCTTTTTATACACAGGGAAAACGAAGCAGTGGATCAAAAGGCCCGTACCTTACTGCAATCTTATGTCCGTGTTGGGGATTTATGAACGGAATTGAATTTTTCACCCGGTTTGGAAAGAAACAACATTTTCAATAGTTTAACGTTGATAATCAATAGTATCAATATAATTGGCAAATTGCTGGAGAGTTTCTGAATCGATTGATAAGCAAATGTCGAAAATCCATCGAAAGATAAAGACGCTATTAGCGTTTGAAATCTATCCTAATTTCGTGACGGTCTCGAATTTGGAAATTTCGGTTTTACACCCTGTATCTGAGTCTTCCCCTTAGACGTACTTTACGTCAAAACTAGATTAATCCACATAGCGGTGATGGGGCCTTTCTCGTGTGTTATAAAAATAGTGTTATAGTATATTGGCCATAACTTTTGGGCCCAGGGTCCGATCTGGCCGGTTTTCAATGGGAAACAGTGGAAGAGGGTTCTGCGTCGAATGCGGCTTGAGGATGGGTGCCTAAGAAATTAGTGAGTTTTTTGCACGTGTTTTGCGCACAGACATACACACACACATGCACAGGCACACACACACATCACCTCAATTCGTCGAGCTGAGTCGATCGGTGTATGGCACTATGGGTCTCCGGGCCTTCTGCAGAAAGTTTGGTTTTGGAGCGATCATATGGCATTTGCGTGTACTTGGTATGCGAGAGGGGCAAAAAGAAAATGTCCGAAACTCTCTTCGATCATTAAATTAGCTAAGTATGACCATTAAATATGTTTTTTTCTTTTCTAGTTCGACAGTCAGTGCAAGTTTGTTCGTGTTTTGTATTGGACGTAGAACAATCGGAGATCACGTCCAGACATGTTTTCTTCAGTAAGCAGAACGATTGGCCGGTAATAAAAATAATTGTTCTGCTTTGTGCGGCCTTCTAATAAATTTATTAGTTTTGTTTCGATCAAACTACACGTTATACACGGCATACCGTTTACCAAAACGAACCCTGCCACACTCCCTACCCCATATATCCAACATCCCAAGTGCAGATGACTCGTCGCAAGTGCAGATGACTCGTCGGCTTCTATCAAAGCGAGAATCATGTCAACATTCTCCTACCCAATCCTTAATTGACCTGCATTCGGACACGGCCGGCGCTGGTATTGCTTATTTTTGGGTCACCAGTTCTTACACATTGAGGATGATATTAGTCCCAAACTTCATCTGTTGGTTCTCTGTGTAATAACAGCTGACATGGAAATAACGGAGTAGCAACCGTGGGCGGTCAATCATGCTCATGCTCATGCTCATGCTTTATGAAAACTTCCAAAAAGATGACCTTTTTAGAATCTTTCATGTTTGTATAGCTGTTTAGGGCCCTCCTTAGCCGTGCGGTAAGACGCGCGGCTACAAAGCAAGACCATGCTGAGGGTGACTGGGTTCGATTCCCGGTGCCGGTCTAGGCAATAGTATCATCGTGTTAGCCTCATGATATACGAATGCAAAAATGGTAACTTGGCTTAGAAACCTCGCAGTTAATAACTGTGGAAGTGCTTAATGAACACTAAGCTGCGAGGCGACTCTGTCCCAGTGTGGGGATGTAATGCCAATAAGAAGAAGAAGAAGATAGCTGTTTTAAGTCGAAAAATAATACATCAAAACCTCCGGAGTATTTAATGAAAAATGAAATAAAAGAATATCATAGAAACACATCTGACGCCATATTGCACGAATATTAGATAAACGAATAGACCATCCTTTCTGTCCCCTGTAATATGTACGTCAGCAACCTTAGAATGTTTTATGTTGCTTACGTCAAAAACACTCCCCAGAGTTATAATCGGTGTATTAATAGGCCTAACTTGTAGAGTGAAGAGCTAAGTCGGTTGTAAGCTGTTGCGCTTTTCAGATCTGAAAAATGTTCATGATGAAAACTTGTCAAAGGAATAACACTCATATCGATTGGCAAAGTCTATGACGGAAACTGGTTCTCTGCATGGAATACTCAGCGCAATCCTATTTCGAAGAAAAATCAAGAATAAGGGGATTCCTAGAGTGTGCTGTAAATAAATTTGCATAATGTATGAGCCTTTCCTTTTTTTGTTTGACGCAATATCGTCAAAGTTGGAACCCATAACCATAAGTTGTAACCTATTCCAAAGCAAGAATATCTGACAAAGGAAGATTGCGCAGATGTATTTGATGAAGTATAATTTAAAGACCCATGTTGCATAACAAATGTTGTTTTATGTTCAAGCAAATTTTTATGAATAAAAGAATTGCTGATGCTAATGCTGGTCATTGTGCTTTGTAGGACGTCACATTTTTTTTGCCATTCTGGATGATGCTAATCTACTATTTCCTACAAATTGGGTTTAATTAAAATGATCTACTTTGCTCATTTCTGCTAAAGGAGTTATTATGACTATAACATCACCCATTCGAGTGCTACGTATTGTAAACCAATAGTAGAACACCCCTCACACTTTGCTAAATTAAACCCATATAGTACAGTAATGGGATGCGAAAATACATAAAACATTTTTAAATTTCTGAATTTTGAATTCTACGAAAGCAAAGATTGCTTCTTAGTTCGCTTTGTCGGGCAATGCAAAATTTATGTAGTAATTAGTTTAATCATTTCCTAAAACTGGCTTTTAAAAATATCTTTTTACAAATCGTTGCATACGTAGTTTGATTCAACATTACAGATTATAGTACAGTATTGGTCATTGCATCAAGAACTAATGAAACCGGAATTATACATTGGTGGCGTTAGGCGTCAAGTGGATATTGAATATTCATGAAACGATGCATGGTTTTTGTATGGTAATGAGGGAATCCTGTTTCAACGGAAAAAAATCCCACGAATCACGTGATACGTTCACATTCCTCAAGGATGCAACAAGCAACACTCGTATTTTATTTCAAATTATATTTATTAACTAAATGAGTTTTATTCTCAAACTTACGTAATACGATAAAATATTATTTCTGCTTTCGCGATTCTTAATTTTTTTCATATCTGTTTCTACAACAAACCGAGCGCCAATAAACAGCCATATTTTCGGGTCGCAGATTTACTTTGATCACAAATTGTATTTGATATCCCTCAATCTATTAACTGAGGACCTACAACATACAGCAAAGTTTGTGGGGTTTTGCAAAACCCCTAGAAAATGGGATTTAGAAAAATATCGCATCGTGAGCTTTATGAGACTTTATGCTTTATGATGCATACTAAATGCGAAGAATGGTGACCATTATTGGTTTACTTCTGGAACCTGAAGGAATAAAATAGACCCCATTAATATGCCCTTGCCCTTAACCTTTCGCCCAGCAACTCCTATCCCTACCACTTCGTGTTGCCGGCCGGGGTACGAGCAACCTTACACGTTTAAGTAAAATCCAGTAAAATCCAAAAAGGGCAAAGAACGCAAAGAAAGACATGATCCTATGGAATGAATTACAGTCAAACTTCAATGAGTCGATATTGAAGGGACCATCGACTCATGGAAATATCGAGATGTGAAAGAGAAAATCTGTGGAAAACTGTTCGAAGGAACCATCGCAGTAACCCAGAAAATATTTCTAAATATGGCATAAATAGAGCATCATCACTTTTCCGAAATGAGATTGTGGTACCTATCAACTAGTTATGTATTTTACAGCCAATATAAATATTAAAAAACAACTATGTCTAGCCCCTCCCCCTCTCATATTTTTTCGCCCAAAACTAGTATTTTGAGGGGACAACGAAAAAAAATCGGATATTTTTGAGGATTTTCTAAATATTCTTTAACAAATCCGAGGAGTTTTTTTTATTTTTGATATTAATTTTAATATTTATTTTTTATAATACCCTCTCCCTCCTTGACCTTTTGGAGACCAGTAGGGTAAAAGTTCCGATAGTCGTGGGTGTTCCTAGAGTTGCGGTAGTGTGGTTTTTACACATTCTACGTATTTAACGCAGCAACCCATATAGTCTATCAATTTGTTGACCTGTCATTACACGAAATACAGGAAAACAGGTTGAGAATTGCATCAAAATTGGTGAAGTATCACTAAAATACCTTTTCCTTTTCTCTGCTTTGCACCAATAGTTGCGGTAGTGTTCCTATAGTTGCGAGTCCCATATGAAAACAATGGGATTCGCAACTATAGGAACACGAATTAAAAAATACTGCAACTATTGGAACACTGCACCAATAATTGGAGGTACTATTTTAGGTAACAATGATGGATGCTGCTGCCATTAGGACCCCTTTCGGATCAAATATAATTAATAAACTTCCTTGTGCACCCTTGAGGTAAGTGAAATGAAGTATAGGCTTGGTGTGAACCAATAAATAGTGGTGGAACGTGCTTAGTTCCTCCACTATTGGGTCTTTTACTCTAGGACATAATTTAAATTAAATATCTGTAACGGCC
This sequence comes from Armigeres subalbatus, assembly GCF_024139115.2. Taxonomy (NCBI): domain Eukaryota; kingdom Metazoa; phylum Arthropoda; class Insecta; order Diptera; family Culicidae; genus Armigeres; species Armigeres subalbatus. The sequence continues at coordinate 62,475,426 of NC_085139.1, forward strand.
TAACAGTCAAACGAAGTAAAAAGGCGTATGAGAATAGTTACAGTTCGACGCAAGATTTGCTTAACTTAGGCATTTTGCCCCCTCTCCCCTACTTCTTGGTCGACATCCAAAATATGTGTCCATTCGATCACGTGATACAAAACTGGATTCCCGTGATACCATTAAAAATCTCATATTGAGCCGTCGAGTTGCATTATGGCTGAATTCTTGCATGGACTTATTTCAATAGAAAATAAAACTGACCGATTTATAAATATTCATGATTTAGCTGGATCACACTGGATCATCAAACACATTATTGATCTTTCCAGCGAAATACTTTTATTGTCTGCATTCTTTCCGTTTATAAAACTTCCGAATCAACTGATTACAATATTATTTGGAGATTTTTAGTGAAATATTGTCACTTGTCACAAGCAACATGCAGCCCTATGGATCCTATAACTTTTTGCCTTTCTCGTACAGCAAAGTTGTACCGAAAGGAAATATCTAGACCAACATTTAAAAAGGGCGTAACAGCCAAAATGTATTCCTTCTGACTCCTTGTCTACATATATAGCTAGCAAGGCCATGCTGAGGGTGACTGGGTTCGATTCCCGGTGCCGGTATAGACAATTTTCGGATTGGAAATTGTCTCGACTTCCCTGGGCATAAAAGTACCATCGTATTAGCCTCATGATATACGAATGGCTTAGAAACCTCGCAGTTAATAACTGTGGAAGTGGTTAATGAACACTAAGCTGCGAGGCGGCAATGTCCCAGTGGGGGGTGTAATGCCAATGAAGAAGAAGAAGAAGAGAAGATGACCAGGAATCAGAAGGAATAAGTTTTGGCTGTTACGCCTTTTCAAATGTTGGTTCAGATCACTCCATGTGTGTGTGTGTGTGTTTTTTTTGCCTTTCTCGTACAACTAAGTTGTACCGAAAGGCTATCATTTCACTCCAAAAACGAGCTTTTGATAGAAGCCTCTGAGACCCATAGTATTATATATCAATCGACTCAGTTCGATGAGCTGAGCACATGTCTGTCTGTCCGTGTGTATGTATGTGTGTATGTGTGTGTGTGTATGTGTGTGCGTATGTGTGTGCACAAAAGCTATGAAAAACATTAGACAACTTTTCGTATAGTAATCCTTAATCGATTTTCTCGCAACAAGTTTCATTCGACAGGGGACAAAGCCTTGTTGATCACTATTGAATTTCATAACGATCGGTCATTGCGTTTGAAAGTT